>NC_045772.1:921977-1225137 GCF_008692025.1 Phocoena sinus
AGTCATGTCCCGTGAGTGCGTTGGGGAGCCTCATATAGGTCCCCCCCTCCCCGCGCTGCACGTGACTGACAGGTCCGGGGCTTCTGCTCTGGGTGACTGGTGAGTTCCCCTCCCTGGGCCGCCCACACGATGTCTGACCAGGACAGTCCCCACGGCCCAGCGCCTCTGCCTAGAGCTCAGGGCTGGGTGGAAAAGGGTGGGACAGGGAGTGGCTGCTCCGGCCTGGTCACCGTCCTCAGGGACCCAGGGGCTCCCCAAGGAGAGCGCCACTCATCACTTGGGGCTCCCTGCCCTGTGGATGGGGCATCGTGACCCCTGATTCCCCGACACTTTCGCCCCAGTGAGGCCTCTGCTGTGCCTGCCATGACTGTGGCCTAAGGTCCTGGCCAGGGCGGCTGAGAGCCTGAGTCTGTGGGAGAACGTGGGCTTCCAGACCTCGGTGTGGAGGAGACAGAGGGACGGGCCGGGTGCTGGAGCGCAGGGCCTGGGGCTGCCCAGTGCCCGCTCTACCTCTGCCCCCGCCCTCCTCTCCTGCAGTTCTGGGGCCTGCATTAGCATCTCAAAGCCTTCCCCCTGGCTTTTCAAAAGCGCCTCTTCCCACCTGTGAGGGCTGATTCTTTTGTTATCATTTCTGGCCAGAAATCAATTTCTCCTTTAATTGTGCTCACTAATGAAACAGCCTCCTGAAAGCCGCAGCCTCAGAGACTGGCCTGGTGCTGAGATTAACATTAGCTCTCTTGGGGGGGGGAGGCGGATGGAGACGCGGGGTCTTAGTGGGGGCACGGCCTGTGTAACTCAGGCGGGGATGAACCAGGGGCCCGGGCTGGGCTGGGGGCTCATGGAGGAGGGTAGTCGAGGGGGGGACCTCACGGAGGAAAGGTGTGGTGCCCCTGGCATCTGGGCCGTCGTGGGATGAGGGCAGAGCCGCCAATGCTTGGGCCCGGGGTCCTTGGGGGGCACCGAGGAAAGGGGCAGAGGACCAACAGGGCACGCAGGGTCCTGGGAAGGTTGTCCCAGCTTCGTGACCCCAGCGCGGCCTGGACCTGCCCTAAATGACCCCGGGCTGCGGGAGTTGGCCCCTCCTCCTGAGTGCCTCCGGGTGACCTCGGGCAGCGGGAGGGTGAGGACAGGTGATGAGGTGGCCTCATCCAGCCCTCTGCGTGTGTCCAGAGCTCCGCTGTTGCCAGCGCATCCCCGGTCATCCCAGCGGAGCCTCGGGGTGGCCCTGGGACCCATGTTGAGCAGCGTCAGGGCCTTGACCCCCTGGACGCCAGGAGCCCCCCAAGTCCTGACAATCAGAAGTGACAAGTGTGTCCCAGGGGGCGAGTCCCCGCTCTCCGTCCTCCTCGGGCTGAGTCACCCTCAGCCTGTGGCCACGAGGCCTGCTGACCACCACTCCTGGGTGAGTGGCCTGGGCCCAGCACGGCCCAAGGGTCAGTGTTGTGGTGAGGACTCTGCTGGCTCCGAGCTGGGGGGGCCTCACAAATACACGTAGTGGCAAGTACGTACACACACACACACCACACGCAGTCACACCTGCATGCTCCAAACACTCCTCTGCACGCACACACACGTGCACGTGTGTACAAGGCACACCTCGAACACACGGACCTACAGACACACGCCAACACGCGCACAGACACACAGGTCCGTGTTTGCATATGCACACGTAGGGACTAGTACGCTTGCCCACACACACACGCACACGCACACTGCCCCACTAGGGCCCCCGAGCCTCTCTCTGCTCCTCGCGGGGGTGGGAGGGTCCTGTTACAGACCAGAGAGGGCCAGGGAGACAGTGCCAAGTGGATGTGACGTCCTGCATGGGTCCCTAACCTGGCCCTGCTGGCCCCTCCCAGGGACCTGTCCCTTCACCAGCATGTGGCCCGGGGACAGGGAGGCCTGGGGACAGCTCGGATGAGCGGCTCTGAGCCAGGAGGGCTGGGCCCTGGTTCTCCAGCCTGTCCACCCAGCACCTGCAATCTTCCTGGGACCCCACCGGAGCACAGCTGCCATCCACCCCTGGGCACGCTGGGAGCCACCATCTTGGGGCAGGAATAAGGAGAATCTCATGCTTTCCGTGAAGGAAGGAGACATTTTCCTGCAGCTTCTGGAGGTGACTCTGACAATGTGCTGGCCTTCCCACAGATGCCTGTGGAGACACTTTTCCCAGTTTTTAGCAGTGGGAGGAGAGTTAGAGGCCCATTGTATTCAGATTTCACAGAAGACCTGCTCCACCAGCTCCCGAGCCCCCTCCTTGCCCCCTCCTGCCCCCTCACTGCCCCTACCCAGGGCCCTTCGGGTGGTTGTCCTGGGGGGTCCTGGATGACCTGTCGCACCTGCTTCTGCTGTCCCAGGAGGACTCAAGGCCGGCCTTCTCTCCTTCTCTCCTTGGATCCGACACCTGGTGGGCTGGGGTCCCCACGTGGCATAAGCAGGGGACTGGGCAGGGGGACCAGGTATGATTCAGGGTGCTTCCCTTCCCCAGATGGGGCAGCGGTCAGGGGCCTGGCCAATGTCTGGGGCCGGCAGCTCTGGGTAGAGAGAGGGGCAGGGAGCAGCAGCCCCTGTGGGGTTTAGGGGTCCCTGGAGCTCCAGTGGCTACAAATTGAGGTGCCCCCTGCCCTACCCAAGTTGGGTCAGCCTGTCATGTACCTGTCAGCTTTGGGGGGGCTGGGGGCAGCTCAGTTCCTGCTCTGCTTTTCAACACCCACCCCCCTCATCAATCCCCAGGCTCAGCTCCTCCTTGACTCCCTTCAACTTCCCAACAAGCCCACAGGCTTAGAAATGCTTTTATATGACATCCCAAGACATACATAGAGGAGATTAAAAAGGATAGAGCTCTCCACTACCCAGACACAAGGGACGGGCTTGAACCTGGGGGCAGACGGGGTAAGAAGCAGCTGAAGACTCAGGGTGGGCCTTGGGGGCTGAGCTTAAGTCCCACGTGGGCACCAGGACCAGGCTTGCAGGGGAGTCAAGGGCCTCCCTCCCAGCGAAAAGGGGCTGAAGAAATCACCGGCAAGTGGTGGAAATGGCAAGGTGGCCAGTCCTCTGCCAGCTCTGGGGTGGGCTCAGGGGTCAGTTCTGGGGTGGGCCCAGGGCTGGGGTGGGCCCAGGGGTCAGGCCTGGGGTGGACTCAGGGCTGTGGTGGGCTCAGGGCTGTGGTGGGCCCAGGGGTCAGGGCTAGGGTAGTCTCAGTGGTCAGCTAAGAGGTGCCTGGTAGGGGACAGGTGCTCAGTTAGAGCTTGTCAATGGATTGAAGATGGGAAATGCTTGCCTGAATCATGTCTGTATGTGACATGGGATTTATATCTCTAGTTCTATGGGAAGACAACTTAAGTTAAAACACAAATTTGTGTAGATCCAGTGAAAGTCCTGTGTCCTGGGGGCGTGGGTTTCCACAAGAGGCTGCCATGGAGAAGAGCCCACTGGAGGTGATGAAAGGAAAGATGAAAACCTGGCACCCTGAGGGCAGCCCTGGGGGCTGATGAAGAAATGGGGGAACACGCACCCCAAAGACGAGAGATGGTAGAACATTCTAAGAGCTCCTTTAAAAAGGGTAACAAATGTAAGGATAAATAATAATACAGGAACATTAAGGCAAGAATAGGAAACTATGAATGAAGGAGGTAGACTGTAAACAAGAGAAAAGGAAGCAGATCGAATGTGTAGGAATGAAAAAAGAGTCATTTAATGTGGGAAATAAACAGGTTAAATGGTCAATTAGACACAGTTGATGAGAAAATCAGTGAATTTAAAGGTAGATCTGAGGAAGTCACTTCCTCACAAAGAGAAGAGACATGGGGAAGGGCAATGGAATGAGAAAGTCCAGCCCATCCATGAGATTCCAGAGGAGGGAAGAGAAGGGGGACAGTGTATGGTGTTCCTGGACAGATGCTAGATGAGGGTCTCCCAACATTGAAGGAAGCATCTTCTACTAAGTGAACTAAGTGAAAGCAAATATGCACCTTGATATTGTTGAAATGAAATGGTAGAACATTAGAGGCACATGTCCACACACATGTCCACATCTACACACTTACATCCACACACACCCACATACATACATACACACATATGCACACACATTCACACCCACATACACACATCAATGTAATCCACACATCTACACATCCACATAATTACATCCACACATACCCACATACATACATATATACACACATATGCACACACATTCACACCCACATACATACATCAACGTAATCCACACATCTACACATCCACATAATTACATCCACACATACCCACATACATACATATATACACACATATGCACACACATTCACACCCACATACATACATCAACGCAATCCACACATACACACATCCACACATACCCACATACATACGTATATACACACATATGCACACACATTCACACCCACATCCATCCAACCACACATACAGACACACACACACACATACTTACATCCACACCCACCCACATACATACATACACACATCCACATATATACATACACTCACACACGCATGTTCACAAGCATACATACATACACACATACATAAATACATAAAATATTACACTTTTTCAGAGAGTAGAAACATTAGTATAGAAAAAAGATAATTAGGTTAGAAAGACTTCTCATCAGCGGTAGTGATTACTGAGGGCAGCGAGACATCTTCAGCGTGCTGATAGAATGTAATTGTCGATCCGGAATTCTATATCCAGCTAAAATACTCAAGAGTGAGGGTAAAGTAAAGACAGTCTGGGACCAAGACCAGGAGTTTACTTTCACTGGAAGAACTAGACAGGGTGCACTTTAGAATGAAATGCCATGAAAGGTTGTGATCAAATAAACTGGCGACATGACAGTAAGTCTGAATGACCATGGAGTGCAAGGAGGTGGTGGATTTAGGCGTTTATCCCGATGAAGGACTTCCACATCTGGCAGTGTGGCAGATGAAGCACTGAATATAATCCAGCTGCAAACAACTATAAATGCTGGGTGTAATCTATTTAAAAGTTCTTTTCAGCACTTCACCAAACTGTCAGGAAAGTAAGGAGGCCTCAGAGGCCAGTGCTGTAGAGAAAGTGGAAATCCCGGGTGGTGAATTTTCACTGAATGCGGGCCCCTCCAGGGAGCACAGGGGAGCCCTGGTGACCGGAGCTCAGACCTGACGATGTGGAGAGTCTGGGAAGGAACTGATGAAGTAACGTGTATGTGATTTCTAGTAGAGCTGGCCTTGCCCCTCAGTGTGGAAATGAGACATTCAGTAACTGATACTGGAGAAATTGGTTAATATCTATAAAAAGGAAGAAAATGGACTCTTACCTCACTCTGTGCATACAAATCAGTTCCAGGGACTTCCCTGGTGGTGCAGTGGTTAAGAATCCACCTGCCAGTGCAGGAGACATGGGTTTGAGCCCTGGTCTGGGAAGATCCCACATGCCGTGGAGCAACTAAGCCCGCGTGCCACAACTACTGGGCCTGCACTCTAGAGCCCATGAGCCACAACCACTGAGCCTGTTTCCCACAGCTACTGAAGCCCACGCACCTAGAGCCCATGCTCTGCAACAAGAGAAGCCACTGCAATGAGAAGCCCGCACACCGCAACGAAGAGCAGCCCCCGCTCGCTGCAACCAGAGAAAGCCCGCATGCAGCAACAAAGACCCAATGCAGCCAAAAATTAAAAAAAAAAAAAAATCAGTTCCAAATGGATTAAGTACTTAATGGTAATATAAATGTTTCTAATGTTTTTATAAGACAACATAGGGGAACATACTATGACCATTGACTAAGAAATAATTTCTTAAAACCCCAGAAGTGCAAACACAAAGGAAAAAGATTGACAAATTCTGCTACATTAAAATCCATCAACGATGGCTTAAATAAATGGACACAGAGGCCACCAACTGGGAGGAGGTGTTTGCAATGCATTCAGCTGGCAAAGGATTAGTGTCTGGAATGTGTAACTAACTCCTACAAATCAGTAAAAAAAAGACAAATAACAAGACAAATGAGTGAAGGATTTGAGCCTGGAAGAGAAACAGGAGGTTGGACTGGGAGGCGTAAATCGTGGGGACATTTTGGAGAGAGACTAAGGGAAACTGAGCACTGTTGAGATGTGTATCCCTGCAGGCGATGTCCGGCCTTTCCCATCGTGGCCCACGTGGACAAGGACAGAGTGTGTACATGAAGTAAATGGCCCAGGCACCACACCTGGACCCCCTTGTGCACCTGCGGGAAGTCTGAGACAGGAGGCATGTGCCAGAATCATCATCATGGCAGTTATGTAATTTTTTTTTTTTTTTTTTTGCTGTACGCGGGCCTCTCACTGTTGTGGCCTCTCCCGTTGCGGAGCACAGCCTCCGGATGCGCAGGCTCAGCGACCATGGCTCACGGGCCCAGCCGCTCCGCGGCATGTGGGATCTTCCCGGACCGGGGCACGAACCCGTGTCCCCTGCATCGGCAGGCGGACTCTCAACCACTGCGCCACCAGGGAAGCCCCAGTTATGTAATTTTGCAAATGACCTGGCATGGTGGAATGGACAAACCAGGTGTGACACGTTCAGACAGTAGGGGACACAGAGCCACGAAAGTGGGTGAATCTCAGGGTGTGTGGCCTTCGGGGACTTCATGGGAGAGGAGATAGCAGCGAGGCAGAGTGCCGGCACGGGTCCACTTGCACCGGGTCCAGAGCACCCCAAACCCAAGCAGTGCATCCCTTGGTCTTCCTTGCAGGTGTGGAAAAAGGATTTGAAAAACCAGGGAGCAGGAAACACAGAACTCAGGGTGGCATTTCACCCAGGGGTGGAAGGGGGTGGGGTTGGGGAGGGTCACACAGGGAGCTTCAGAAATTCTGGTTTTTTAGCTTGGGTGGTATTCTGGTGTTCATTGATGGTTATTACTTGTGTCTTACATATAATCTAAATGGTCTTCTTCTTTATTGGATAATAAAGGAAGGACACCAACCTAAGTCCCGTATGCCTTGTATCAGTTAGCCTTCGCTGCATAACAAATCAGCCCCAAAGCTTCATGGCTTGAAGTGGCTCACGATGCGTGGTGCCTGCAGAGTCAGTGGGCACCACGGACAGGCACTGGTCTTTAAAATCTTTGGGATCAGGGCCTCCCCTGGGGCCTATGTGTCCTGAACTCAGCTTCAACTGTACGGTCTCGGGGTCCTTTCCCCCATCAGAGTGTCCTCATCCCACCAAGCAGCCTCAGTAGTGGGGAGCCTGCTCAGCTTCAGTGTTGGTCCTGCTGATATAGCTCTTTGGGTCTCTGTCTCTGAGTCTCTATCTCTCTCTGTCTCTTTCTATCTCTCTCCCTCTCTCTCCAGCACCCTCTCGCCCCCAGACCCCAGGGTCTGAGAGCTGACTGTCTCTTGTCCCTGAGAGGTGATCGGCACCCACTCGGAATACCCCCTAGGACAGTTTAAAGTGGAAGAGAAAGCTTTCTGTGGGTTCCTAAGAGCCAGCTGCAGTCCTGTTTGAGGAAAGAAATATTGATTGCTAATATCTGCAATAATGAAACCCAGGAAATGACACAAATTCCTTCTCAGATGGCAGCTTGACAAATGTCATCTCCAGAGGAGTCTGCAGAAATGTCATTTGCCAAACTCATATTAAACATTCTCCCAAGACAGATTTAAAATAACTTTTGGGGTGAAAGTCTAAATCGTACAGACATAAAAGTGACAACATGTGCTAATTGGAATTATATATTTGTGAACTAATTCTCACATAAAATTAGAATTTGAGGACTTGATGCAAAGCTGGATGTTTTCATTGTTAGCAATTATCTTGTAACCAGTTAGAATCTATACCCCAAAACCTCATTTAAATTGTTCTCACGATGCACTGCGTAAGGAAAATCAGCCCCTACGGAAGCAACTTAGGAAGCTTTTCTTTTTTAGGTGTGAGGCTGCTCGAAACGCTTTGAGTGTGCTGACAGTCATGGATGGGGGTTGCTGGGGGGAAATTGCATTTAGTTCATGAGGAATATAGAGGAGCCCCACCCTCCCCGGTAACGTCTGTGGCTGGACCCTTAATACAAGGTCACACATGGGGTCTAATTTCACTGCTCAGAGATGGGAGACCCTCCTGTTCGGACCTCAGGGCTGCCTCCTGGGGGCAGCAAGAGAGGAGAGAGATTCAGGGTCTTAAAGTGCGAATCTCACAGTTCATACAGAGCCAGGCGAGACACTGATGCTACTTGGCCCTGCCCTTTTCGTTTTCTCTGTCCAAACAGCACCTGTTTGTGTCCAGCTGGGGACCGGAGGAGGACCCTGGTGCTGAGACTACAGGGCAGGCCTGGGTGGGCCCCAGAAGACCCCGCAGGGCTGTGTCTCTGTGTCCCCGGGGTTACTGTGTTTCTCGCTGTGCAGCCCGGCTTCCTGAAGCATAACCAACAGCTTTAGATCCTTCGGAAAGTTGGGGTCCTCCAGACAGAATTGCCCCAAACCCCAGCGTGCTGGGGTGGAAATTGAGAAAGGTTTGCTGCATTTTCATAATAAATGTGTGGAAATGAGGACCATTTGTCCCACCTTAAAGTAGGTTTTCTTTCCATCTTTCCAGACAAACAGAGATGAGTTTAACGATGAATGTCAGTGAATTCTTCTCAAAATGCTCTCATCTCGCCACCAGCTGGGCTCTGACGTCAGCCGTGGTTTTAAGTAAGGTAACTGTGGCCGTCACTCCTGTTCTCACTCAAGGGGGTGTTTTGCCCGGGGCATCCGTTTTCCCAGCTTCCATCTCCTGGCCTGGGGCACAGGGGGATGCTCTCTAGGTGCTGACCTTTGCTTCCTGGTTTACTTTAGAAATCAACCGCCTTGCTGGGGATTTAAAAAGCTACTTGTGTTTGGTACCGCTGCTCCGGAAGATGCAGTTTCCCTAGATCCAGAAACTGGAAATAAATGCAGTTCCTTATGGTTTTTTTTTAATACTATTTCCTAAATTTTTTCTCATTAAGTATACTTTTTAAAGTTCTATGTTTCTTGGACTTCCATAGGAAAGGACTCTGCTCACATTTTAAGAGAGAATCCTGGGGCATTCCAGGACCTTGGCATCTGCTTAGGAAAATGGTGTTTGCTATCCAGAAAACTCAGAATGTTGTTTCCGCTGCCCACATTATAAGCATCCTCCCTTTTAAAAGTTTTATTTTGAAATAATTTCAGACTTACAGAAGAATTGGAAAGACACTGCAGAGAGTCCCTGTATACCCCATCCCGCTTTTTCTGTGCACTTCTTCTCTAACTGTCATGTTTCCGTCGAGGCCAGGAATAGAGCACCGGCTCGAGGGACCGTGAACCAAACCACAGGCTTTACTGGATCCGCCCGCCTCCACACGGGTGACCTCCATCTGCTGCAGGATTAGCCAGGACCCCACGTCCCATTAGCCCCTCATCTCCTGTCTTCTCTGGCCTGTGGCGGTTTCCAGCCTTTCTTATTTCTTGTGACTCGGTTGGGTCTCCCCCAGTTCTGGGTTCTCTGGTGTTTCCTCTGTATTCCTGGGTTGTCAAAGAACATTGCAGGTGGGAAGCGCGCTTCCGACTGTACCCTCTCGGGGACTCGCCGGCGGCGACTTCGGGGAGGCTGTCACTCGTGGGGGGTCGCGAGGTTAAGGTGGTGTCCCAGGCTTGTCCGTGGCATAGTTTCTCTTTCTGTCTGCACTCTGTTTCTGGAGGGCAGTCACTGAGCCCAGGCCCCCCTCAAGGGGAGGGGACTTGAGCTCTAGCTGCTTAAAGGAGGCGGTTGAAGAATTTGGTTCATATGGTAAAATCACCCCAGTGAGTAAGATATATTCGGGGGAGATATGTTTTAAAAAGTTTTTTTTATTTTTGTAGCCGTGTAGAGTGTCATGCGGGATCCTAGCTCCCCGACCAGGGTTGGAATCCGTGTCCCTGCAGTGGAAGTGCAGAGTCCTAACCACTGGGTGGCCGGGGGTCCCAGGGAGATATTTGAGGCTGTGCGACCACATGATTCCATCCAGGTCTCGTCCAGCAATTTCTGCGCCCACTGGGGCCTGTACCTGTGGCTTAGCGCTAGGGAGCTCCAATGGGATTTTCTGCTTCCCTCATTCCTCCTGCAGGGTTAGTGGGAATTCTTCTGTGAGAAGATTTGTCCATTCTCTCCCATGTACTTATTCAATCACTTATGTCTTAGATATTTATGTGTTGGCTTATAATCTCTTTTTTAAAAATAAATTTATTTATTTTTGGCTGCCTTGGGTCTTTGCTGCTGCACGCGGGCTTTCTCTAGTTGAGGTGAGTGGGGGCTACTCTTCGTTGCCGTGCGTGGGCTTCTCATTGCAGTGGCTTCTCTTGTTGCAGAGCACGGGCTCTGGGCGCGCGGGCTTCAGTAGTTGTGGCACACAGGCTCAGTAGTTGTGGCACACAGGCTCAGTAGTTGTGGCACACGGGCGTAGTTGCTCCGCAGCATGTGGGATCTTCCCGCACCAGGGATCAAACCCGTGTCCCCTGCGGATTCTTAGCCACTGCGCCACCGGGGAAGCCCTGGGTTATAATCTAATATTATTTTATTTTACTGCTGGAACGGCTCTACCTTTGGCCACTGGGATCACATTTTACGTCTCTGACACCCTCATACTGTCTTTCCTTCTTTCCTTTTTAGCACCTCCTTGCTTCCTGGCCCTACAACAGGCTCCTGGCTCATTTGCCCTCTTCCCTGCTGCAGACCTGGAATTGGCCTTTCTCTGAGGGGCCCTGGCTTGTTTCATTAGAGAAGGGATTTAGAAACCAGGGTGTGGGGCTGGGCTGTCACAGCTCCTGAGCCCTGCAGGGGACCGAGCTGGGAGATCCGTGTGTGGACACTACACCCGTATACACACGTATCTATGTTTATTTCACTAGGTGTGCATCTGGGTTTACTCGTTAGAATAAACACGAGCGCAAACTGGTGTCTCTGACTTGAATCCAACTCCATGGCTCATCCTACCCCCTGCTTCACTGTCACCTCCTCTGACAGGGAAAAGCCTGGGTCCCATTTCCTGTAATTTATTTGCTTATTCCATCCACAGTATTCCACAGTTCAGAGCTGCTCGTCTGTAGCCCTCAAGCGCGGTGTTCGCGTCCGGCCCTCCTGTCCTGCAGCGTCCAGCCGGCACTGTCTCCTAAGCGACTGCAGTCAGCGTCCCCACCTCCAGTGAGGTGGCCTCGCTCTGCCACACAGTGGGACTCATCTCCCACAGTCTGCGCTCCTCCTGCAACCCCCTCCTCCGGGTGATTTTTGGATTTGCTGTATTAGTTGCTCAGGTGGCCAGAAACAAAACAGCACAGACGGGGCTTAAACAACAGACATTCGTTCTGGCAGCCTGGAGGCCGGAGTCCAAGCCTGAGAGGTCGGCAGGGCTGGTGTCTGGTGGGGACTCTCTTTCTGGCTTGCAGACAGCAGGCTTCTCACATGTGCTCCTGGGGAGGGGAGAGAGCTCTGGTCTCTTCCTCTGTTTACAGGGACACCAGTCCCGTAGGGCCAGGGCCCCACCCTATGACCTCATTTAGCCTTTATGTCCTTAAAGACCCCACCTCCAAAGAAGTCACATTGGGAATTAGGGCTTCAACGTATGAGTTTTTAAGGACACAGTTCAGTCTGCAACACGTGCTGTAAAGTTCACTTTGTCCTGTGGATTTTGACAAATGGGTAGAATCCCGTATCCACCAACACAACAGCATACACAACAGTTCCATCACCCTGAAAATGATCTTCTGTGTCCCCTGGGTGCTGAGGGACCCTTGGTGATTGGCCGCCAGAACAGTGAGGTAACAGTTAGGGCTCCCCTGAGGTTGCGGGGAGTCTGGTCTCAGGCTCGTAAACCCTTCTGCAAACCTGAAAGCTTCCCAGAGAGTCAGAGCTGGAGGACCCTGAGGGAGATGACCTGACCCTTCCCGCAAGTCTCCGAGCGCCCGGCTGCACTGGACAGGGTGGAGGACAGGCAGCTCCAGACCTCACTGGCTCTGGCCGGGTAGTTGCCTCCTCTTCTCTGGCTCTGGGTCCGAGGTGGCGGGATGGCTGGGCCCCTGGCCCCCCTTTAAGCTCAGCCCCTCCCCGCGTGGGGATGCGCCATCCCATCCAGTGTGGGATGGTGGCTCTTGCACTCTCTGCCCTGGCGTGGGCACCTGCCCGGTGAGGCTAGTGGGTTCACTGATGTTGGGCTGGGTCTGCAGACTGTGTCCTCTGTAACATACAAGAGGACTAAACTAGGAAGAGGAGGGTAAAGGGGCCTGAAGGGCAGGGAGGCAAAAATACTGATCCCCAGTATACTGTGGAAAGGTAAGTATTACATATTTTAATTCCTAGCGAAACCACTCAAAAAGTTACATAAGGAGATGCAGTCAAAAAGATGATAGATTAAAAAAAATCCACAATGGATAAATTAAAATGAAACACTACTATTCAGCCATATAAAAGACTGAAATAATGCCATTTGCAGCAACATGGATGGACCTAGAGATTATCACACTAAGTGAAGTAAGTCAGACAGAGAAAGACAAATATCATATGATATCACTTACACGTGGAATCTAAAAAAATGTTACAAATAAACTTACTTACAAAACAGAAACAGACTCAGTGACATAGAAAACAAACTTATGGTTACCAAAGGGGAAAAGTGGGGGGGAGAAGGATAAATTAGGAGTTTGGGATTAAAAGATACACAATACTATATATAAAATAGATAACCAACAAGGACCTACTGTATAGCACAGGGAAATATGTTCAATATCTTGTAATAACCTATAATGGAAAAGAATCTGAAAAAGAATGCATATATATATATATATATATATACACACACACACACACACATAAAACAATCATTTTCTTTCTGTCTACAAGAAACTAACTTCAAATGGAATGGCATAGGTAGGCTGAAAGGATGAGAGATAAAGAGGGACATTGTGTAAGATGAACAGCTCACATTACAGAAGATACATAATAACCCTAAATGTGTATGAACCTAATGACAGAGGTTCAAAACATCAACCAACATCATCAATCCACTGGGTCTGATTACTACTCTTTTCAAGAGTGTGTGGGACATTCACCAAGATGTACCCTTTTCTGGTCATAAAACAAACCTCAACACATTTGAAAGAATTGTAATTAAACAATGTGTCCTCTGAGTATAATGAAATTAAGCTAGAAACCAGAAACAGAAAGATAGCAGGGGAATTGCCAAATGCTTGGAAATTAAACAACATAATCTAAATAATCCACGGACCAGAAAGGATGTCTCAAAGGAAGTTAAAAAAAATACTTCCAACTGACAAAAATGAAAATACAACGTACCAAAATTTGTAGAATCTGGCTGGAGTGTGTGCTTAAAGGGAAATTTACAGCATAAATTCTTTTTTTAAAAAAAATTTATTTATTTTTATTTATTTATTTTTATTTTTGGCTGCATTGGGTCTTTGTTGCTGCGCTTGGGCTTTCTCTAGTTGTGGCGAGTGGGGGCTACTCTTCATTGCGGTGCACGGGCTTCTCATTGCAGTGGCTTCTCTTGTTGCGAAACATGGGCTTCAGGTGCGTGGGCTTCAGTAGTTGTGGCTAACAGCATAAATTCTTATATTAGAACAGAATAAAGATCTGAAATCAATAATATAACCTTCCAACTTAAAAAGCTCGTAAAAGAAGAAGCAAACAAACCCAAAGCCAGCAGAAGGAAAGAAATAACAAGGAGCAAAAATGAATAAAAACAGAGAAAATGGAGAAAATTAATAAAACTCAAAACTGTTTCTTTGAAAAGATAAAATTGATCAAGTTTTAGTAAGACTGACAAGGAAAAAAAAAGAGAGAAGACACAAATTACAAATATCAGAAGTGAAAGAGTGCGTGTCACTACAGACCCCACAGATATGAAAAGAACCATAAATGCTGTAACTTAGACGAACTGGACAAACCACAAATTACCAAAACTCATCAAAGATGAAATAAATAATAGTTCTGTGACTAGTAAAGAAATGGAATTTGTAGTTGAAAATCCTCCCGGAAAAGGAACCTCCAGGCTGAGAAGCTTTCACGGGCAAAAACTACCAAATATTTGCAGAAGAAATAACCCCAGTTCTACACAATTTCTTTAAGAAAACAGATCAGGGAACACCTCCCAACTCACCCAATGAGGCCAGTATTATCTTTCTACCAAAACCAGAGGAAAAATTAAAGAAAATTACAGACCAATATCTCTCACGGTCTTAGATGCAAAAATCCTCAATAAAATATTAGTGAATTGTATCCAAATATATCTATATTTATATCTCTAAGAGGACATACATTGGAGAAGAAGTCCAGGGGTTCACCCCATTCATGGATGAAATGTCCATGTAGAAAATCCCAAGGAATCCACAAAACAACTTCCTCAGTAAATGAGTTTAGCAAAGTTGTGGGATACGTGATCCATATGAAGGCACAATTAGAAACAAAAAATTTAAGAAAACCTCACAATTACTCCCCAAATGAAATACTTAGATATAAATAGTAAAAAATAGTATGCTGAAAACTACAAAATTCTGTTGAAAGGAATCAAAGGACTGAACAAATGGAAAGACATACCAAGTTTATGTGTATAAATTTCAAAGGAGCAAAGATGACAATTCTAAATAATCTGTAGATTGAACACAATACCAATTGAAATCTGTAGCAGGAGTTTTGCAGATATAGGGGTAAGTTAATTCTAAAATCCGTACGGAAAAACCAAGAAATCAGTATGTCTAAACCAACTCCGAAAAAGAAGAATAAATCATTCTGCTAGACTGTATGACTTACTACAAATCTACAGTAATCAAGAGAGTGTGGAATTGGTGACGGGGCAGAAACACAGATCCATGGAACAGAATGAAGAGTCCAGAAAAAGAGCCACACACATATGGGCATTGAGTTTTGGCAAAGATGAAAAAGCAATTCAAGTTTGTGATGGGTAGCTTTCAACAAAGGGTGCTGGATCAGCTGTACGTCCGTGACAGAAAAGGGAACATCAGTGTGAAGGTTATACTATCAGTGAACTCGGATGTAAATGGAAAATGTAAAACCAGAAAACTCTGAGCAGAAAACTTAGGAAGAGAGCTTTATGACTTGCTGTTTGGCAAAGAGTTCTTAAATGTAGTGTCAAAAGTACAAGACTTAGAAAAAATCTGTAAGTGGGCTCTCATCAAGATTAAGAACGTTTACTCTGTAAAATACACTGTAAGAGAATGAAAAGATAGGGAGCAAACGTATGCCAGCAAAGTATCTGACAAGTGCCTCGTATCCAGAATATATAAAGAATTTTAAGAACTCAACAATTAAGAAAACCAACAACACAGTTAAAACATGGGCAAAAGACTTGAATGGACACCTCACCAAAAAAGATACAGAGAAGGAAAATTCTCTATGGCTAATTATTAGCCATAGAGAAATGCGAATTAAGCACTGATGAGATAGCATTACATACCTCTCAGAATGGTTAAAATAAAAATCACTGACAGTGCCGGGTGCTGGCAATGACCCAGAGCAACTGGGGCTCTCAGACATTGCTGGTCCACCATTCTGGAAAACGATTTGGCATTTAAAAGATAAAGCTAAACATGCATTTACCATATGATCCAGCAGTAAAGAATAAGAGAAACAGAAACATATGTTCACACACTTGTGGCTGCCAAGGAGAGGCGGGTGGGGGAGGGATGGGTTGGGAGGTTGGAGTTATTATATATAGGATAGATAACCAACAAGGTCCTACTGTGTAATACAGGGAACTATATTCAGTATGCTGTGATAAACCATAATGGAAAAGAATATGAAAAAAGAATATATATATACGTATAAATGAATCACTTTGCTGGACAGCAGAAATGAACACAACACTGTAAAACAACTATATTTCAATAAAAAATGTGTTCACACACAAACCCGTACATGAATGTTTATAGCAACTATATGTAGTTGCCAAGAGGTAAAAACAACTCAAAGTCATTCCCCAGATGAATGGGGAACCACTATGCTGCAGCCAACACAACCGAATGTCCTTCTGCAGAAAGAATGTGCCCCTGACACGTCTAACAGGCACGGTGTTGAGTCAGCAGACCCAGGCTCAAAGGGTTACAAGTTCTTGAATACACAAAACCACAGTGATGGAGAACAGATCAGTGGTTGTTGGGCTATGGGTGCGGGGAGTGGGTGACTATAAAGAGAGAGGAATGAGCATTTGGTGGGGGGGGGATGGATTTATGTTCATAAATGAAATGGAGTATCACAGGACCACAGTTCTAAAAATACCCCAATGGGTCAGTATCCTGATTGGGGTGGTGTCCAAATGCACCTACAGTTATGTTAAAATTCATAGAGCTTTTCACAAACATAGTCATCTGTACCGTATACTAATTGAAAAAAATGAGATCAAATGAAAAAGTAAATGGAGAAAGAAAAAAAGGAAATTTTTAAGGTTTAACAGCAATGAATATGTGTTGACATGTTGAAGGTGCACCACCAGGTACACCACCCCCCAGAGGAACTTTTACACCTTTAAGTACCCTTATCGGAAATAAGAAAATTTAAAAATAAACCATTCAATTCAAGAAGTTTGAAAAAGAGCCGCAGAGAAAATCCAAGGAAACAAGGAAGGAGGAATTAATAAAGGAACGGGCAGAACTCAGTGAAGCAAGGTTCCCAGCCACACCTCCTGTAACAACAGAGAAAAGGCAAAAACCAAGCTGTTTATGGAAAGATGGGGAAATGGACTGATGCTGTCAAGACCACAGGAAAGGAGAGAAGGTGCAAATAAAATGCGGAATGAAATCGAGTGAAATTATTATAGGCCAAACAAAATTTAAAAATAATAAAAGCATTTTAGGAGCAATGCAGGCTGATGAATTACAATCCAGATAAAAAACATAGCTTTCTAGAAAATAAGCAATGTATAAATTTGGGCAAAAAGAAGCAAGAATCCGTGGAGTCACTGACTCGTAGGCAATGAAATGGCAATGAAACTTCCCTCCTCTCGGAAAAACTCCACCTCTCTTACGTGGCATTGAGCAGTAGGACAAGAAAAATGAATAAAAGACACACATATTGGAAATAAATAAATAAAACTGCCACTATTTTCAGAAGACATGATAGTCTATATAGAAAATTCCTATATAGGAATCTACAAAACCAAAATAAAACAGAACAAATGAGTTCAGCAAGGTGGCAGGATGGCAAATCAGTATACAAAATGCAGTGGTATTTCTCCATACTAACGACAAACATGAGGAAACTGAAATGTGACACACAGTACCATTTACAGTCGATCACAGAAGATGAAATACTTAGGTATAAATCAACCAAAACGTGTCCAGGCTCTATACGTTAAAAGTTACAAAATGCTTGTGAAAGAAAAAAAGAGTGAAATAAATGGAGAGACATACCATGTCATGGACCAGAAGACAGCATAGACAAGGTATCAATCCACACCCCCTGATCTGTAGATTTAATGCAATTCTTCCCAAAGTCCCAGCAAGATTTCTTTTTGTAGACATACACACTGATTCAGACAATCTCACTCTGAAATTTATATGGAAAGGCGCAGGACCTAGAATAGCTAAAACTTTGAAAAAGGAGAAGAAAGTGGGGAAAAAAATCACTCTATTTGATGTTAAGTCTTGTTATATAGCTGCAGTCCCCAGGATAGTGGGGCATTTGGGGAGGATAGAAACACAGATGGCTGGGATGGAATAGAGGGCCCCGAAATACACCCCTACGAACAGCCCCAGTGGGCTTGGACAATGGCACATGAGCAGTTCAGGGGAGGACAGCCCTGAATTTTCAACAGGTGGGATGGATGTCCATAGACAAAAATAATGAGCCTTGACCTAGAAGACATCACACCTTATACAAAACTAACTCAAAGTGGATCACAGATTCAAATATAAAATGTAACCATAAGACTTTCAGAAAAATACATAGGAGAAAATCTTTGGGACCTGGGGGTAGAGGAAGAGTCCCTTGACTTGACACCAAGGCATGATCCATTAAAGGAGAAACTGATAAACTGGGCCTCTGCAAAATTAAAGACTTTTGCTTCACAGGGTGACCCTGTGGAGAGAATGAAGATACGCTACAGATGAATATGACAGTTGCAAGCCACACGTCTGACAAAGGACTGCAAAAAGAATATATAAAGAACCCTCAGAACTCAGCATTAAAAAAACAAACAATCCAATTAGAAAACGGGTAAAGACATGAACAGACATTTCGCTGAAGTGGGCATACAGATGGCAAATAAGCACAGGAATAGATGCCCAACATCCTTAGGAAAATGTGAATTGAAATTACAATGAGGTCACCACACACATCAGAATGGCTTAAAAAATAGTGATAACACCAAATGCTAGAGAGGATGCAGAGAAAATAGATCAGTCATATGCTGCTAAATGGTACAGGACTCTGGGGAAGGCTATGGCAGGGTTTTTTTTTGCAAAACTAAACATGTAACTACCATATGTCCCAGCAGTTGCACTTTTGGGCACTTATCCCAGAGAAATGAATTACATTCACACAAAAACTTGTTCACAAATGCTCTCCGCAATTTTATTTATAGTAAAACTGGAAACAATGTGAATGTCCTTCAAGCAGCAAATGGTTAAACTGTGGTTATTGTGGAGTATTACTGAGCAATCAATAGGAGTGGACTTTGCTCACAGAGGTGTGTGAAAAATGACAATCTCGAAAGATGACATATTGCTCAGGAATCCCATTTACACAGCATTCTTGAAATGACAAAATGAGAGATGGAGAACAGATTAATCATTGCCCAGGTACAGAGGGGAGAGGGAGGGAGCTGGTTCTTTCTGTATCCTGAATCCTGACTGTGGTGGTGCACAGACAAACCTACACTTGTGACAAAATTGCATAAACACACACACACACACAGATGAGTGCATGTAAAACTGGGGAAATGTGAATAAGGTCAGTGGGTTGTGTCAGTGTTGATTTCCTGGTGTGATGTTGTACTGTAGTTAAGCAATTATACGCCCAGTACCATGGGAAGAACTGGGTGAAGGGTGCAAGGGAGGGAGGGGAGGGGGAGGGGGGGGGAGGGAGGGGAGAGGGGGGAGGGAGGGGGAGGGGGGGGAGGGAGGGGGAAGGGAGGGAGGGGGAGAGAGGGAGGGGAGGGAGGGGAGGGGGAGAGAGGGAGGGGAGGAAGGGGGAGAGAGGGAGGGGGAGGAGAGGAGGGAGGGGGAGGCGGGGAGGGGGAGAGAGGGAGGGGAGGGAGGGGAGGGGGAGAGAGGGAGGGGAGGGAGGGGGAGAGAGGGAGGGGGAGGAGAGGAGGGAGGGGGAGGGGGAGGGGGAGAGAGGGAGGGGAGGAAGGGGGAGAGAGGGAGGGGAGGGAGGGGGAGAGAGGGAGGGGGAGGAGTGGAGGGAGGGGGAGGGGGAGAGAGGGAAGGGAGGGAAGGGGAGGGGGAGGAGGGAGGGGAGGGAGGGGAGAGAGGGAGGGGGAGGAGAGAAGGGAGGGGAGGGAGGGGGAGGGGGGAGGAGGGAGGGGAGGGATGGGAGAGAGGGAGAGAGAGGGAGGGGGAGGAGAGGAGGGAGGGGGAGGGGCAGGGGGAGAGAGGGAGGGGGAGAGAGGGAGGGGAGGGAGCGGGTCAGCGAGGCCAGGAGCAGCCTGTTGATGGGCACGTGGCCCCTCGGTGAGCAGCGGGAAGGCCCCAGTTGAGAGTGGACGGTGCAGGTATCACGGAGCAGGACCCTCCGAGGCCTTCCCAGAACGCAGCCCCACCCACGTCCTCCGCCTGGCTTTTGTCTGTAGAAGAACTTTAGTCAAAGAATAAATTGAATCAGAGAAGTGAGAAAATACAGAAAGGAAAACAGTCAAGCAAGACAAAATAATAATACTTTTGCCGTTAAACAAAGTCAGGGACATTTAGTTCTTCCTCAAGGACTGTAGAGACTATTCTGAGCCCTGTCCTCTGAGCTGTCATGCAGGTCCTCAAGCCCCCTCCAGGTGGGAGAAGTTAACCGTCTGCAGCCCACAAGCACGTAGGCCCCAGACCGGTGGGAACCAGAAGGTTGATGGCGCCGACTCCCGATGACCTCACCACCAACCAATCAGAAGAACATCCACGAGCTGACCACGCCCTGCTCCTTGGACACGCTAAGCCTCCTCACTACTGCCCCCTCCAGGGTGGGACTCACAGTCTTGAGGGCATTAGCCCACTGGGGCCCCCTTTGCCAGGCGGGGCAATAAAGCTCTTTCTACTTCGCCCAAAACTTGGTCTCCGAGATTTAATCCGGCACGGGGTACAGAAGCCAAATTTTGGCAACACAGGGAAGGGGCAGCAAGGGTCCGGAGCAGAGGGGCACGCTGAGGGTGTTTCGGGAAGGCCAGTGGGTCTCTGTGGTCCTGGTGGGTTTCGGGTAAGGGGAGGGGCTGCGGGCAGGGCTCTAGTGCAGAGAGGGGTGAAGTTCTGAACGGGCAGGAAAGGAGCTCTGTAGGTAAAGACCCCAAGTCTTCACTGAGCCGGACTTGGCAAAGGATTTTCCCAGCTGATCCGGCGGGAAGTAGCGTGAAGTTCACACCCACCGGTTCCGGGATACTTAATGTCATGAGCTCTGGAGCCAAACTCGGGTTGGCGGGTCGGATCGGGTCGGTAGGGGCTGCTGGGCCCTCCCAGCCTTGTGGACGCTGCCATCTGCGGCCACCATCCAGGGCCTCGGCCTCCTGTCAGCCCCTGGCCAGGGCAAGCCTGGGGTGAGCACAGGGCGGGCCAGCCTCCCTGCAGCAGGACTTGACCGTGCAAAGCCCGCCGTGCATCCGGGCCCGCATACATCACTCCCCTTCATCCCCTTCAGTTTTGAACAACCTTGAGTCCGGGCCACGATTATGGCTGTGATTTACGACAGACCGCCTGGCTGGTGGAATGCACTGGTCTCTGAGTCCGAATCCTCTGCCCACATTAGTCAGTGTGTCCCCACACCCAGCGGGGCGGCAGGCTGCAGACACATAAAATGCACACCTCTCAGCTCTAAAGGAGTCATTTCCAGTGAAAAATTGGGCTCCAAGTCCGAGGTTTCTCTGTGGTGCACGGAGCCGGGGTGACTTGGGGAGGAGACCTGGCAGCCAATCCCGGGTCTGCAAACGGCCGCTTCTCTCCCGTCTCCACGGCCTGGGCAGTGGTGTCGCCACCGCCAGGGTGGTGGTCTTCCGCTGACTGGTGTTTTCCTGCTGTTAGCCACGTTCCCCGGGCCTCTGACACCTTTGTTATGACACCTCAGTGTCTGTCAAAAGCCAACGGCAGAGGTTTCCAGATCCGAGTGGTAGAGCCTGAGAACGAGTGCTCACCGTGTCCGCGGCTGCTCCGTCCGGGGCCTGAGCTTGTGCTCCTGCGGAGATGCCCAAGGATGGGCACCCCGCCAGCCCGGGATAACGGTGCCTGTTGCCTGGTGAGCTCTGCCCCAAGCGTCTCCCCCGCCCTGAGCCTCCCCCACCCCGCCCCGCTCATGGCTGCTCTGGTCCTCCCCCGACCCCCTTGGTGCTTCTCCCCGGCTTACGAGGGTCCCGCCAAGGACCCCGCTGTGGCTTTTTGGTTTTATACGGGAGTTTTCCATGTCAGTGGCGCTGATTTCAACTCTGTTTCCGATTGTCAATCGATCTTGTGAACTACTTGGCTATAGGTCCGAGGGGCTCCGGTAGAGGAGCCGGATCCCCAGTGCGCTGTGTAGACCCCTGGCCAGGACTGGGCTCTAGGTGCTGGTCAGTTGGAGCAGGCAGGGGTCTGTGTAGAAAGGAAACGTAAGATTCGGGGACTCTGAGTAACGACGGCCCAAGGCAGCCTGGGGGCACCCCAAGGCCCAGTCCTTTCATCCCCCTGCCCACTCGGGGATGGAGTGTCACACGCCGTAGCTGTGGGCACACCCACCCTGGCTGGAAGGACGTCCCCAGGGTGTGCCCAGGCGGGAGAGGGTCCCCAGGAGGCTGGTGAGAGACAGGAGCCTGGGCTTCGTCGGGAACCCCCCGCCCTGCCCAGCGCCCTGTTCTGGATGTGGGCATCCGCCAGCCCTGTTGTTCCCCTCACCCCGGGTGTGGTCAGGGTCCCACTTCAGCCTCGAAGCCTCTACTTCTTCCCAAGCTGGGAGGTTCGCCCACCCTCCCACTGGCCAGGGAACCCGGCCCTGGTGAGCCTGGTTCTCCAAGGAGGTTGTCCGCTGTGGTCCTGGTCACTGCCCTCGGAGGCTGGCCTGTCACCAGGGTGCTGTGACAATAAAGCCGCCGGACGGAGCTGGCGAGCAGCCCACCGGCTCGGGGGGAGGGTTGCCCTGTTGGGTGACCGTCAGCCAGGTCACTGAGCAGTTACCAGAGCCTCGCGGACATTCCACCGAAACGCCCGCCTTACAGGTGGGGACCCTGAGGCACAGTGCGGGGACCTGGGTGCCCCCTCACCCGAAGGCCGGGTCCTGGTGGTCGCGGAACCCTGTGTAGCATCGTCGTTGGGGAGAAGACGGGGAGGGGTGCTCGTGTAGCCTGCTGACCTCTGGGCCGGGCTCTCAGCTGCAGCTGCCCCGCGGGCACCCAGACAGGGGCTTATCCCGCCCACTGGGGCCCCGCGACTCCAGCTCTGACACAGAAGCACCCTGTGGGAGTCGGCCGGATCCCCCACCCCCGGCACGGCATTCCTGTCTCTGAGCCAGCGTGGTCCCCGAGTTCCCGATGCCGGGGCCCTTCCTCCTCCTCTCGGGATGCAGACCCTCCTCCCTCCAGGGTCCTTCGCATGCAGGCTCCACTGTCTACTGGGCAGCCAAGGTCCTCTCCTCTCCCCACCCGCTAGGATCCCCTCCAGGTTGCCATCCCGCCTGGACTTGCCCTGGGGGCCCATCCTCACCTTTGCTGTCGCCTGGCAGGCACAGCCGGGGCTGGCCGGGGGCCTGGACACCGGCGTGGGGTCTGTGTCGGTCGCTCAAGGACCCCCGGGGCCCAAGGCGGCTCTGAGGCAGGTTCCTCCGGGCCCCTACGTTCCTTACCTTGTTCCCCGCTCCACAGGTGAACGGGCATTTCCTCGCGGGTAGCGCCTCCGTCATTGCTGGCATTTGGGAAAGGCCTGGGATTTTCTCTTTTTGTTTGTTTTCCAAATTTGTTAGTGCTACCAATCATTTCACTTTTTTCAGTTTTCTAGGTATATATCACCTGCAAATACTTCTAACTATGTTTTCTATTCTATTTTGCTGCTTTGATGAAAACTGAAATAATTTTTAATAACAATGGTGACAGTGGGTATAGCCAGCTCTGTGTTTAATAGGGCTTTTTCCCCCTTACGTGTGAGGAAGCTGAAAACTGAGAAATGATTTATCATGAAAAGGGAACGCTTTTTTATCCCTAGGTTTAAAAGTCTTCCTTTTCCCCCATCAGGAAATGGTGATTTTTACCAAATAACTTGTATGAATCTTGATGATGTCACCACAACTCTCATCAAACCTCAGCCTGCCCCTCCTCTCCCTCCCCTGCGTTTTCTGTCCACCCTAATACAAAACTACCCTTGGATCAGAGGACAGGCTCTGCGCACGGCCTTCAGTACTTTTAATGCAGTGCTGAATTCTGATTATGTGTAGTTACTTGCAAGTGAGCGTGGACCGTGACTTATTTGTCTTCTCTCTTTGTCAGGTTTTTGGAATTAGAGCCATCCTAGCTTCAGATGCATCGGGCTGTGTTTCTCATTTTTCACATTGGGGAATGCTTCCTATTTTGCTGTTGAATATTTTCAAGCACTCCTCAGTGAGACTCTGGGCTTATAGCCATTTTCTGAGGTGATTTGGGATCATATTTTCTACCTGGTTTCTTGCCCATTCAGGTTTTCTGCACCTCAAGCCCCTTTTAGAAAATTGCACTTTCCCGGGGAGTCACTTTCCTGGGATTAACACGTTTGCTGTCCTGTTCTGTTGTGATGAAACATCTTGGAGTGTTCTGTTTTCTTTTCCACTGGTTTTCAGAGGTTTATTTACTTCCCTGTTTTTTTTTTTTTTTTTTCTCAAAGTACTGGCTATTTCTCAAAGATCTAGAGATAAAAGTTCCAATTGCCCACATTCCCCATGAGTGCCCCTTCCTCTTGCTTCTCTGTTCTTGTAACTCTGGGAGTCTTGATTCAAAGCCTCCATTTCCCTTTTTTCCTTGTTTAATCTGAAACCTGAGATGTCCTTCAGAATGGACAGTAGCCGTGCTGTTCCCGTTTCCGCTCGCAGAGCTATTCTTGTTGTAATTTTCAGAAAGCTTATATTTAGAATATTGGTTTTCCTTTTTAAACAGAGAAGTATTCACGCATGTGTTTTAAATTGCATATGGCTGGATTGTTTCTTAAATCCTGTGCATTTTTTGTGCTGTTTCCTTGTGTTAATTGTACTGTCTACAGACAATGACTTGTAGTTTCTCTCTGTTGCAATTTATCGTGTTTTTTATTCTGCGACCTTATTTACGATCGACATTTGCAAATCCTCCGTGAATTTTAGAGGAAAAGCGTGTGCTGTGTCTGTACAGGATATTTATTGAATCGACCTTATTAATCATATTATTCATTTTCCCCTACAATCGCATCTAATTCTGTCTGTTTCGGTGTCTGAAGATTGAGTTGTAGGTTAGATTCTTTCGCCCTAATTGCTTTTCTGTCAAATTTGAAAATATTTTTATTAGCCTTGGTCTCATATAAACGCTCCCCTGCCTTGTTCTTAAGCTCATCCAAATTCACTATAGTAATCTCATTCCTCAGCTTGTATAAAACTCCGATTTATAAAACGATTTCAGTTCCTTTTCCTGCTTTTGCCTTCGGTTATCGGGTGGGACCTCTGCCCCACTCGTCTCCTGCTTCCTCAGTCAGGGTCCCTCTGCCCTTTGTCAGCAGAATCTGGGTGGATTTTGTTTTGGGACCTGACATGTTTCCCTGAGGTCATTTAGTGGCACAAGAAACATGTTAAAATCAAATGCCTCGGCGAGCTGCCCTCTGAGTGTTTATTTTGTCCTGAGGCTGAAGTGGCCTTGTCTCCGTCATCGTAAGGATTCTCCGAGGATGTCCCTTCCGTTTCCTTGGGGCACTGATGGCTTCTCTGCGGGGCTGGCCTCCCTCGGCTGCTATGCGTGGAGGACTCGGCCCTCGGCTGTCGTGGCTGCTGAGGGAACAGAGTTCCTTGGTC
Source organism: Phocoena sinus (assembly GCF_008692025.1). Classification (NCBI taxonomy): domain Eukaryota; kingdom Metazoa; phylum Chordata; class Mammalia; order Artiodactyla; family Phocoenidae; genus Phocoena; species Phocoena sinus. The sequence goes on from NC_045772.1 coordinate 947,104, forward strand.
CAAGTGGACCCCCCCTTACCCAGCGAACGCCGACCAGAGCCAGGAGCTCCGGTCCCTGGGTTTGTGAGAGGGCGGTCCTGATGGGCAGCTCTGACTCCGGCAGGACCCCCACCCTCCTCACGCTGTCCCCCGAGGCAAGAGTGGGAGCGGCTGGGTGTACTCCTTGCCCAAGGCCATTGGCCCCTGTCTGGCTTCTCAGGGGAGGGACTCCTGGCTGGGACAGCCACAGCGCCAGCCGCTGTCCAGGGCGTCCCGGGTGGCTATCCCCCATCGTTCTCTGCTGCTCACAGAGCCTCTGGCCTCTGGCATTTGTGTCCAGGAAGAAGACATGGCTCCGGGGCAGGGCCTGGCCTGGGGCCTCCCTCCTGCCCCCCTGAATCAATAAACAGGCTCCCAAGGGCAATCTGCTTCATTTCTGATGCTCACCACTCTCACGGTCGGAAACGGAAATTCCCACACGAAAGAGCTAAGTTTAGTAAGAAAAAGGATGCGAGAACTCAGGTGTGGGTGTTTCCACGCGCGTCTGGCTCTGCTGGGGTCCCATCTGGAATGTGAACGTGTGTTTATGAGGAAGCGTGTTCTCCATAAGTCGCTTATAAATAATTTCTTTGAGATGAAAATACACAGAGATTAGATTTCTGGGTGATTCCCAGGCTCCTGAACTTTCAGAAACTGCCCGATTGTGTACAAACATGTGAAGGAGTCACATGTGAGACACAGATGGCGGGACTTGGTCTACGGTGGCTGACGTGTTTGGGGGCTGCTGGCCCCCAGGATCGGCCAGGTTGGCAGGGGTTTCAAGAAGATGGGGGCTTCTGGTTTCCAAAGGGGAACACCGAGCCTCCTGGGGGGGGGGGTGTGGAGGAGAAGGGGCAGGTCCTGAAAGGTGTGAGCAGAGCTGGGGTGACACTGATGCGCCCCAGCTGCCGAATCTGCTTCCCCTTCCCTGGTGGGTCACTCCTCCGCCCAGCTGGAGACTCAGCGTCCCCCCATCCCCGCAGCCCTCAGCCCTCAGAGGCGGCATTGGTGTGTAAATCCCCAGCTCCCTCTGGGCCGGGCTGTCCTGCACGGCTCTGTGCCCGGCAGGGTTGGGCGCGGCACCACGGTGGCACCTAGCTTGGCCATGCACCTGCTCCCTGAGCCCGGCGGGGCCCCCGGGGGCACCTCTCAGGGCAGCTACTTGCACTCGGGTCCCGTCTGGGGCTCCTCCGGGGACACGGACACCAGGTGATGCCCAGCGGTCAGTTCTCCATCAAGGAGCTCGTGGCTTCCTCTAGAGCAGTGTTTCTCCAGGTTCGTCATGAAGGCGAGTTCTTGGGCTCCACTCAAGGGATGGGACCAAGCCAGCCCTCCAGGCGATGCGACCCCTGGGGTGGGCTGTGGAGGTCAGTGGTGCTGTCACAGGTCGGGGAGACGGTCTGTCTTCCTCCCTGAGGTCGGTCACTTGGGTTTCCTGGAGGAGGCTGAGGGACCAGAGTGAGATGTGGGCGCGAGGCGAGGGCCTGGGCGTTGGGGCGTCCGGGGGCAAACGTGGGTGGGAGGCGTTAGGAGAGACAGAGGTGGGATGATTCTTGGCTTGACCTGGAGGCTTAGTGGCGGGAAGGGGATGAGTTCCACTGTGGACAGACTGACTGAGCGCCTGTGGATCACGGCTTGGGTGGACACGGCTGGAGGCTTTTGTAAACTTCAGAGCGGGAGCCAGGCTCGTGGCTGGATCCGGGTGTCATCAGCAGATGGGCGTGGGTGGAAGCTCCTCTGAGTTATCATCCCACCCCCAGAAACTGTGAGGAGAGAGGGAGCATCCTTGTGTATAAAACTTCTTGTGTATTTAAGATTGTCCCCTTGGGAAGATTTCCACGAGTGAAATTTATGTGGAATTGAAAAACACCTATTATCAAAATATTTTCTAAAAGTGTTCTCCCACTTGGCGTGGCCGGATATGCATGGGTGAGGGCCAGTCTCCACCCACCTGGCCCACAGCGGGCGTGCCGTCTTCATTCTCGATTCAATCGGGCGGAACCACAGCTGCTTATCGACGTTGTTTGCGTCTGGGTTCTGGTGATGATGGGCGTTTTCCTGTGTCACTTGGCGCTTGTCTGTCTGTCTTTTCCATGGATGTTGAGCCCTGAGGCATGGATGGTAGCGTCCTTTCAGGGCTACTTCCCAATCCCAGGCAGCCTGGCATTTCTGTCCTGGTTGGTCTGGGGCACGGTCAGCTTGGACAGCGGCAAGCGACACAGGATGTGATTCTGGAGCGAGCTCGCTGGTGTCACGTGTGTGGTACGCTTCCTGAGGTGTGGGTCAGATAGCAGTGGCATTCGGCTGTAGTAACAGAGACCCAAACCACAGTGATTTAGACAAAATTATCCTCTCATGTGAAAGGAAAATCTGGAGGTTGGCCGTCCAGCTCCACGCGCTGTCCATGTCCTGAGCTCTGCCATGAGTTTGCCTCATGGCTGTAAGATGGCCTCTGTAGCTCCAGCCCTCATGTCTCCTTTCCAGGTGGGAGGGTAAAAGGGGAAAGCGTGAGGGGACCTGACAGCTGAGATGTCCCCACTTAAGTATCTTTCCTAGAAATCCCACCCAGCAACCTTTGCCTACATTCTACTGTCTGTGATGTAGTTAGAAGGCCACACATCTCTCTGCAGGAGGTCTGGACACTGAGGTTAGCTGAATGCACGGCCAGGTCAGGCCCCCCAGTCAGGGTTTTATATGAAAACTAAAAGGAAGAGTTTGTCCTTTGGGAAACGAGCCACCTCTGCTGCAGGAACTTGATCTCGGCTGCCCTGAAACGGGTTTGCCCTGCAGTGGGTTTGCCCTGGCCGGGGGCTAATTTGCTGGACATGGTGCAGGGCGGCTGCTGGAGATCGGGTGGGCTGGGTGTGTGTGGGGCTCTCTGTGCGTCTGCTGAGTGAATGAGGAAGTGGGGGTCGAGGTGAAAAATACATAAAATGCACGTGTGACTCACTCTTGGAGTTACAGACTCAGTGGCTCCAGAGGAATTCATCCTCTCACCGTCTGGAGGCTGGAGCTCTGCCTCTGGAGGTGTGTGTGGGAGGCCCACTCCCCCTGGGGAGGAGGGGAGGGTCCTTGCTGCCATCCTGGGGGTCTCCGGCTTGTGGCTGCATCACCCCCGTCTCTGCTTCTGCTGTCGCACGGCCTCCTCCCCGCGTCTGTGTCTCTGCGTCCCCTCTCCTGTGAGGACACCAGTCACCGGATCGGGGTCCACCCTACTCCAGCGTCACCTCATCTGAACCTGGTCACACTGGCAAAGACCCTGCTTCCAAACAAGGTGACACGTGCAGGTACGGGGAGAGGACATCAGCGTACCATTTTTCGGGGGGAGGAGGTGCTACGTGGTCCCTGACTCCCTGTCTCCATTGTCCCAGAGGCAGGTGTGAGGCCATTTCTTTTATGGACGAGGGAACCTCTCAGGGTTGTGACGCTGCGAGGGACAGTCTCCGCCGTAACATGCCTGGGATGCTGCAGATGTGGGCGTGAGGGGGGGGATGAAGGGATGGCGCCCCCCACACTCCACCTGAGCTAACGTCCCGAGAACTCAACCCAACACCACGAGCTTTCTTCCTAAACCCTTGCCTACGCAGGGCATTTTGTGTGTTTTTGCTTCTAAATCCTTTTTGCCGAATTGGTAGATGATGAAAATACTGTACTGTCACTCTGGTTTACATGTCTTTGGTCACTAGAGGAGTTGAATTCTTTCGCAGGCTTATTTATTTACAAACAGAAGAGGTACAGAAAGGGCCTAATGAGAATCCTTGGTTTATAAAGTACTGCCGGTATTGGCCATGCTGTATGTATGCATTTTTATTTATTTATTTTTTTTGCGGTACGCGGGCCTCTCACCGCTGTGGCCTCTCCCGCTGCGGAGCACAGGCTCCGGACGCACAGGCTCAGCGGCCATGGCTCACGGGCCCAGCTGCTCCGCGGCATGTGGGATCTTCCCGGACCGGGGCACGAACCCGCGTCCCCTGCATCGGCAGGCGGACTCCCAACCACTGCGCCACCAGGGAAGCCCCCATTGCTTCTCTTTCTGACCAGAGTGCATAGTTACTGCTCCGCGGTTCCCTGGAACTGGGGTTCTGATGCCTCGTTATGAGACGGTAGTGATTTCCCGCTGTGCGGTGATCTTCTTCCTCCAGTGCTGTCTCTGTTTTGTCAGTCATGATGAATGTGTAACTGCACTGGGACCCTTGAGAATCCACACCAGCCGGGTTAGCGTGGAACCCCGGCAGTTCATAATCGGCGGGTGGGTGCTGGTGAGCTGGGGACGCAGAGAAGCATCCAGTTCTGCAAGGCAACACCCCTGGGGCCACAGCAGCTATTTTTTCTTCACGTGTTCCTGTGCCTTCTGTGTAATGTAATATTCCTCCGGGCGTGTTTTCTCCTTCCCACGTGCGTTGCCACTTTTGATCACCTGTGACTTCCTTCTTTTCCTTTTTTCGGGGGTGAATTCTATTGACTTTTCCGGGTCCTCGTCGTAACTACAGTCTGGGCTACCCTGAGCTGCTGAGAAATGAAGCAGTGAAGGGTTCTATTTAGAAGAAGCGCTCCGTGTCTGGGACCCTGACGGCAGAGCGGTGGGGAAGGCCAGAGGAAACACAGATTTCACCGCCGGTGGGGCTCCGAGGGCCCATCACAGCTCGGTGAGGAACCTCAGGTTTGTGTGTTCGAGGCCTCTTCCCGGCGTTAAGAATCCCACCCAAATTCTCGTCTGCTCTGTGCGTCTCTTTTACGAGCTCATCTGGAGGGATTTGGACGATATGCTCTATTCTTCATGCAGTCATATTTGTTAAGTTGTCACGTTTACAAGGGGATTGACAAGAATGGTATACATATGTTAGCGCCCTGAATGAAACATTAAGGTTTCAGGTTAGAAAGAAGTTAGTCAACACTGTAAAGCTTTACTCCAATAAAAATTAATAAAAAAAAAACTGAAAGAAGTTAGTGTTTCAAGCAAAACGAAACCCTTGCCTTCTCATGGCAGCCCCACCTCTCAAAGCTTAGACATCCCTGAGGTCCCCTCTAGCACGCCTTCTCATTTATGAACGTTTCCTGCTTATCCCACAGAAGTGCGTGCCCTGTCCTGTTCCTAAACTCCCCGGGTCTCTGACGGCGTTACCTGATTCTGCCTGGTAATTGCCTACCTTGTCCACCTCTGCTGGGTCTGTGACGGCCAGGCCGGGCCAGGAGGAGCCCGTGACCGAGGCTGACTCAGACCCGCTTTCCTAGGGTGCCGTGGGTGGACCTGCCCCTGCTCCCTGGAAGCTTCCAGAACAAATCACCACAAACGGGGGGCTCAAATCGAGAGAAACTCATCCTCTTGCATTGTGGAGGCCGGAAGCCTGAGATCAAGGTGTAGGCTGGGCTGCGCTCCCTCTGCATCCTTGGGGAGGGTCCTTCCTGCCTCTGGGCTTTGCCTGCCGTCCTGGGGGCTCCTGGGCTGTGGTTCCGCCCCTCTGTTTCTGTCTCTGTCTTCACGTGCCCCCCCACCCCTCTCTTGTAAGGACACCTGTCATTGGACGTAGGGCCCGCCCTAAACCCAGGGTGATCTCATCTCGAGATCCTTAACTAATTACATCTGCAAAGACCCTATTTCCAATAAGGCCACATTCCGAGGTTCTGGGTGAACATGAATGTGGAGGGGACCCTGTTTGACCTCTACGCTCCTAGACCCCCAACCGGCTGGGCTCCATCTCTGTGTTTCTGTGGTCAAACCTTCCGGAGAGTGTAGGGACCTGAGCCCTCTTGGCTTGCCTGGGCCCTGCTTGGCGGGGAGGCCGTGATGTCCATCCCCTGTCCACCCAGCAGCTTCCAAGCCCGGAAGCCCCCCTCTTCTGGGAGTTCCGGGTGGAGTACTTACCCAGTGCTTGCGGTGGCCGGACATGGCCTCGTCTTGCGAACGTCACCTGCCGGCTCCAGTCTGAGTGTCCTGCGATGCTCACTGCACAGGGCGGGGCGTTCCCACGTGGCCCCGCTCCCTCTCCCCCTCTGCCTCGTCGTCACTAAGAAGAGTCGTGAACGGAAGCCCAGGCGCAGCCTCCCCTCGCGGCTGTACACCCAGCAGGTCGTGTCGGGGGCTGCACTGTCGGGTCATCAGTCTCCCCACCGTTTCACAGTTAATTTAGCCTGAAGCCTCCATAGGACTGCGCCGGGCCCGGGGACTGAGTGGGGGAGCTCCAGCCCCATCCGCATCCCCCTCAGAGACCCCGGCTACCCGGGAAAGCGCCTTTGTGCGCTGACACCTTCAACACTGCGGCCCTGTCTGGGGTGGCCCTGGGAGGCCTCGTCGCCCCGTGGGCTCCAGTCTTTAATCTAGAAGTTGTGTCACTGCGCCTGCCTGTGAGCTGCTCCTCAGGGGGTCACCTCTCCAGAGTCTAAGGCATGCTTGCTTTCCCGAAAGCAGCAGTGCACGACCCTCCCAGCCAGTTTCTGCCCCAAAAACAGCTTTTAACTTGGCCTTGGCCAAAGAAGAGCCTCTTACCCAGGCAGGCGTAGCTCGTGGGGCCCCTTGTGGCTTGAATTAGTTACAGACGTGACAAGCCCGGACCGCCAAGTCAGGGCATTTTGGGGCCTGTGACCCTGTCGTGTGCCCATGTGGCATGTGTGACGTGGGCCAGGGTGGCCTGGGGCTTCTTCCCTAAGGCAGTGGGGAAAGGCTGGGGCCGTGGGTCTGTGCTTCTGGGGGAGGCCCTGCTCCCCGAGGACTCACTGCAGATGTGCACATGCATGTACACACCACACGCGTGCACACACAGACAGGCGTGCACGCACGCCACACACACTCACACTGGTGTGCACCACGCACACAGACGCAGACAAGTGCGTGGACACACGCACACACACAGACATGTATACGTACACAGACAACCGTGCACACACGTGTGGGTAAACTAAGTATCATTGTGGGTACTTAGCACTGCAGGATGAGCGCCTGTCACCTCCTCCAGACCAGGGCTGGGCCTGCTGGGGCCGGGGGCGTCTGTGAACGTGTACGTGCTGGGTCCACGTTCCGTGTTCCGTGTGCCATCAGTGGACACGTGCTGAGGGCAGCAGGGCCCAGGGCTAAGGGCACAGACGCTGCGGGTTGAGACCTCACCCCTCTGCTTCTCAGCTGGCGACGAGGGCGAGTTGTTCAAACTCTCCGGGCCTTAGTTTCCTCATCTGCAGAATGGGCAGGATGGCAGCACCATCTTCACATGTCGCCGGGGGACTTGAACACTCACAACAGCGCCGGGACTGTGGGAAGTGCCATGCAAGCCTGTTATTATCCTGGTGATGTGGGCGCTGAGGTCAAGTCAGAGGAAACCTCTATGCCCTGGAGCTCCCCCCAGTCGGGGGCACAGGCCATCCACAGTAGAAGGAGCAGCTCCTACTGTTTCTAACAGCACCGGAGGGCTTCACAGCAGAGGTGGATTTGAACATTTGGAGGAGGTGAGGGAGGGAGCCTGTGGGAAACAGTATGTGCAAAGGCCCTGGGGTGGGAGAGAAGTGGAGAACCAGTGCCAGCTGTGGCCCGGGCAGTGACGCAGCTGCCGGACGTTAGCGGGATCCCTGGCCGCTGTGTGGTGGGCGGGTGGATGGGACAGGAGGTGAAGCTGCGTGCTAACTCCTTTCAGCTTCTTCCCCTGGCACCTCGCTGGTTCTTGGTTGGGCTCCATTCTCACGCTCACCCCCTGCCCTTTCAGCAGTTCTACCCAATGGTCCTTTCCCTCTGCATCCTGCGGGCTCCGTTTCCTGCCTCTCAATTCTGTCTTTTTACTTTTTCAATACTTTGTTTCAGTCTAATTTTTAACTCTAATTTTTAAGTTTCCTTAACCATCGTCCAGCACCCTGGAGCTGCTGGGATGGTCTGTTTATTTGAGAGGGCCCGTGTCTGTCCGAGAAGCCCAGCGGCACCCCAAGACCTGCCCTCTCTGTCCCGACCCCCGTAAACCCGCTCATAAGCTTCGCGGGAGGATCTGGGATGGTGCTGTTTCCCCCACTCTCTTGGCACGTCAGAGCCCGCCCTGGAATGGGGGGTCCCCGCCCTGAGCTGAGTGGTTCTCACCCCATCAACACCCAGTGCCTCCCGCCAACCCTCGAAGAGGTATCTGCACCCGCCCCGCGGCCCTCAGGGCTCGGGGACCCGAGTCGTCCCTCTGTCCCTCCCGTCGTCTCCCATTTCTTGTCTGGGAGGCAGCCCCTGGCTGGGTACAGAAGGGTGGGTCAGGGGTCCTTCAAGTTGACACGGCTCCTCTCTAAGGGGGGCTCTCGGGGGGCCCAGCCGAGCCGGGCCGTCGCCCTCCGGCCACGAGAGTCCGAACACAAGTGGCTGAAGGGACGGGAAGTGGCTTCTTGGAGTGCCGTGGGAGTGGGGAACCCCGCTTCCACGCAGCCCCCGAGGCTGAGGGCTCATCTCCAAGGAGCCCCCCTCCCTGCTCCCCAAAACGCACCAGCCACTGTCCTAGGCCCTCGGGATGTGTTGGGGAAATGAAACTTTCAAGAAGCTTACTGGGTGCCAGGCCAGGTGGCAAGGCAGACTGTGGGGCTGCTTTCCCAGCCGGGGCCACCGCCTACCCGGGTGACGCTTGCCGCCTCTTCTCACCCCACACTCAGCTCTTTCTCCGGGGCCCCGGCTGCTGAGTTTGGGGTCACGTAAGCCTCGGCCCTCTCTGTGGGGGGCTCCCCCTGAGGCTCCCCCCACTGCTGGTGATTCGGGGGGCTGCCCGGCCTGGCAGGCACACCGGGGGGCAAGGTCACCTCCTCTGCAACCTCCTTGAGGGAGGCAGCCGGTCGGCCAGCCGGGGCGCTCCTGGGACCCTCACGCCGGTGGGGTTTCTGCGCATCTTCTCGGAGGGGGCGGCGGTGCTCCAGGCTCTGCTGCTGCTGGGCTGGGCTGTTACGTCTCAGAGGCAGGAAGCCGGGCTCACGTGCTCACGCATTTCCGTCGTCTTGTTAGGGAAAGCGGCCCTTCCTGTCAGAAAAGCAGCTCCGCGGTCTCCGAGGCAGAGCATAAGGGGACCCGATTTCACCATAGACGCGACGATGCCACATCTCTGGGTCTTTTCCCTCTTGATGGCTAATTTTAACAGAATATTCGCACCCACAGAGACGCAGGCAGCGCATATTTACCGACTGCGGAGAAGGGTGTTAGAGAAAGAGCTGCGTGCCCGGCGTCCGCCGTTCTTTCCAGGTCACCGCTCCCTCATCACCCGCGCTAACAGCCCAGCGCTGAGAGTCGAGCTCAATGCATCACAGTTTAACCAGACGTGGCAGCTGTCGGATGCCCGGGCCCGGGGACAGCTTGCAACCCCAAATGATCTGATCTGTCCAAAACATCTTAATGCTGTCGGTGGACGAGGGGGCTGAGGCTGCTCAGATGGCAAACCGAAAGCCCAGGATCCCATGACCTGTGGCCGGAAAGGGACTCTCTCTGCAGCCAGGAGGGGGAGGGGCTTCCCACCTGGGGACCAGCTGATCCTGTTCAAGACAGACAGACAGATGGACATCTTGGGACCACGAACAAACTCTTGAAACAATAGGCCAAGTTCTCTGATGTAAGGGGGACGGACTCAGAGGAGAAGAGACCCTGACCTCTACTGAATTCTCAGTCATCAAACGAGAAATGTCTGCACAGACGGGTGGGGTACTTATGCGGGGAGGGGATGGCCAAGGGAGTCCGGAGAGGGGGGCCAGCATTCTACCTGCTCTCAGCCTGGCTGCTGAGAACTGATGATTATTTTCACACCAGACTGAGCAAGTCGCTGTGTCTGAAGGGGCACGAGCTGGTCCCTTAGGGATGAGTGCCGCCCTCATGGGGCTCAGAGCCCGGGGAGCACAGGGCGTTGCCTGGGTCGGTGGCCGTCTGCACCTTTACCTGAGGGTGCTTCGTAGTTTACACAAAGCTCTGGCAGCTCCAATGATCATCCCTCTAATTTTCTCATCTGGTTTGATTTTATTGAAGTGAAATTCATATAACAGGATCATTTTAAAGCGACCAGTCCGGGGGCATTTAGTACTTTCACAGTGTCGTGGGACTACCACCTCTATGCAGTTCTGAAACGTTTCATCGCTCCAAAAGGTCACCGCCTACCCATCAAGCACTAACTCCGTACCCCCTCCCCCTGCCAGCCCCTGGCAGACACCATCCTGCCTTCTGTCTCAGTGGGTTTGCCTACCCCGACATTTCCCACAAATGGATTCACGCGGTATCTGCTCTTTTACGTCTAGTGTCCTTAACTGAGCGTAACGTCTTCAAGGTTCATGGTGTGGTAGCGAGGGTCAGGGCTTCATCACTTTTTAAGGCTGGATGGTTTTCCATGTTATGGATGGACCACCTGTGTTTATCCTTTCATCAGCTGAGGACACCTGGGTCGCTTCCACTTCCTGGCTGCTGTGAGCGTTCGTGTACGATGTCTGTTTGAGTCTCTGTTTCAAGTCTCCTGGGGAACACCGAGGAGTGGAATTGCTGGGTCATGTGGTATTGCTGTGTGTAACTTTTGGAAGAATGGCCAGACCACTCTCTAACCTCTTATTTTATTTCTAATTTCCCTTTGTTCGCTCTTTCCTTTAACAGCTTAAAAAAAAAAAATGGGAAGAGCTTTTCAGCAAAACAAAAGAAAAAAGTCACAACTTAAACGTGAATTAAATGTGATACGTTTAAAATATATCCCACACCATGTTTAATTTTCTCCGTATATTTACTTCTACAAACAGTATTAATTTTTCAGAAATCAAGATGCTATGTCTTCGACTTGTCTCTATCCTAAAAAAGATTTCTTGTTTAGAATATCCTAAAGATTTTAGTCCTATCTCTCTCTTTTGTTTTCCCAACAAATCATGAAACACCAGTGGATTTTAATAATGAAACAGTGGCAAACCACACGCACATTTAATTTTAATTGATGGGCGCTGAACAAAATTAATAACTGAAATGTTCACAGTGTCTGAAGCACGGTCCTCTGTCTTGGCCATATAAGATAGCGTTCTCCTCCGATTCCTGGGGACTTGATCAGGGACGTGCTGTCAGGGACCCCCGTCTGCTGGCTCTCCCCCCACCCCTGGTCCCAGTGCCCCTTCCAGCTTTGTCCTATCCCCAGCTGCCAGCATCCCACTACCCCGAGCACACTCGTTTTCTCTCCATCTGCCCCGGAAGGTGAGACCCAGAGCGCACGGCCCCCCTCTCTTCATCCTCTTCCCCAGCAGCTCGGGGGACAGGGCTGGGCACACAGGAGGTGCTTAATCAGGGTTGGGTGGAGGGTTGGACGGAGTGTGGGGCGCCCTCCAGAGTGATCTATTTTGGTCATGAGATGATACACGCCTGTAGCCAAACATGGGAAGCCCTGCAGTGCTCTGGCCGTGCTGTCCGAGGGCCGCCCGTGCCCGATTGGGGGGGACCCTGGTCCTTCTCGCAGCTGAGCGAGGGTCCGAGGCTGAAGGCGGCTCACACATGAAGGTGGGGTTGCAGGGCCCCGGAGGCTGCCCCGAGGCCCAGAAGTGAGGTCAGCGGGGCTGGCCGGCGGGGTGGGGGGGTGCCTGCTGCGGTCATGGGGTCTCATCCCATACAACTCAGCCCGGGGCCCCTAGGCCGCTGCAGCCAGGCGAGGCCAGGGAGGGAAGGGCTTGTTCTCGGCCTCCTCACCGGGGATGTGGGGGTCACTTCCCCTAGGAGCCCTGTGCGGCCCAGCACATACTTTTGGGGGTGTACTCGGCTCAGACAGGCTTCCGGAGCTTTCCTGGGAACCCGGCCCCGCTCACTGCTGTAAATGTCCGAAGGCTTTGGGGAAGGGCTTGTGTTCCGCAGACAGATTGTGGGAGGGAGTGTCCATCCCTAGGTGAGGAGGGGGCCGCGCCAGAGTGGCAGAGTCAGTGGCTGGGATCCCCAAGGGCGAAAGTCCACAAAGCGAGGCCTCCAGGAGTCTCTGTCTCTCCAAACCTCCTTGTGCCCAAATTCCCTCTTTTCCCAGCGAGGTCCCGACAGAGGCTGCCTTGAGGCTCCATAAATGACGTTTGTCACGAGAGGCACCCCTGCCTCTAACAGTCTTAATGAGGGCATTAGGTCTGTTCGGTGCGTTAGTTCTGAAGGATTTTTTGTCTTTTGAGATGTAGGCAGCTGGATGACCTTGAAATGTTGGGCTGTTTTTGAAATAAGTGTCCACGCAATGTCTGTACAGATTTCCTTGGGGACTTCGGGCTCAGCTGTGCATTGTGCGTGGGGACTGGGCCGTTGTCCAGAGCCCGCTGGGGCGAGACCCCCCAGCCCCGGAGGGTGTTGTCTCGGTGGACACAGGCCATGCCTTGTCCTGTGGTCACATTACGGTCAAGGTAAAAATACCTTGAGTGAGTAAGAACCTTCTCGGGGAATGTGCCTGGAGAGAAGGTCTGGTTTTAGGGGGAGGAATGCCCACCGGGGGGACGGGCAGCAGATGTCCGAGGACCCAGATCCCCAACAGGCACACAGCCGCGCCAGCCGCCCTGGGCTTGGGGTGGGTCACTTCCCTGTGACGCCCTCAGAACATCAGCACGCCCCCCAAGTTCTGGGTTCCTCACTGTCGAGGTTTCAGGAAAATAACTGCATCAGTCTAGGCCTTGTGGTTCCTCATGGGGGGTTTCCTTCAACACGGATCACTGAGTTGGACCCAGACATCCACCTGCCCGTGGCCTCGTTACAGACCAGGCCGGGAACAGCTGGTCCAGGGGACAGCGCTCCCCCTCGCCTCTTGTGGGTCAGCAGAACTGGGTTTTGAGCTGTTCCTTGGCCAGTTGAGGGGCTGAATGATTTGAACCCACACTGGGAACTCCCACCAGGCTCAGGGCCCCCGATGGACTTGGAGCCCACGTGCATCTGTGAACTTTGAGCACAGCTGCACCTCCCTCTCCAGGGAGCCAGGCGGGCAGAGCCTGCGGGAGGCCACTGTGACAGGTCACAGCCGGGACCAGCGGTCTGGGAAGTGATGCTTGTTTCTAATTCTTTCCCATGTATAAATAGTTCTCTGTATAAGGTGGTTTCCACTTTTTTTTTTTTAAAGGAATGTGGTCTTAAGATGTGATGGCAAGACGAGGTTTCTTGATATATCTTGGAAAATTGCTTTCCAAAAAGATGGGTTTTATCCCCTAGGGTTCTGTATTGTGGAGCTTGTGGTCATGATTTAAAAAACGACAACCCTGGGGACTTCCCTGATGGTTAAGACTCTGTGCTTCCATTGCAGGGGACGTGGGTTTGATCCCTGGTCAGGGAACTAAGATCCCACAAGTTGTGCAGTGTGGCCAAAGAATAAATAAGTAAATAAAAATAATTATAACATAAAAAACAACAGGGACTTCCCTGGTGGCGTAGTGGTTAAGAATCTGCCCTGCTGGCCTTCCCTGGTGGCGCAGTGGTTAAGAATCCGCCTGCCAAGGCAGGGGACACGGGTTTGGGCCCTGGTCTGGGAAGATCCCACATGCCGCGGAGCAGCAAGCACGTGCACCACAACTACTGAGCCTGTGCTCTAGAGCCCGTGAGCCACAACTACTGAGCCCACGTGCCACAACTACTGAAGCCCGCACGCCTAGAGCCCGTGCTCTGCAACAAGAGAAGCCACTGCAGTGAGAAGCCTGTGCACTGCTACGAAGAGTAGCCCCTGTTCACCGCAACTAGAGAAAGCCCGTGCACAGCAACGAAGACCCAACACAGCCAAAAATAAATAAATAAAATAAACAAATTTATATAAAAAAAAGAGTCTGCCTGCCAATGCAAAAGACACGGGTTTGATCCCTGGTCTGGGAAGATTCCACAGGCCGTGGGGCAACTAAGCCCACGTGACACAACTACTGAGCTGATGTGCTATAACTACTGAAGCCCCAGCGCCTAGAGCCCATGCTCTGCAACAAGATAAGCCACCGCAATGAGAAGCCCGCACACCGCAATGAAGAGTAGCCCCCACTCACCACAGCTAGAGAAAGCCCACAAGCAGTGACGAGGACCCAATGCAGCCAAAAAAACAAACCACCCCCGAAACAACAATAGCCCTGTATCATTTGCATTTTAATATGCCTTGTCTGACTATTAGTGTGGAGGGGGAGGGGTGAGCTGGGACAGGGCGAGAGAGAGGCATGGACATGTATACACTACCAAACGTAAGGCAGACAGCTGGTGGGAAGCAGCCGCATAGCACAGGGAGGTCAGCTCGGTGCTCTGTGACCGCCTGGAGGGGCGGGATAGGGAGGGTGGGAGGGAGGGAGACGCAAGAGATATGGGAACATATGTATATGTATAACTGATTCACTTTGTTATAAAGCAGAAACTAACACACCATTGTAAAGCAATTATACTCCAATAAAGATGTTAAAAAAAAACTAAGAACTCAGAGAAGGAAATGTGCAGAAGGTAGCATGCTTCCTATTTGCTTAAGGTCCCCTTCCCACCTTTTTTCAGGAAATGTATATTACAGACCGCGGCTTCCTTTTGGAACCAGGCCCCGCTCCCATTCGGGGTGTCCAGGATCACAACTCTGGTTTCCACCCACACCATACATACCGCCAAAATGCTATGTTCTCCTTGCGCGTACGCTATTTTCATATTTATGACATGCGGTCACAACCTGCTGTTTTGTGTTTTGCAGAAGCGTTTTTCTTTGGTTTGTGTAGGCTTGGTTCATCCATTGAACTACAGCTTCTCTTTCCATAAATGAGCGCCTGGCATTCATTTTTTTTGCACTGGACGTTGAGGAGTTTTCAATTTTTCTCGATTACAAACAAAATCGAAATAAATGTCATGGGACTCACATGCAGGGTCCCTGGGCTTTTGAGCCGTCACACACACACACACACACACACACACACACACACACACACACACACACACGAGTGGCTGGGGGGGTTCTGTTAAAATGCAGGCTCTGCTGCAACAGGTCTGGGGTGGGGCCCGAGACCCTGCATTTCCCCAGCAATGCTGATGCCGGTCCAAGACTACACTCTGTCCGGCAAAGCTCCAGGACATCCGTCTGTCCAGGAGCAACGTGACCGGGCTGGAGGCTGCACTTCCCACCAATGTTGACAGTTACCCAGGAGATCTAGCAGAGTTTCCCAGTTAATGAGTGTCGAACATCGTTTATGCCCTTTTTAAAAAAAAAACTGTTGACAAGACGGTTCGGACTCTCTCTTTCAGTCTATACATGTGGTGAATTAGACAGATTTTCTGATGTGGCACCATTCCACACTTCTTGGGACAAAGCTTCCGTGGTTGTGATGAATAGACTGAAAGAAATACTAACTTTCAGCATTTACATAGGCTTATATTTGTGAATTATTCAATTTGCTGATAATTTATTTATTAAATAAATTATTCCCCAGTTTTGGGTTTCCTTCATTCCTGATGAGAACCTCCTGTTAGTTTTTTCGTTGTTTGTTGTATTTCACATGTTCCTCTCTGGCTTCCTTCAGGACTGTCTTTTTACCTTTGACTTTTAGAACTTTGCTGCCAGTGATGTGTCTAAGGCCGGTTGTAGTTTTGTTTATCCCGTTTGGGGTTTTTGGACCTTCTTGCATCTGTGAGTTAACGTTTTCCACCGAGTTTCCGGCCATTGTGTATATTTGGCAAACGTCTGTTCTTTCCCCCTTTTTTCTTCTCTCTTCTCCTGGTATTCCAGTTACGCACGCGTCACTGGTCTCTGAGGTTCTGTTCAGCTTTCCTCGATCTCTTTCACTCTCTGCATTTGGGATCAGACAGTTTCTATTGTTGTATCCTCAAGCTTACAATTCTTTCTTTGGCCACCTCGAAAGTGACGCCAAGGCTACCTAGTAAATTTAATCTTTCAGTTATTGTGGTTACCTGTTCTAGAATTTCCATTTTCTACAGTGTCCGTTTGTCTATGGAGATTTCTCATCTGTTCACTCATTGATATAATATTTTCCTGTACTTCTTTATATATATTATTTTTATTCTTTGAATATATCTTTATTTTTTGAACACATTTATAACAGTGGCTTTGATGTCTTTTTCCGCTATATCCAATATTTGGGTCTATTTGGATTCAATTTATATTGATGGCTTTTTTTCCTGACTGTGGGTCAAAATGTCCTATTTTTTGTCCATCTAACAATAGGCTAAAAACTGGACATTGGAGGTAATACATTTTAGTGACTCTGGATTTCTTCGTATTCTTCTTAGATCATTTTTCCTTCTTGTCCCAGTAGGTGTTAGCTTTTCTGAGCAAACACTGCACACCTTGCTTCCCTGGCATTATGTTTCTGTTCTGTTTTCATGGTTTCCCACGATGGCTGTTTTCAGCCTGGCCCCTCGAGGGTCTCCCCACACCTTTCTAACTTGGTGATCAGCCTGGGGTTTGGGGCCTCCTTATTTCTAGAGATGCCCCCTCCCTGGAGCAGTGCAGCTATGACTCCGGGGCATCACGCACGCAGCGTTCAGCTTTCCGCTGAAAGCTGCTCGGGACCTCCCGGCTGGGGATGCTCTCAGTGGCCTGTCTTTCGAGAGCAGACTTCTCTCTGGCGTCTGCCTGCTCTTCCTCCCCTGGAGTCTTCCCCGTGGTTCTGTGTTGCCACCGTCAGCCGCAGATTTGGACGGTTTATACTCAGAGTTCAGATCTTGCTGTTCCCCCAAGGGCCAGCGTTTCCCTGTTTCCAGCTTCTGACGGCCCTGCGTGCTGGTCTCCGGGACTTTCAACCAAGTAGGCTGTGCTTTTCCTCCTTCGCTTCCTGCAGACCGAGCCGTGGTCCGGGAAGACACGAGTCCCGATTCTTACTCCTTCGAGATACCGTTTTCCAAGACTGACCCACCAGTAACTTCTGTCTGCTTTGGGGAGCTTCCCAGTGTCTTTATGTAGTTTTGGGTCGTTTTACCAGTGTTTATGACCGTCATGTCCGAGAAGGGTCCTGCGTCCACGATACCTCCCTGCTGCTCTTTCGTGTGGTCCCAATGTCGTGTTTGGTTTCGGCAGGGCAAGTCCTTTCCCATTAATCTTTCCCAAAGTGTTCTTAACTATTTTAATATTTCTTTCAGATTCAAATCCACCACTTTAGAGTGAAGACGTTGATGTCCACCTTACTATTCCCAGAAGTTTCCTTGTACAACAGGCTTACGGATTTCCCTTTGAATTCTGAGCAGAGCCGCTGGGTCTCTGAGGAGGGAGAGGAGTTGGTAGTGCTTTAAAGCAGCTCAGTAGGGAAAAGACGATTTGCATTGGGTTTTGTTTCATTTCCCCTGAGCCAAGAGTACCGAGTCCGTTTCCCGTCACATTACCTGACACAGCTCCAAAGATCCTCATTCCAGGATCAATTCTATCCCGGAGTGACATCCACTTAACACCCAGAGCCCTGTGCTTTCAGCTGAATAAAGGTCAGACAATCAGGCATCTGGGCGGCCGCCCATTATCGCGCTGGATGAGAGGCCGCCCGGGAGAGGTTAATGCATCTAAAGCACTGGATTTACCTCAGCAAGCAGGTAATGACGCCTTGGAGAAGACATTTCCGTTTCTATTCGGTGTAGTGGATGGATATTTGTGACTTTCAGTTCTAACTGCTCCATTCAGGGAATTCGCTTGGGAAACACTGCCTTGCAGCGGATAGAGGCTGGCCTTTGCCAGAAGTCTCTGCACAGGTTATCTGCAGCGATATGAGCACTGCGCCCAGTGGAAGCAGAGATGATAAATGAATAGGTCACAGGCCCCTTTCCAATGACTCCCCGGGAACCACGTGCCTTTTAATTAGTCCCCGTCTATGGAAGGTGGGGGGGTGACAAGGAACCCTCCCGGCAGCTCTCTCTGCGGGATGGAGGGCGTCTCTGGCTCTCCCTGGGGTAGGAGCCAACCTAACTCGTCTGGTTAGTTGTATGTCCTGGGGGAGTAGCTGGTGGTCCAGGACTGTGGCCGCTTGGGCTGGGAGCAGGCTACTGCACCTGCTGAGCTGATGGGGAGGGTGCAGGTTTCTGGGCATGGGAGGGGCCGTCCAGCTGCAGGGTGGGCTCTGAGGGGGATGGCGCTGTGTCCAGAGTGAGGGGAGGCCGACCTCGCGCTGGTGGGTGTGCCCTTGCCCTGCAGGCCTGAGCCCACGTGGAAGCCTGTTGCCCCACGAGGGGGCCAACCCCACAGACTCCTGGTTGTTGGCAGGACCCTCCCCTACCCCAGGAGTGCCTGGGGCGTTGAGCCCCTTTTGGATGACACACGCCAGGGGTCTTCTGAGACTCTCCAGGATGGAGCCCGGAGAGGACCTTGCTTTGCTGCCCCAAGTTCCCAGTCTGGAAAATAGCCTTGGCCTTCAAATGGTCAGTGGCCACTCATGGCGCGGGGGGGCCATCCAGGACCACTGGACTCAGCGGTCAGGGCTGGGGCCAGGGCAGGCTTTCGGGGTGTACGGCTGAGTGAGCAGGGCCCGCCGAGGAAGCAGGCCCTGGAAGAGGCCTCTGAGTTGACCAGGAGGCCCCTGGGGCTGAGCGCGCTTGTGACGATGACCCCGGCAGCCAAGGCCGGCAGCTGGCTCGCTCCGAGCCGCCCGATGAGGGCGTGTGGATGAGCCAGCAGCTGCCACCGCAGTGCGTCCAACCCCATCTTCTCTTGATGCTGGGGACCAAAGGAAATCATTTCCATTTCTCTGGTTTTTCTTTTCCTTTTTTTTAAAGAAAGAAAAACTAGGTTAATTACTAGTTTTATTGGATATTGAATAAATGTCAAACAGATGTTAGCCGCGTGTGGAAGACAAACAGCTCTTGTGTAGAGAATAAATTTATTCTCGTTATCCTGGTGACGATTGAGGTTTTACAGACACGCCGATGAGATGAGCCTGAAATGCACAGTGTGTCTGGAGCTTCTCTGGGAACCTGGCATGGCTGCGCCCTCGGCAGACACTGACTGCGCTGGCTTCATCCTCTCCGCCCACGGACGAGTGTCATTCTGATCCACCCACGGTCGGCTGTTCCAGGCGGTGGCCAGGCTCAGAATCTCCACAGACTTGCTCAGCCTGCAGGCCCTGTCCAGAGCTCTGCCCCAGCGTCCAGGGCCGTGCGTGCTGTTTCTGTGTTTTGCATGTGACTGTGTGTCCTTAGGAGGGCTGAGAGAGACCCCTCTGCAGGTGCTGCATTTTCCTTCCCCGAGTTTATTTCTGAGCTGACTTCCCTTTTCTGCACCGACTGTAACGTGGGCTACTGTCTCTCAGGATGTCTTCTAACTTGTGACCATCTGTAACGAAATTATTTTCATGCATTTTCTTTATTTTCATGTTTTAATTCTATGTCCTGACCACGTCCTTGGTGATTTTCATGGTGGTTTTTCTCATTTGATTCTCGTGGGTTTCCCAGAAGCAGGGGGATGTCAACATACATCACACATCGCCATAGTTTCCCTCCTTCTTCCCAGTTTTAACCCTTTAATTCTTCCTCCCAGACAGTTGAACAGGGCGATACCTCCAGTGAGATGTTGATAGTCGAGTGACAGTGGCATAGGCTCAAGACCGCAGGGCCTCCTGGGCAGATCCCTGAGGAGGTGGCACCTGTCCCTTGTCTCCTGGGAGAGTGTGTATCTAAGGCAGAAATGTCCACAGAGATGGTGACGTGAGTTTTTTCTCCTTATGTTTACTGGATCGATGAATTAAAAAAAATTTTTTAATACAATTTTTAAAGGTTCCACTTCATTTACAGTTATTACAAAATACTGGCTATATTCCCCGTGTTGTACGACACATCCTTGTGCCTAACTTGCACCCAATAGTTTGTACCTCCCACTCCCCCCACCCCTATGTAGCCCTTCCCCCACTCCTGGTAACCACTGGTTTGCTCTCTATATCTGTGAGTCGTCTTCTTTCTTTTGCTGTATTCATTAGTGTGTTGTATATTTTACGTTCCACATTAAGTGAGATCACACAGCATTTGTCTTTCTCCGTCTGACTTACTTCACTTAGCACAGTGTGCTGCAAGTCCATCCGCGTTGCTGCGAACGGCATTATCTCGTCCTTTTTTATGGCTGAGTAATATTCCGTTGTATATATGTACCACATCTTATTTATTTATTTATATTTGGCTGCATTGGGTCTTTGTTGCTGTGCGTGGGCTTTCTCTAGCTGTGGCGAGCGGGGGCTACTCTGTTGTGGTGCGCTGGGCTTCTCATTGCGGCGGCTTCTCTTGTTGTGGAGCACGGGCTCTAGGCACGCAGGCTTCAGTAGTTGCAGCACGCAGGCTCAGTAGTTGTGGCTCGTGGGCTCTAGAGCGCAGGCTCAGTAGTTGTGGCTCGTGGGCCCTAGACTGCGTGGGCTTCAGTAGTTGCTGTGCCACATCTTTTTTTTTTTTTTTTTTTTGCGGTACGCGGGCCTCTCACTGCTGTGGCCTCTCCCGTTGCGGAGCACAGGCTCCGGACGCGCAGGCTCAGCGGCCATGGCTCACGGGCCCAGCCGCTCTGCGGCATGTGGGATCTTCCCAGACTGGGGAGCGAACCCACGTCCCCTGCATCGGCAGGTGGGCTCTCAACCACTGCGCCACCAGGGAAGCCCAAGCATTCTCTTTTCTTCATACCCTCACCAATATTTGTTATCTGTGGTCTTTTCTGATGATAGACGTTCTGACAGGTGTGAGGTGACATCTCATTGTGGTTTTGATTTACATTTCCCTAATAATTAGTAATATTGAACATCTTTTCATGTACCTGTTGGCCATCTGTATGTCTTCTTTGGAGAAATGTCTATTTAGGTCTTCTGCCCATTTATCGATTGGGTCGTTTGTGTTTTGTTACTGAGTTGTACGAGCTGTTTGTGTATTTTGGAAATGAAGCCCTTATCGGTTGCATAATTCGCCAATATTCTCTTGTCTTTCCTCTTGTTGGTGGTTTCCCTTGTTGTGCAAAAGCTTATAAGTTTGATTTGGTCCCATCTGTTTCTTTTTGCTTTTATTTCTATTGCCTTGGGAGGCTGACCTAAGAAGACATTGATATGATTTGTGTCAGAGGATGTTCTGCCTATGTTCTCTTCTAGGAGTTTTACGGCGTCATGTCTTATATTTCAGTCTTTAAGCCATTTTGAGTTTATTTTCGAGTATGGTGTGAGGGTGTGTTCTAAGTTCACTGATTTACATGTTCGAGCCACATTTTGTATGTGTGAATTTTCGTCGTCTCCGGGGCCCTTTGCCGCTATTTTTCGCAGTCTTTCTGATGGTGTTTTGTGTGGACGCTTCTGCTCCTCCTGTCCCGCTCTCCTGTTTGGATGCGTCTGATTTCCCTGACCTCCGTGGCGGGTGGTTCTGGGCAGGTGGGGAGGGCGCACTGGGGTTTCTAGGTCTCTCCGTCCTGCAGGGATGGACTGGTCCTTAAGATGCTTCTGGCGGCCGGGAGTCGCTCCCACGGACAAGCTGCTGCACCCCCTTGGGAAGCCGTCTTGCTCCGCCCTGACCTGCAGACTGTAAACCCAGCCGGCCAGGCACCTCCTAGGGCTGTGACTGTTCCATCCTCAAGGGAAAAAATGTGTGGGTTTTTTTCCCGAAAAAATTCCCTTTTGCTCATTGAGTTTCTCCTGTTATTGAGAAATGTCATGATTTCTGTTTCCTTTAACTGGAAGACTACCTGTTGGGTAAAATTTACCGTAAGTGCATTTATCTGGTCTCCAGACCTGGCTCAGCCCCGTCCCCACCCCGTCTCTGTCCCCTGGGGTGGAAGGCAGCCCTCTCCGCCACGCACAGAGGTATTTACTGAGTGCTGCATGCAGCCGGCACCTGTGTTCCCTCTGTTTTCTCTGATGAGCTCAACTGCTGGGGTCGGGGAGGGGCGGGAATCCACTGCCTTCTTGGGACCATGCCTGTCACAGCCCCACCGTGGGGGCACTGGGACTGATGGAGCCTGGGCTTTTCCAAGAGAGACCCTAGTCCTCCTGAGGCTCCACTGGTGTCTCCCTCGGGCCTGGGCCAGCAGGAGGCGGTGACCCGGCCCTGCTGGCCAGAGGGTGCGGCTGGACCAGAGCCTTGTTCCCTACCCCATTTGGGGCAGGAGACGCGACGTGTGGCCACGTGACCAGCGCTGGCCGAGGCCCCAAGGGCACAGGCGTCGTCCCCCCAGAGCAGGGCACGTGGTTGTCTCCAGTCTAACCTCGGTTGGTCCCTTCCCTGTCCGGGTTTTCTTGGTTCAGCTAAAGCTCCTCTTGCTGCTCTGGGGCTTGTTTCCATGGCTAATCTCTGTGCCGAGCTGGCTTCCGCCTGCCCCCTGGGGTCCTCGCTGCCTCAGGAGGAAACGCACTGTGGTTGCACCTGCCCTGCCCACGCCTCACTTCTGTATGAGCTGGACGGGGTGGGCTCTCCAAAGCCGTGCCAGACGTTCCACCTGCGATTAGAGTCCTGCCTTTGCAGAAGCCACGTTTTTCAGACACCAGGACACACTTGATTGGATGTTCTCTGCGCAGCTGGCAGGAAGGTTCTCGAGCTGGAGGCGGGCTTCTGGGGGCCAGGAGCAGCTTCTCCTGGGCCGGGCGCTGGCCTTGTGCAGGCCCTGCCCACCCAGCTGTGGGCTGGATCATTCCTTTCTCAAGCCATCCTCTGGACGCAGTGTAGAACTCTGGGTGCTCGGGTCCCAGCGCGGTGTCTGGGGGCTGGTGCGGATCAAGGCCATCCTTGGAGCCGGCCTCTGAGAATGACAGGGAGAGTTTGGGGAAGGAGTCCGTCATTCTCAGGTAAATTGTCAAATCTGGTTAGCCAGCGCTCGACATTAGCAACCAGCACGTGCGATGGGGCTGTCCTGTCCCCGAGGAAGCGGGCGGGGCCCGGGGCTTGGAGAGGCCCGGCAGTGAGGACACGGTAACTTAGGAACCTGGCCTGAGGCCAGGATGGGGATCCACTCTCAGGGTCTCCTGTCCGGTCGCTCCAGGTCATGGAGGGGAGCCTGGCAAGGTGCTGACCAGCAGTGGGCCATGGGCGCCCGAGGGGTCTCAGGCGGAGCCGGGGTCCTGCTCCCTCTGGGAGGGACCCAGAGAGTCACCTCAGCAGCTTGTTCCCAGCTCTGATGCGCTGGGGCAGGAAACCGGGTTTTCTCTCATGTTGCCGGGTGCACCCTTCATCCGAGGTCTCTGTGAGGGTTCTGGACCACGTGTGGGGCACGGCACCCTGGACAGTGTCCTCCCTGGGTCCATCGTGTCCTCCCTGGGTCCATCGTGTCCTCCCTGGGTCCATCACGCCCTCCCCGGGCCCACAGCATCGTTCCTGGGTCCAGAGCACCCTTTGGGGAGACTGCTTCTTTCAGTTCCCCTCTTTCTCTCATCAGAGTCAGAGCGCGTACAGTTTTCTTGGTCAATAGGGTTGCATTGAAGGTGTCGGGGATGAATAGATGGGGATTTAGTGTATAATCAATAGTGCATTTTGAATGAGAGGACAAAGTGGATTGTTTAATACACGGTTCGGGTCCGTTGGACCTGTGATTAGAGAATAAACGTCAAGTCTCGGGTCTTAGCCCAGACCACCTTGAAAGGTGTGCTTTCCAGAGCTGGCCAGGGTGGGGGTCTGTGCTGCTCGCAGGAGAGAGAGAGAATATTTGTATGGTGTGAAGTAGAGGCCTTCCAGGGCAGGACTCGATTCCTGGAGCCCTGAGTAGGGAAAAAGGAACAGACCTGAATGCATGGATATGAAACAAGCAACCGAAAGCCTGTGTGAAAACTGGCAGCGTAACCAACGTGAAAAGAAGCTGAGGGGTGAGGAGATTTACAGAACACAGAATGAAAGCTGAACCTCCGTAGTTCAGGAAGCCATCCCACTAATTTCCAAAATCATAACAGTAACGACGGCAACAATAACTTGATAGAAATACGAGGAAGGGGTAGGATTAGACGAATCATGGAAGAACTAGAGATTGGGAAAACACTTGAAAAGATGCTCAAATATACTGAGATTCAGGGAAAGAGAAATAAAAAATGTGGTTATTTGCCACCAGGTTGTCAATCATGTGAAAAGTCAGGAATAAAGAATACTTTTCTTTGGGGTTGGGGGAGCAGGAGAGCAAAAAGGAAGAGTGTACATAGCGCAGGTTAGCTGAGAATGTGACGTTTTACCTGCGATATTACCATTAATGCAGTGAAGTCTGAAGACCTTGGACAAAAACTGGAAGAATTGTAAGTAAAAAAACCACAAAACACCAAAAGTAGAATCTGTCGATGTTGAAATCGGATAGCTACACGTGCGCGTGTGTGCAGGCGTGTGGACGCGTGTGTACACGTGTGGGTACGTGTGTGCATCCACTCCGGGGGAGCCCCTCTCCTGACTACACACACCCTGTGATCTGGCAGCTCCTCCGCTGGGCTGACGTCCGATCAGAGTGGGGACACGGGAGCGTCAGGTCCGCAGGGACCGACCCGTTGCTGCGAGGCGTCCGCACAAAATGCCGAGCAGAGCGGGAAGGGGCAGAAGCCCGCACAGCACGAAGGTGTTCAGAGCCTTTAGGAACGTGCAGACCTCGGGAGCTGTTTCGGGGGCACGAACATGTGGGCCCAGTATTTCTGGCTTTAATCTCGGGGCAGCACGCGCGCGGCTCGGGGGCTCTCTCCGTGGACTGCCTGCCCCGCCCCCACTGCCTCCTGAAGGTCTCCTTGCCCTCCTGCTTTCAGCCCAGTCCCGAGGCTTCTGGGCTGGGTGTCGCCTCTTACGCCACGTCTCTGAGCAGGGAGAGGCCTGCGCGGGGACCCTCCCCCGACTCCGCCTGCTTTCTCTTCCCCTCAGTCACCCCTGTGTCTAGAATGGGGACCACAGGGGCTGGTGCCCAGGACGGCTGTAGAAGGAAAGAAAAAAAAACAGTACAGTTTACGATACAGTGTAATTTAAGACACTAGAAACATTGAGAATTGAAGTGATTCCTACTCTAATAAACTCCCCAGGTGTGGCTTGTGCAGGGCTGCCCTCTCCACCCGTAACCTGGGCGCAGGGCCCCCTTGGAGAGCCGTCCTCTCCTCTCTCAGTTGGGATCAGCTCCCAATGTTTCATTGGTGGCTCTTTCAGTGTTAGGAAGTATCTCCGAGTTCCTCTGAGGTGAAGGGTTCTGCTGGTGTCACTTCCTCTGGGGCGTGCCCTTCTCATCATGCCCTTCCTCACGGGTCAAGTCACCTCTCACCCCTGCGGCTGCACATCTCTCCGGCGGCCGTGTCCTCAGCCCCACAATCAGCCATCTCCTCTGTGGCTCCACGTACATTTATCTGGTCTTCGTGTCACTTCCAGCGCCTTTGTTTCTCTCTCCTTGCTGCGCTCCCATCGTGCGTGGCCAATTCCTCTTCTCATTATCAGTTTTGTAAAATGTCACAGGAGTTTATCACTGAGAGGCCAGGAGGAGACACGACCACACGCTTTGTCGTCTGTGCCGGGCCGGACAGCAGATTCTCAGGGACAGACCAGGGTCAGGCTTTGAAAGGAGTCGGGGGCCACGGTCACCACGCGTGTCTGGCACTCGCACGGGACTTGCAGGTAGCGAGCAGCTGCAGGGTCTGCGCTTCGTGTCCCCTGGTTACAGGATCTGACCCGTGTTGCTGCCATCTGTGTTGTTTAACTAAACTCACCCCTGCCCCTCCCTTTGTTTTTCATTGTTACCCAGGGAACTTATCAGAGCTTTGAAATGGTAACTGCATCTGACTCCCCAGAGGAGATCATGATCAGTATTTTCTAAGTATGTTTCTGGGGCATTCATGTCACTTAGCTGCCCAGACACGTGGTGGGCGGGTTAGGGCTGCACTGTCTGGCCTGCTGGTCACCTTTACAGGTCTTGACGAGGTCCTTTGGGAACATGTGACTTTCAGTCCCTGAGCCTCCCCAGATCCTGCCAGGAGGGCAGTTCACCACCCCAGGTGCAACAGAGGCTCCTCTGAGAACCTCTCCCCACCCTGCAGATGAGCCCCTGGGCTGGGGCAGAGCACTGCGCCCGGGAGCCCTCGTCTACCAGCTGGCGGGATGCCACGCATCCAGCTTCTGTAATATTTTGCTGTTCAGTTGGCTGGTTTCTCTCTCACTAAGGAACTGTGCCCTTAAAGAAAATATTCTCAGTGCAGCCCCTCTGATGAGGTGCTCGGCTCTGCGGCTGCAGGAAGCCAGGCTGTGGGCAGGCCAGGCACCCAGCCTGCATGTTGGGGTACCCACAAAAGTTCCCTGTGCTCCCCAGGGCGACTTGGACCAGGACCCTCGTCCCTGGTCTCCCATCCCCTCCCCTCCTCCTGAAGGAGGGCTGTCTGCCCGCCCTGCCCCGCCCGCTGCAGCCCCATTGCTCCCGAAACCCCGAGCTGAGTGGAAGCTCCCCAAACAGCCGAGCGCCCCATCTAATCTTGCTGGGAATACAGCTCAATTTGCGCAAAGCCATTGGCAAGGAATTCATACTTTCCCAGTAAACCACCGGCCCTGTCAGACGTCAGTACAGCTGGGATGGAGGTGCCATTCAGACATCTATTTAGATGAAAATGTCTAATCGGAGAAACATTAGGGGCTTAGACGAGATGGACCACACAATTCCAAACCAGTTTATCCTGGAAATTAATTCTGAGGAATAGTCTACCCAGGGGGCTGAAGCTTAAACTTTTGCTTTCAATTTATTACAATCCCAAAGCGTTGTTTCCTGTGGGCGCTGGGCAGACCCTCTGTCTCTGGCCGTCCCAGGCGGGGCCTTCCCTTCCCGCACGTCCCAGGCACTGGCATCCCTCCAAGTCTCCTGTCACCAATTCCGTGGCTCTCAGAGCTCTCAGATCCTCTTCCGCGGGGTCTCCAGGTGCCTCCGGGCTTGTCCTCAGTTTCTCCCCTGCTTGGAGCTGACACTTGGTCCCCATCTTACGTGACTCACGCACGCCTCAGCCCTGCTGCACCCCCTGCCCTTGTCAGCTCTGTGCCCCAATCCTCGGGTGGCCCTCAGCATGTGCTGTGATCTCCCCGCCTTCATTCTTCGCTGGAGCTCGCCCAGCGGCTGCACATCCTGGGGCAGTTCAGGGGACGGTCGAAAGGCTAGTTCTGGAGTCAGACTGCTGCTGAAGAGCTGTGTGGCCTTGGGCAAGTCGCTGGCCCTCTCTGTGCTCCATTTGTGTTAATTAGAGAACGGAGGTAACAGTCGGCTCACGAGCCGTGGGAGAAAAGGATGCTTAGCATTCAGTGCAGACTCTTTGGAACACGGGAGACACAGGGGTGAACGCACATCTGCTGACCCCCAGCCAGACACCCGACAGGGCTCATGCCTAGGCCGGGAAGGGGTGCAGGGGGCCGGAGGTGGGGACGGTCCTGGAGCCCAGACAGCTCTGCCCACTCACCTAGGGGTGGGGGTCCTGGGGGCACCTCATCCCCAGATGGCGCAGAGATCCCACAGAGGCTCCTGACTCCGGGCTGGGGGGCCGGGGGAGTCTGGGTGCCCCCCCTTCCCATAGGCCCAGCAGTGAATTATGAAGAGAAAATACAAGCTTGGCCTGTGAGCTCTGAGCCACTCTGGTTGGGATTGTCTTTCTTAATAAACGGGGAAATGAAAAAAGTTTCAAACCACTAGATATTCCGATAAACTCTCAGTAGGTACTAAATGGAGCCATTAGGAACATTTAAAGTGAATTTGCTCCCCGAGGCCAGTGTCGCCTGCCTTAAACTTAGTGTTTATTTTCCCCTTTCCTGGTGTCTGAGCCCAGGGTGCCCAGGATGGGGGCAGGGCTGCTGGACCGGGGGACCCCCGCAGGGTGGGGTTGCAAGGAAGGAAAGAGGCTGGAATCCTGCAGGGACACAGACTAGAGTCACGGACACTGTGAAACGTGAGGGGGCTTCCCGCCTGGACGTGGCGGCTCTGGGTGTCCCGGGGTCTCGCTGAAGCTCCCCTCCCCCGCTCCAAGCGGCTCATCGCTCAGAGCCCCTGAAGGGCAGGGGCCACGGAGCCCTGGCCTGGCTCTGGGTGGACTCACTCAGGGTTTGGTTTTCCTCCTGGGGTCTGTCAGGGTGCGGGTCTCCAAGGGACCCGCCCGAGAGGTCCGGACGCAGAAGCCATCGGGCAGAAACTGGGCTGGACCCTGGAGCTGGTCGGCAGTGTTGGGGGTGGAGGATGACACAGACTGGGGCAGGGGCTGCTGTGGGCACAGGCGTGTCCTCCAGGGACGGTGGATGCAAGGCCTGGTCCCCTGACACCCTCTGCTTCCTGTGAGGACAGCCCCCTCACCCCGGTCCCCCCTTCCTCCCACAAGTGGGTGCAGGGCGCCCGCCTGCTGGCTCTTGGGGGTGAGGGCTCCTGGGGGCATGGGGTGGCCTGAGCACCGCCCCTGAGCTTTCCCCACATACATGCAAGTGGCACACAGGACGGAGCCCACCCTGGTTCCGCGGAGGCCAGTGGGGAGTGATGTGGACACAAAGCTCCCCAGAACAGAAGCTGGTGGAGGGGAGCAGGCAGCCAATCTGGACCAGCTTCATCGCCGGCCTCGGCTCAGCCAGGACCCCCTCATTTAGGGGAGCATCGCACCGGGCACAGCCTGCGCACTGTGCAGAGGGCAGGGAGCCTCGTCTGTCTGGTGGCCTGCGTAGGTGGGGGTCCCCACGGGACTCCCCATCTCCCCCAGGCCTGGCCGGCCTCCCCTCTGTGTAGCTCAGTGACTGGACCGGTCTTCCCGGCCGCCAGGGTGGGACATGGACAAAAGCCAACACCCTGCCCTCCAGGAGGGCCTGGGCACCGTCAGGGCCACCCCTGCTGGCCTGTTCAGCAAAGAGAAAAGGACCGAAACGCCGTTTGGTGGCCTTGGGGCTTCACTGCAAATTGTGGAAGATCAGGCCAAATGCTTAGAAGTGGGGAACCTGGAGAGGGTAGAAGCCAATTGCTCCCGGGGGGCTCCTGGCCAGGATGGAGCAGAGCAGGGCAGGGCCCCCAGCCCTTGGGGTCGCACCTCAGCCATCCCCAGGCCCGTCATGGGCTCCAGGCAGGGTATTTTTTCTTTTGCTGTCTGCACTTTTGGTGTCATGTCCAAGAACTCATTGCAAATCCAATGTCAAGAAAATTTCCCTTTATGTTTTCTTCTAATAGTTTTATACTTCGGGGTCTTCGATCCATTGGAGTTAATTCTTGTATATGGTATCAGATGAAGGAGATTTTGAGGAAAACAATCACAGGAGGAAAAGCAGCAGTCTTACGTCCTGGCACCTCATCGTGGAAAGAAAGCCCATCGGGGGCGGTGTACGTCTGAGCTCCTGGGGCCGCTCAGAGGATGACGCTGTTTCCCTTGAAGCCAAGGTGACCCCATGGTCCCAAGAGCTCACCGGGAGGCACCCTAGAGGCTCCAAGGGACCTCTGGCCGCTGGCACAGCTCCCAGAGCCCCTGTCAGCTCCACGTGGGACCCGGGCCTGGAATCCTCCCATAAAAACTTTGATGCTGCAGGAGAAACATCCCCAAAGACATGGACGACTCAGGACAACACACTTTCTCCTGAAGCGCACGTCTGGGCCGCCCATAGATGCGGCTCTTTCCTTGTGAATTCGGGCCTCTGGGTGCTGTCAGTCAGGGGCTTGTGGAGGCCTGGAGCCACTCCACCAAGCTCAGGTCCTCCTGGGGCTGGAAGCCCAGCTAGAGACCCGGCCAGGTGCCTGGGGCCAGTGGGCAGCCCCCTTCTCCCCCTCCCTCCCTCTCTCTCCACCCCCCCAACCCTCTCCAGTCCCACCAGCAAGCAGACCCAGCTTGGGCATTGATGCTACTGACTCGTTCATTCATTCATTAACTCATCCAGAAAGCCAGCAAACTGACTCCAGACCCCAGACTGGGCCCTGGAGCCCAAGAGAGACAAGGCAAGTGGACAGAGAAAGTCATGATACGAGCAAGTTTGTAAGTGGCCCTTTCTGAGGGCTGACTCCCCGTCACCTGAGGGATTCAGGGAGCTGACCCAGGTCATGAGGTCAAGGGGGCCGCCAGCCCTCATGCTGTCAAGGGCATCAGCATGGGCCTTCCACAGCTGGTCTCCTGGGTGGACGAGGTGTGGTCTGAGCTGCCCCGAAGGCAAGGCCAGCCTCCAGGCAGATAGCAGCCCCGCTGGCTGCGTGACTCCGCGCGAATCAGAGACCCCGTGGACCCAAATCCCAGTTCTTCTGCTTCCAGACTGGGCGGCACGGGAGCGTGACGCGACCGCCCACCTGGGATGCTGAAGCCGCGAGGGTGATGGCACAGCCCGTCAGGTCGTGAGGGCAGAGGAGGGGGCAGCGGCGGGGCTACTCTGTGTTGCGCCCTCCTCTTGGAGCGCCGGGTGGCTCTGCAAGCGCGTCTGCTGCTGCTTCCAGAAGCCGGCAGTCCCCGGGGGAGGTTGTAACCCGCCTGCTAATGAGAAGGGAGCAGGTGGACCCGTCGCAGGAAGGAACGGGTCTCTGAGCGCTCCGGGGTGTCTGCAGGAGAGCGGGTGGCGGGTGCTCCCCGGCGACGGGGCCCTGTGTCCCAGCCCTGCGCCCTGCCCTCTGCAGCTCGGCAGCGTCCCACGTTGAGGCCAGACTCTGTTCAAACAATCAGAAAGCTCACCACTGCCTTAAGCAGAGGCTACGTCTGGGTTGGGGGCAGGATCTGGGAACTCTGTCTTCCAGGCCCATCTCAGCCCCCGTCTGCTGCCCACTTACTAGCAAGGGGACTCAGGGTGGCCCTGTTCATGGCCCTCACGTGTGAACGGGGACAGTGCCCACAGCCCCCCGGCTGTCCTCCCCCTTATGGTGGAGCTTGCAGTCGCCTGTGACGGGTGGGGGGCGGCGGTTACAGAGGGCACAGGTACCTTCCAAGTGGCACATTCATGCTGAGCGTTGGAACGGGTAAGACCCTGCGTCCCCACGTCGTTCAGCCACACTCACTGTCCTTTCCTTTGTAGACCAGAGAAGTACGACCGGGAAGGGGGTGCAGAGACGGGGAGCCAGCCGAGGAGATGACTGCATACCTGTGCACATGACCCACTTGCGGACGCCCCTACCCTCCACGCCCAGCCCTGCACCGTCTCCTGAACCCTCTTGGTGATGCTGGGAAGTCGATCTGGGCATTGTCCCCATTTAGAGATGTGGGCATTGGGGCTCTGAGAAGTTGGTCATCTGCTGTGGCCACCCCTTTAATAGCCAAGGGGGTTTGAACTAGGATCTGTCTGGCTACAGGCCCTGAGCTTCCAACCACACTTCAGTAAGGCCACAAACATAGGATAGCCATGAGTCCCATTTGTCGCTCCAAACTCACACCCTGCCGGCTTTTCCACGGTAAGTGCTCAATTTTTGTTTTCTAAAATAATCAATGTGTGAATAAGTATAAGGATAGTTGGATGTTTAAATGGGTGGATGGATAGATGGATAATGGTGGATGGGTGGGTGGATGGATGGATGGATAATGGTGGATGGATGGGTGGATGGATGGATGGCTAATGGTGGATGGATGGATGGATAATGGTGGATGGATGGGTGGATGGATGGATGCGTGGAAGGATGGTGGAGGGATGGATGGATAATGGTGGATGGATGGGTGGATGGATGGATGGATAATGGTGGATGGATGGGTGGATGGATGGATGGCTAATGGTGGTTGGATGGGTGGATGGATGGATGGCTAATGGTGGATGGATGGGTGGATGGATGGATGCGTGGAAGGATGGTGGAGGGATGGATGGGTGCATGCGTGGATGGGGAAAATCCTGGATCATCTCCAGTACATCTGACTCATCCTTGGAAACCCCACAGAGCATTCTCTTTAGGAAGCTGTGTTCTCTCTATACCTGCTGTGATTTCATACAAGGAAACTAAGAGTCATTTGCTGAAACAAAAGAGAAAAGAAGAGTTGCCATTGAATTTTTTAACATTTAATTAACATGGGAAGGAATAGATTCCAGTCATTGATTGTCTCTCCTTTTCTCAAATCTCAAGAAGTCCCTGGTATGTCTTCACAGACCCTGTGTTCAGACCTCACCACAGAATCTGAGGGTAACAGCCCCATCTCCATAAGGGTCATTCCTCTCTGTCTCCCCAAAGGCTCTTGCTCGGCCCCCTGTGTGTATTTGAGGCTTAGAGGATGTTTGGTGAAAAGGATCTAGCAGGGGAAGGGAGAAAATAAGGGAGGTGAGACCCCAGGGCCAGAAGGAGAGACCCCTGACCCCCACTGCCCTATTTGAGGCGTCTCCTGTCCCAGCCCCGGCCGCGGCAGGGCGAAGTGATGCTGGTCTGTGCATGCGGTGGGCAGCACAGCAGGTCGGGGATGTTACAGCTGAGAAAGCAGAGCCAGGGTGGCTTCCTCCTCTGTGGCTGGAAGCAGCTGCACACCTGGGCCCCGGGGCCTTGGGGACACCTCCGGGCTGCGACGCCCCCAGGCCAGCGGGGAAGCTCACATCTGACCCTGCAAACGTCCCTCAGCTGAGCATCTCTTCAAAGGAGGTTGAAACCAAGGTCTGCTAAATAAAAGCACTTATTCAGATGAAGAGTTTTCTCCTTAAAAATAATTCCCGTTAATTCCATACATTTCGTGCAAGTTTCCTGATTATGGCGGCCCCTCTGCTCTTCTGTTCCAGCAGAGGCTCTGGCGCCGTCTGGAGCCGCGGGTGCCGGCGGAGGAGGGCTGTACCCGCCTGCAGGTGGCGCTGCACCCCCGCCGTTGCCCGCGGAGCCCTGTCCCGACTTTGATCTTCCTCTTATGTAACAGTTGACAGAGCCCACTGCTGATTCAGGGATCTGGGGACCCTAAGTTAAAGCAGGGTAAATACAGGAGCCAGGAGTCTCTGCCTTTCGCTGTGACTGTGTCTGTGACCGGTTCCCTGTGTGACACCGGATTTGCTGTTTCTCATCGACGGTCCTTTGACCGCAACTCGGAAGAGAAGACCCTCCTGGCCTTTGCACAGGGCAGAGGGGGCTGCGGCTGAGGTTTTGCCCCGGCTGGTCCAGAGGAGCCTCCGGCCTGGACGCGCATCTGCAGGAGCGTGAGCTGCTCTGGGGGGGGGGGGGGGGTTTGGGGGAAGGGATGGAAGGCTCTGGAAGGCCTGCAGCCGAGCACTTGGTGCAGGAGAGGCCGGCGGGGTCCTCGAGGTGCACAGGCAGAGGACGCCAGCTCCAGCTGGGCCCTCCCTGACACCGGCCTGCGACCCCATCTGTGCCGGTACCGGGTGGAAGGGAGGCCCGACCCCCAGCTTTCGGCTTGGACACGGGGACTCGAACCTCTTATCTGGGGGCAAAGACTCAGGCCCTGCTCTGGAACCACACCTGTTTGTCTGCAAGACGGGAAGCATGCCTGGCTCCCGACAAATGGCGTACTTCCGTGTATTTATGTTCCAAGGTGGCCAATTCCGAGGACGTTGGGTGCAGGGAGGAATGTGATGACTTATCCTTCCCCAGAGCTGCGCCCCGGGTCCAACCTCTCCTCCTGGGGCCTGTGCTGCTACTAGACGTTCAGACCAAGGTGAACAGCTGCCTCGTTCCAGATCTTCAGGGAAACAGAGAGGAACTGCGCGCCTTCTCCCCAGACCGGTCCCTTGCTGGGGTGGGGGGCGGTGGCCCCAGGAAACTAGGCAGGGATCTTGGGGAGAGCTAGCCAGGCCCCGCTCAGTTCAGGAGCTCCAGCGGGCTCTGCGGGGATGCGGAGGGGGCTGTGAGCTCAGGGGCCTCCTCTCCCGGGGGCTGCAGGGGTGGGTCTCCAGGAGGAAGCGGGTGGGACTCGTCCTGCCTCCCGGGCTTCTGCCCAGACGGGCTTGGTGGATTCAGACCTGCGTGTTTACAGTGATTGCTGATATGGGGGCTGGGGGCCTCCCATCCGCCACATTCCTTACTGTTTGTGACTCACTGCCCTTGGTCTTGGTTTCTTTTGGGGTCCTCCTTCCTCCTTCTGCCTCCTCTGCTTTTAACTGAGCATTTCACATGACTCCGTTTTCTCTCCTCTCTTAATACACCGATTGCACTCTTTCTTGTTTTTAAACTTTTTTAGTGGTTGCCGCGGCGTTTGCAATACCCATTCACCAGGAACGCCGGTCCACTTTGCCCAGCGCTACCCACTTCCGGGAAATGCAGGTGCCTTGTAGCAGACGGTCCCCAGCCCCACCCTCCGCCCCTTACAGCCTGCGCCCTCCGCCTCACTTATCCCAACGCTATAACCACCAAATACACGGCTGGCTGCTGTTGTGTTATTGAACAAACTCTTACGTGTTAGATCAGTTGAGATTAAGAAGAAGAAAAGATTTTATTTTACTTTCATTCATTGTCTAACGTGTCTCCCCATCGTAACTGAGGTCTGGGGCTCGCCGTCCTTTCAGGGGGGCCCCCTGACTGCCCAGGACTGCAGCTGAGGTGTGGGGAGGGATCCCCAGCAGTCCTGGTCCCTGGGGAGCCCATAGCCCGAGCCGTGACCTTCACCTGTGCATCCTGGCTGTTTCTCCCCCGAGCTGGGACGGATGCCCGTAGGGGGCTGGAGCTGGGCCTTTCCCTCCCAGCAGGTCAGGCTCTGGGAGCCAGGCTCCCCCCGCGGAGGACAGGCCTTGCTCAGAGCAGTGTTTCTCCCCCTTCTCCTGCAGGCAGCACCAGGGGCTTCCCTCCAATCTTCACCAGGTGAGAACCTGGCAGGGCAGCTGGAGGTAGAATGCATGAAAGTGGGGGCCTAAGACCGGGCCCCCCGAGTGTCTGGCTTTCAGGCTCGTCCACACGGAGCTCGCGAGGGTCATCACGGCTCACGTTGTTCCACCGGACGCTGTTCCCGTGGAGACCCTGCTCCCGAGAGGTTGTGATTCTCCGCGTTTGCCCGCCTGTCTCTGCAATCTGGAGCGGCAGTTTGCCGGTGACCTCCCTGCTCTGGCGGGTCTAGGAAGACTTGTGGACTTTCAGCTGGTTCAGCTTTTTCCTCGTCCTTACGCGCCGGCTGGAAACGGGAAGTTGGGAGTTGGGAAGGATTTCAAGCAAGGGCGGGGACTTCAATTCGGAAAGGCTGCGAGCCCCCCATGCCCTTGGGGATTCGGTCGACCTCAGCGAGGGCCTTTCTGATCCGTGGGGGAGAAGACGGGCTGGTCCGCGGCTGGACCGCGTGAGAGCAATTAGCTGGGCCCGTCCCCGTGGCACAGACACAGAGAAAACCCTGAGAGGCAGCAGCGGTACTGAGATGATTAAAGAACGAGAATAGACTTAATAAAAGCCGTGGGTAGGGAGTGGAGTGCAGAAGTTACAGAGGAAAAGACGGTCAGACCGAACTGCTAACCAGCATCGGAGGTGGAGAGCAGGGTCCTTCCCCGGGGCCCAAGGTGGCCGCCACCGCCTGCCCGGCCGGCGGCCTCTGAGGGCTCTCTGCTCCGAGCGAGGCCAGTGCAGCCCAGACCTCTGCACCTCGAGAGCCTTGGGTTCTGGGGTCTCCCCAGGAAACCGTCGGGGGAGGGGCACCCCCCAACGACCGAGCATGGACTGCGGAGGAGGCCTCGGCCCCGGGAGGGGGAGGGATGGGCATAGCTTTGCCAGTTGCCCTCCGCCCGGGGTGGGCGGAGAGCACGCCTCACCACAGCGTTCCCGCGGCCCCAAGACACCTGGGCACTGTTCGGTGCTCGCGCAGAGCTGGGGGCTGTGGCCGGCCGGGCAGCTTCCCCGCCCACCGTGGGAGGGTGTCCTGTGGCAGGCGCCACGCACCAGGCTGATGCCACTGAGACCAGGCGCTTGGTGCAGTGGGAGCTGGCGGCGTGGACCCCCATGGCCAGAGAGCAGGCCCCCGAGGTGCAGCCAGGGCTCCGCGGGGCCCAGAGCTCGACCCGGGGCTGGGGTGGGGTCAGCACCTGCCTGGCCACGGACGGTGGCCGCCGGCTGCCAGGCTGCAGCTCCAGGATGCGGTTCTCCTCCGACCGCTGGGTGGAGCCAGCCAGTCTGTCCAGGCCACCCGTGCCCTGCGTGGGCGGAGGCGGCTCAGAGAGGTGGAGGGGCCTGGGCAGGCCTGGGTTAGCCAGGAGGGGGCGCCCTGGAGAGTGGGAGACAGAGGCTCGGGTTGGGAGGGAGTGAGTGGCCTGGGCTCCGGGCCGAGTCCCCGGGCGCCCAGCGTGGTGTGAAGCGGCGGAGCTGTGGGCGCCGGCTCGGGACCGGGGGCCGCCAAGATAGATGACGGGGACACACCTGCCCCGGGAGGCATCAGTGCAGCGAGGCTCTTGCTGAGCTGACCTTGGTGACCTCCCCATCCCCGCGGGCTCCAGCCGCCCGCTTCTCTGTGACCCGCCCTCAGAAAGGACAGCGTATCCCATGCCTCGGGCTGCAGCCAGGAATGGCCGAGGCTACACCCACGGACAAAGCCCCTGACTCAGCCCGAGCGTCTCCCCAGACGAGTGACTCGGGGCGGGGGCGGGGGGATGCGTGTGCCGTGGTTGTCCTTGATGCCTCTGCTTTCAGTCCCCAGAATCGCGCTGAGAACACCTGTGTGCAGGCAAGGGGAAACACGGAAAGCGCGGGACAGGGACCTCCCCGCTAGAGACCAGTGATCAGAGCGGGGTCCCTGGAAGAGGCCAGGCAGAGGGTCAGGAGGGCAGAGGTCAGGTGGGCAGAGGCCAGGTGAGCAAAGGAATGGAAAAGAGAGGGAAGTTGGAGGAGGTGAGGGTCTTGGACACCCGGGCAACCCCTGGCTCCTAAGAGAACAGGGTTCTATGAGGGGACCTGTGGGCACCCCGGGGGCATGGACACTGGGCCGGAGCAGGTTTTCCTCAGGTGTGGAGCTGCCCCGGGAAGCTGGGGGCTAGACCCTCCGGAAGGCCCTGGCTCTTGGTAGCAGCCCCGTGCCCGGGGCCTAGCAGGTGCGGGAGCTCTAGGTGGGTCTCGGTCCAGCGTCCAAGGTGCAAGTCGGCTGAGTGATGGAGGATGGGTGGGGCTGTCTGGGACGTGGAGGCTGAGCCGCGAGCCCTGTCCTGGGGGTCCTTGCGACCAGAGGCAGGTTTCAGCGGGGAGGGGCAGCTTGCCTTGGCCTCCTGTTTTGAGCCACGGCAAACTGCCCTGAGCATAGGTCAGGTTTGGAGACAGCGGATCTGGGTTCCAGGAGGCACGCTGAGGGACACAGGCACCAGAGGTTCGTGGGCAGCAAGTCCAGAGGGTGGGGCAGATCGGGCAGAGGAGGGGTCACAGCAGAGCCGGGGGGGGTCCAAGCTGGGGTGGCCCCTAGGGGACAGCCCACATTCCTCAGGTCACTGATGCAGGGCCGCTGGGCTCCTGGGACGTTCTGCTTGCGGCGGCAGGGGTGAGAGAGGGGTGGAGGTGGTCTACCTTCCCCCCCGGGACACGGTTCTGCTTCTGGTTCTGTCTCTCTGTCTCTCTATCTCTCTATCTCTTTTTGTCTCTCTGTCTCTATCTCTTTCTATCTCTGCCCCTGTCTCTCATTCTGTCTCTCCATCTCTCTGTCTCTGTGTCCCTGTCTCTCTCTCCATCTCTGTCTCTCTCCTGGCTGTGTGGGGGAGGGCAGGACGTCCCAGCTGGTCCTCCCCACAAGTCAGGCACCAGAGAGGGTCCTGCCAGCGATCACGTGTGTCCTTTGATACCTACCGAGTGGAGGAGGAGCCCAGCCCATTCCTCAGGCTGGCTCTTCGGGGAGCAGGTAGTGCGGCCGTCTACACCCCAGCCGCGCTCGGAACCCGTTGGGGCATGAACGCGGTTAGCTTGTCCGCCCCGGTGTCCGCGGGAGAATGCTCGGGAATGCCCACAGCTGCCTTTGGGGGCCAGCCTGCCCTGCAGGGGCCCGTGACCTTCTCCCTAGGAAACAGCCAGACGCCATCTGGGCTCGGTGCGCTGGCAGTGGCTGTGGCATCGTGGGCCCCTCTGGGACTGGGAACTGGACCCAGCGGCAGACACTGGGCAGGGACGGGGCCTCCCAGCCTCACCCTTGATCTCCCCTCTGGGGAGGAGTGAGAGACGCCTGTCGGCACCCACCCCTCCCGCCCGGGGCTGCGGATCCCGGGCCGTGTCCCTGGTGTCCGCGGGTCAGGAGTGGACGGCACGCCCTCCTGCTGCCCCGCCCACGACGGCCCCGTCTTACTTCCCACTGCTCTTGGGGAGCCCGGTGGTGACAGCATCGGCCACC
Organism: Phocoena sinus; assembly: GCF_008692025.1. NCBI lineage: Eukaryota > Metazoa > Chordata > Mammalia > Artiodactyla > Phocoenidae > Phocoena > Phocoena sinus. The sequence continues at coordinate 985,021 of NC_045772.1, forward strand.
AGCCCTGCCCTCCCATCTCTGTGGTCACCGCAGAGCCTTCTGACCACCCCTGAGAACACGGTCAGAGGGCGGTGTGTCCAGGCAGCACGGCCCCCCCCCGAGCCCGTCTGTGTCTCGGGCACGGAGGCGGGTACTCCGTTCTGAGCAGAGCCTGGTCTGCCCCGCGGCCCCGCGCCCTCTCCTGGAGCAGGTGGACGCTTCTGCGGACAGTGTGCGGTGACTTGCCCTCCTCCTGGGCACCAGGTGGGCCCACCCAGGGGTGAGACCCAGGTCTTGCCGGGCATGGTGCCCCAGCCTGGAAGGTCCCGAGGAGTCTGGGCCTTGCAGTTCCAAGGGCATCTGCCCCGTCCCCGTTCCTCCCAGCCCCGGGCTCCCTGCCCACAGACCACTTAGCCAAATGCTTCCTTCTCCTTCCAGGTCGCGTTTACAACTCGAGCCATCAAGCCACAGCATGAGCGACGTCTTCCAAGAACAGGGCGATGGCTGTCGGGCGGGGACTCTGACCAGGAGGCATAGACCGTAACTTCTATAAACTCCCACAGCGGCCCCGAGACATCACGGCACCCCTTCACCTCCCGGTTTTCCTAGAATGCGGAGCTCTCACAACCTTTCTGACCCATCAAACGAGAGTTGAGATGCAATTACTTACTTAGGAATGAAATTAGAGGTGGCGTATTAATAGATTATGTGAATCCCTTTTTCTAAAAATATGATGGAAGAATTAACTGACATGTTAGAAATGCTGTGGTTTTTATATTGCGATTACTTGTTTTTCTAAAGCAGAATGCATTTTCAATAGCTCAAAAAATTGTCTAATTAGCCACTTTGTTTACATAAGGAGGTTGCCTTGAAAATGCGGGGGGTCAGGATTAATGGGAACAGTGGAAAAGTTCTTGAGGAGGTACCTGTCAGGGAGGTAATTTCCGCTTAATGATAAACGGGCACTGCAAGCCGTGAGTTTGAAGCAGGCTCAGTGGGAGCGTCTACACCGCATGCTTGGGGCAGGGACTCGGATACGCTCCCGGGACAATGTTAGTCTTTGGGGGAAATTCCAGACACCCCCCCACCCCGCAAAACGCTCTGAGGGGCCTCTCCTGGCTTCTTGGGGCTTTTCCGGGCTCAGGGAACACAGTCTCTGGCTGTGGACGTGAAGAGTTGTCCGTCCGGGGGTCAGGACACCACTCCCCCTGCCCCTGCCTCGCAAGTGCCGGCCGGTTCTGGTGGTGGCGGCTCTGGTCCCGAGCACGTCTGTCCGGGGCTGCCCCTCACTTGCCTCCGTCCCGGCCCCCCCGCAGGTGGAGAACAAAGATGTTGAGAAGGGGCCTCCCTGGCCTCGGTCGTCTCGGGTGCCAGCCGCTCAATACTGGCTGTGGGGATGTGGCTTAGCCCTGCCTGCCCCCCCAAACCCCGCCCCATCTCAGACCTTTCCTCCCCCTCCCTGCCCCCCACCCTGTTCCCTGGAGCAGACTGTCGTTGTCCTGCCCTCGGGTCCTAAACCCTGTCACCACCTGTGAGGGCAGAACCGTGTCCCCAGATTCAAATGGTGAGGCCCCAGCACCTCAGATGGGACTGTGCTTGGACAGAGGGTCTCTAAAGAGGTGCTCAAGGTAAGATGAGGTCCCGGGTGGGTCCCAGTCCCCCAGGACGGGGGTCCTTACGAGAGGAGGGATGAGGACAGACACACAGACTGTGCGGGGACATGGGGAGGAGGTGGCGTCTGCACCCGGAGCAGGGTGGCCCTGTCTGTTGAGATGACCCACACGACCCCTCATGGCCTGCATATCGGGGCCTCTGGTCCGCGGGTGTCGCGAGGGGCCGGCCTGCATCTGGGGGAGCAGAGGGCCCCGGGACACAGTGGTTTTGCAGGAGTCTGGCCTCTGCTCCCTCTTCTGCTTCGGGGTCATTACCCCCTTCCCCCAGCCGGGGGGCACAGCCTCTTCTGCTCAGAAGGATCCGGAATCTTCTGCGAGGACCGGTCTCAGACTGGAGGCACTCTCTGATGCCCAGCCCGGGAGCTCACGGCCAGGCCGGTGCCTGTGTCGGGGATGTTTCTACCCACGCCGGGGAGGCCAGGGCTGGAGGACCGGGGGGAGGACGGTGTGCAGGGCACTGGCCTGGCTCTCAGGTCAGTGCGCTGGGGCCCGCGAGGCCTGGAGCGACGCCCACCACCTCCGGGGCATCACAGAGCCGTGGCCGGAGCACAGCAGAAGCTGCAGAGAAGCTGGGCGCCCTCCAATGGCAAGAGAGCCGACTAGATTCCTTTGGACCCAATGATTTGAACTTTAACTTGCAACGGGATTTGATATTTAAACTTGAATTTCTCTTTAAAACCTTTGTAAAGGGAGAGGCGCTTATTCAGGCTTGGGACGTGTCTGGGCTGTGGTTTGTCCCTGGAGTGTCTCACGCGTTTTTATCAGTGGTTTTCCTGCTGAGTCTCTGCAGGACCCGCTGGCCACGGTGCTGAGCACGTGGGTGGGAGAACCAGGGGGCTGGTCACCATCTGCTGATGGCCTGGAACCGCCGCTGGCCATGGAGCGGGATGCCCACCCTGCCCGCCAGTGGACATGGGACCCCAGAGAGACAGGGGTGGGGCAGGCCAGCCGCTCCCTCAGAGCCCACTGACCACCTTCCGGGGGCGCGCCCCGCGTGACCACTCCTGGGCCTCCCGGCCCATGTGCCCAGGAGGCGCTAGGCTTCTCCGACTGGGAAGCATGAGGGTGTGGAGTGGATGCTCTTGCCTGGTCGCCCTCAGCCTCTCGCAGGAAACGAGCCCCCATGAGCTGCCAGTCCGATGGCTCTGGCTGGGAGGCACCCACCTCCTCCATCTCATCTCCTCCCGACAGCCCGGCCCGACTCAGCCAACCGGTCCTTGGCGCCCAGGCCTCGGAGGCAGCTCAGGTGGCGCCTGGCCGGCGCCCAGGTGTCGGTCATGGTGGTGACAACTCGGGTGTGACCAGGGGAGCCAAGACGTCAGCCGTCAGGTACGCGCAGAGGTGGCGTCAGTGCGATGGAGAGGAGGTCCTGGCATGAGGGGCCCGAGCCTGCGTGTCAGATGGACGTTCCGCAGGGCTGCCCCTCCCGTCAAGCCTGATGGCCGAGCGGCCGTGGAGGGACCCGGGGTCTCTGGGTGCGGGTGGTGACCCGGAGAGTCTGAGGGTACAGCCTAGTGCAGGGAGTCTGGTGGAGGAGGGGGGCCAGGAGTCAGCAGCAGGGGCCGTGGGGACATCGGCCTCCCCCCGAGAGCGGGTGGCAAGAGGGCGTGTGGCCAGAGCGCCTGGGCTCACCTGGGAGAAGGTCAGGAGGGGCGCTTGGGGACGTGCCGACCGCAGACTAAGGGCTGCAGTCACACGGTGGGTGGCTCGGGGGTGGGAGCACGTTGCTGGGAAGACGAGGTGTCTTACGCACCAGACATGAAGCTTCTGCCGTCTTCTAGGCCCTGCAGTCCCCGCTGTGGGCACAGGGCTCCCCTGTCCCCCCGGAGCCGGAAGGTTGGCAGGGGCACCGGACAGGAGCAAGTGGGGGCGGGGGTGTCCTATGGAGGAGGAGGGGGGCCTGGGGGGGCGCCTGGAGGCACTCGTGCTGTCGGGGTCCCAGGCCTCCTTTCTTTGTCTCAGGCAGCGTTCCCCACGCCCTGGCTCTCTGTCCCTGGTGCCACCCGAATGGGGTCACGTCTCTGCTGCGTCCACCCCTGTGTCCCACATGCTCCCCACGTGGTTCTTTGTCTCCTGCTACTTTTGGGTCTACGTCTTGATCTTCTTCCGCTGCAGCCTAGAATATCCCCAGGCTGTCACCCCTGGGTTTCCAGCAGGTCCAGTCCCCCTCAGCTCTGTCCTCAGGGACTAGGACCTGCTTTGGGGCACCTTTGCCGTGGGGACTGTCTCCCCATCTTGGGGGAGGGGCTTCTGCTCTGCAGAAGAAGCCCGGCTTGGTCCTTCTCCCAGATGGAGACCCCCTCAGCCCGCACGTGTTCCGGACGGACCTCCTGACCCCCAGTTAGTGCCCAGCGTCTCCAGGGCCTGTCGTCTCTGCTGAGGTGTCGAGGAAAATGGGTACCAGCCCTCTGAAGTCGGGGCCACACGGGCCCCAGTTTATGGGCCGACCCCTGAACTGTTAAGAAGCCTTCTCCCGTGTTATCTTTTTAAAAGAGTGTCTGTTTATGAAATGGACTCAGGCTTTGCTCCTGGGAGAATTCCGGGGACTTCATTTATTTCCCTCCCCCCTTCTCCTCCCTGGTGGTAGCGGTTTCTCCGGATTCTGCCTCTGAGAGGTCTGTCCCGGGGACGTGAACCTTTTTCGCGCAGCTAGTGTTCCAGTAAGTAGGAGGTGCCCAGGGTGTGTCTCCGTGGGAGCTGTCAGGAGTCCTAGGTCTGCTGTGTCCTTCGGTGAACCCCATACAGACCCACACGTAGGACCGTCATGTACACACACTTGGTCAGTGCGTCCCGCACAGGAGTGAAGGGGACTCAAGTACGAACCCTAACTTCCAGCAGGGCTGTCAGAGTGCGTGTGGTGTCCTCGCCCGCGAGGATGGGGTCCTCACACAGGAAGGTCCTGCACGGAAGAGCCGGGATGCGGGGAAGGGGCTCTGGTCCCTGCAACTGGTGGGGTTGTCAAAACACACTGAATGTCCTGGCTGCTTCTCAAACCACAGTGCTGGCACCAAAAGGCACTTGGGTGGAGGATGGCTTGTCCTCAGCTGTCCCGGCCCCTGGGGTTGCTACAGCAAAATACCATAAACTAGGCAGCTCACGTACAAAGGCTTTTATTTCTCACTACCCGGAGGCTGGAAGTCCAAGGTCGTGGCCCCTGCAGATCCCGTGTCTGGCGAGGGTCTGCTTCTGAGACAGCGGTCTTCTCTCTGTGTCCTCACAAGTCCTCTGGCGTCTCTCACGTAACAAGGGCACGAGCCCCATTCACGAGGGCCCCACCATCATGACCTCATCACCCACACGCCCCACCCCGGACACCATCACCTTGGGGACTAGGGTTTCATCACGTAATTTTGGGCACAGCCTTCACCCTTTTCCTCCCTTCGTTTTCCAGGCAAGACATCTGTACTCTGGAGACAGATTCCTCTGACAGGCTGGTGGTTTTTGATCTCGGATTCAGGGTGCGCCCATCTCTGCAAGGGTTACCTTTGTGCGGAGGGGGAGGGAGCTCAAATTCAGACCAAGCACAATATCCAGGTTGGGGGTTTTCCTTCTGCTTCTGAAAGTGCCGCGGAGAAATGTCCGTGGGGTGAGACGTTAGCAGACTTATCCAGGCAGAAGATATGTTAAATGAATACACCTCAGCTTTGACTAATCCCTTATTTCAAAACATGCCTTTATTATGAAACTAAAAAATGCTCATTATAGAGGGTTTGGAAAACATTGAAGTACACGAAGAAGGAGATTAAAAATAAATCAACCAGGGCTTCCCTGGTGGCGCAGTGGTTAAGAATACGCTTGCCAGCTCATGTAGCTCAATATCAAAAAAACGAACAACCCAAAATCCAAAAATGGGCAGAAGACCTAAACAGACATTTCTCCAAAGAAGACATACAGATGGCTAAGAAGCACATGAAAGGATGCTCAACATCACTAACCATTAGAGAAATGCAAATCAAAACTGCAATGAGGTATCACCTCACACCGGTCAGAATGGCCATCATCAAAAAATCTACAAACAATAAATGCTGGAGAGGGTGTGGAGAAAAAGGAGCCCTCTTGCACTGCTGGTGGGAATGTGAATTGATACAGCCACTATGGAGAACAGTATGGAGGTTCCTGAAAAAACTACAAATAGAACGACCATATGACCCAGCAATCCCACTACTGGGCATATACCCTGAGAAAACCATAATTCAAAAAGAGTCATGTACCAAGATGTTGATTGCAGCTCTATTTACAACAGCCCGGAGATGGAAACAACCTAAGTGTCCATCATCGGATGAATGGATAAAGAAGATGTGGCACATATATACAATGGAATATTAGCCTTAAAAAGAAACGAAATTGAGCTATTTGTAATGAGGTGGATAGACCTAGAGTCTGTCATACAGAGTGAAGTAAGTCAGAAAGAGAAAGACAAATACCGTATGCTAACACATATATATGGAATCTAAGAAAAAACATGTCATGAAGAGCCTAGGGGTAAGATAGGAATAAAGACACAGACCTACTAGAGAATGGACTTGAGGATATGGGGAGGGGGAAGGGTGAGCTGTGACAAAGCGAGAGAGAGGCATGGACATATATACACTACCAAACGTAAGGTAGATAGCTAGTGGGAAGCAGCCGCATAGCACAGGGAGATCAGCTCGGTGCTTTGTGACCGCCTGGAGGGGTGGGATAAGGAGGATGGGAAGGAGGCTCAAGAGGGAGGGGATATGGGGATATATGTATATGTATAGCTGATTCACTTTGTCATAAAGCAGAAACTAACACACCATTGTAGAGCAATTATACTCCAATAAAGATGTTAAATTAAAAAAAAAAATGAATCCGCCTACCAATGCAGGGGACATGGGTTCGAGCCCTGGTCTGGGAAGATCCCACATGCCACGGAGCAACTAAGCCTGTGTGCCACAAGTACTGAGCCTGCACTCTAGAGCCCATGAGCCGCAACTACCGAAGCCCGCACGCCTAGACCCTGTGCTCCACAACAATAGAAGCCACCGCAATGAGAAGCCCGCACACCGCAACGAAGAGTAGCCCCCGCTCGCCACAACTAGAGAAAGCCCACGTGCATCAACAAAGACCCAACACAGCCAAAAATCAATCAATCAACCAGAACTTAGTTGCCCAGAGACAATTTCTGTTCCTTTTTTTGGATGTATTTCTTAGCAAAGTTATATCTTCTTAAGATTGTTATGTAGAGACACAGGAATCATGTCCCATGCCTACTCCTGCCCAGAAAATAGAATAGTTGGTTCCTAATTAAGAGCTTTTTATCATTTTTGTGAGTAAGAAATTTTAAACACAGTTGCATGTGCGGATTGTGGATTCTCTTATTTTCTTCTCTTTTTGTATTAAGTTATTGATGCCATGAACACAGATGAATTCCTTTCACTCTTCTATCGTCTTCCAATTAAAACAAACACAAAGACAGCTGAACATGTTGTGTCGCTGGGTCGGCAAGTTGAACTTTGAAGGACGAGAGGGAGGGGCCCGCGAGCCCCTTGGGAAGATGAGGTGGTCCGAGTGCACCAGGAGAGGCCTTTGGAAGAGCCGGACTAGTTATTAAGTGAGGGTCCAGCTGAGCTGGGCATTGGAGTGGCCCAGCCAGCACGTCGATTCTGAGACGACTCTCCGGCCCCTTCCTCACTCTCTCCTGAGACTCACAGAACCCAGGCCTCCCCGAGCGGCTGGACTCAGGCCGCCTGGGCGCGAGTGTGCGGCCACGCACGGCCCGCCCACGCTGCCCCCGATCTCAGGCCTGATGGACCCAGGCCGCCCGACGAGGCCGCAGGGACACGACAACCTCCACCTTCTGGGACTGAGTCCCACGGACTGACCCATCACCAGTGCGTTCAGATTTGCTGACTTACAAAAACACAGAGAAGGGACCAGTGCAGAAGGCAAGGCGGGAGCTGCAGGTTGGGACCCCTTCCTGAGGGAGAGTCTGCCCCCCAGCTCGGGCCCACGGGAGGCTGGCTCACATGGGCCGTGGGAGGTATTTAGACAAATGCTCTCCCGTCCATGACCACAACTGCCCAAGAGACGGCCCCACGAAGCACAGGTTACCTTGCCTCACACCTGAACCCACCTGAATGGGCAGGGCCTGTAGATGCTCTGAGCCCTGGTTGGGGGAGCAGTGAGCACCTGGCCATTGACCCTCACAGAGGCTGTGTCCCTGGAGGTGACAAGCCTGGTGGGTGGGGCCTGAGTCCCAGTCCTGCAGGGAGCTGGGGAGGGCAGTGGGCGGGGCCGTTTCTGGGGGCAGTGTCCATCCCCCGCCCCTCCAGGACCCTACATTAGAGGTGAACTGAGGATGGAGCTGGCCTGGCGGTTCCCGGGTGTGAATGAGCTGCTCAGGGCCGCTGTGCCCAGCAAACCCCAGATGCTTTTATTTTCACAAAAGGAGCAGATAAAGAACCAGATAGTGACTATTTTCAGCTTTGCGGGCTGTACGGTCTCTGCCCGAACTCTGCCACTGCAGCCCTGAAGCAGCCAGGGATGATAAGTGAATGGTGCAGCTGAGTCCAAGAAAGCTTTATTCTCCAAAGCAGCAGGCTTTGACCGGGGTGTAGTTTGCTCACCCTGCTCTAAACCTGTGCATCAGTCTGCACGGCCAGACCTTGCTGTATAACAAGCAGCCCCCCGTCCCAGTGCGGGCCTGGCTGGTCTCCAGGCAGCCCCTGACCTGGGAGGGGCTCCATCCTCCCGAGAGCCCAGGGGGAGGGAAGCCCGAGGAGCAGCACGGCGTCTGCATCAGGAGCCCTGTGGTCCTGAGGGTGAGTTGGTTCACGGTCCAGCGGGACCTGCTGAGCACAGATGGATGCGAGCGAGGCCGCCCCAGGAGCGGCCTGCAAGGGAGCTGTGTGTGATGTTGTGGGCATCCACTGAGGATGGACTGTGACCAAGCAGGGGGTGGGGGTGACCTGGCACCGCCCGCAGAGTGGACGGGCACCTCCTGGGGTCACGGGACATGCTCATACTACGTGTCCCCTTGTTGTCCATTCCTGTGGAAGGTTCCTTGGCAAGGGCATCTGTCACCCATGGCGAGGAAGGGGCCACAGGGTGCAGAGAGTCCAGGGCCCTGGGAACCAGCCCAGAATCACCAGCGGGCATCAGGCGGCACTTAGGACTTGCTGACGTTATGAGCCCAGGTCTGTGTTAGCTTCACATCTTGAAGACATGGGTAGTTGCCCCACCTGGTTTATAAAATACGCGTTTAATTACGTTGAGAACAGTTCCTGTTTATAGACGTTCGTGTCATCTGTTTATTTACATCTTGTTTTGCTCATGTGAAGAGTGTCGTGAATCTGTCTCTCTGGAACCAGGGAATAACGTCCCTTTTCAGGCTCAGTTATTAACGTGTCGTCGATAAAAACATGGCTGGCCGTAAAGCGGGGTGCTGCCTGGAAGGGGCTCAGCGTCGCTGTTGCTGTCGGGGGAGCCTGGCGGAAGGCTGCCTGTGCCCGGGGTCCGCTTGGTCCTACCTCCGTTCAGCTGGTTTCCCGACGCCCAGCTGCCCCCGTCCTGCCTTCCCTGTGCCCCTCCCCTGGGCAGGTGCATCTTTCAAAACGACTTTAATAGAACTGGCCGCTGTCGTTGCTGAGAAGACAGCTCTGTGGTTACTTACACACTTCGTCCCCTGGAAGGAAGGTGCGTCTGAGCACACGCCCACCAAGAACTGCGTGGACAGGGCAGGCGGGGTGTGGGTGACACATGGTTACAGAGCCTGGAGCTGCTGGTGGAAGGTGCACCCTGACCCCCCACCCCGGGGCAACACCAGCAGCCCCCCCCCCCCGCCCCCCTCACGGCGACTTCTCGCGATGACTGCCAGTTTCCGCCTGTTCGGGGCACAAGGTGAGAGTGTCAGAGGCTCCCGCTGTGGCTGGGACACCTGGGCCCATCAGGTACACCTGGCTCCTCCTGGCCAGCTGCGCCAGCTCCCCGTGGACAGCAGCTCCTGTCTCCGAGACCTTGGTGCCAAGGCAGGTGGGGAGAGTGCTTGGCATGGGCCTGGCACCTGCCACTGTGCTGGGTGGGGAGGAGGGGCAGGCGGACCCACAGTGAAGGCTGCAGCCACGATGAAGCTGAGGTCAGATTGCACACCCTCGGGGCCCTCGTCACTGGGTGTGTGTATGACGGAAAGGATCAGTGACAATGGAAGGAGGCCCCGCAAATTCCTGCGGGTTCCCAGCTTGCCTCGCTCCCCGGCCCCTCCTCCATGCTGGCTCCACTCCCTCTGCTCCAAGCCTACCTCCGGGACCCCTGAGCATCCTTCGGGGAGGGGTACCAGCATCACCCGGTCCGGAAGGTGGACGCAGGTCCTCGTGAACTGACGCCGTGTGACCCAGAAAAGGCCCCGCACTGGGAAGGCTGTGCTGAAGGTCTGTGTGTTTTAAATCCCGATCCGGTTCCCAGGTCACCTCCCAAATTGACTTCCTCCCGACACGGGAAGTTTGCTTCTCCAGGCCCTGCCGACCAGATGCCGAGGCCTGAAAAGCACCCGTATCTGTCATCGCTGTGGCCACGAGCGAGCCTTGCGTCTCTCATGTTGTCAGCCACTTGGAGTGGAATATCTCATTGTCACTTGAAAACCTTGGCTGTGTGTCTTTTCCTTTTTCATCGGTTTCCTGCTGGGGACACGGACCCCCTTCTGTCCTGAGTGTGTCACACATTTTCTGTTTGGTTTTTGATGTTAGGCTGCCTTTTCTCTTGTCATTAAAGAACTATTTAAATATATGCATATTTCCTCGGGGGCATTCGATTCTCCTTCTTTGTTTAAGACGTGTCTGTAAATATTCTCTTAAATTTGGGTCAGTGATGCTAGTTTGCTGCTTCCAAATGTTAAGCCCTGTGTGACTTACTTTGCTCTAAAGTGTGAGCTTCGCCAGTGCCCTCGGGCGCAGGGAAGGGCACCGCTGTCCCCTCCACTGCGCACACCTCTCTCCTCCGAGCCCCTCAGTCGCCACGGCCTGCAGTTTCCTCCCAGGTGGCTCAGGCCGCTGGCCTCTCCCTGGCCCCCCGCTCGCCCTGGTTCAGCAGCCCACAGCCTCCTCCAGGCCAGGGTCCCTGTGAGGCCCCAGGAGACCCCCTACAGGGTGCGGGTGCACATCCCGGCCCCCCATCACGTGGCTGTGGTTCACAAACCTGTTTCTCCCTCTAGTGGGAGGAGGCTCAGCCCCCACATTCTCTATTCCTTCCGGCTGCAGGGTGCTCCTCTCCCAGGTTGCGCTCTGCCGCCCAAGACAGAGGGACCCTGCTCAGCCTCGGGGGAGGCACGCGGACTCTGTCCTGGAGAAGCTGCTTCGATCTGGAGGGAGGAATTGGCCAGCACATTTTTGGGGGGGGCACAGTGTGGGAAGACAGCCTTCCGCAGATCTGTCCACGGTGATGGAGAGTGAAATTCCCTGGTCTGGAAGGTGCTTCCTGCTTCTCATTTGCTGCCCAGAACTTTCTGCACCGTTTTTTTTTTTTTTTAACATCTTTATTGGAGTATAATTTATTGGAGTATAACTTTATTGGAGTACAATGGTGTGTTAGTTTCTGCTTTATGACAAAGTGAATCAGCCATACATATACATATATCCCCATATCCCCTCCCTCTTGCATCTCCCTCCTACCCTCCCTATCCCGCCCCTCCAGGTGGTCACAAAGCACCGAGCTGATCTCCCTGTGCTATGCGGCTGCTTCCCACTAGCTATCTACCTTACGTTTGGTAGTGTATATATGTCCATGCCTCTCTCTCGCTTTGTCACGGCTTACCCTTCCCCCTCCCCATATCCTCAAGTCCATGCTCTAGTAGGTCTGTGTCTTTATTCCCGTCCTACCCCTAGGCTCTTCATGACCTTTTTCTTTTCTTAGATTCCATCTATATGTGTCAGCATACCGTTTTAAGGGTTTCTCTCCGGAGCCCATTCAGGATGCCGAGAGAGCCTGCAGCTCGGGATTTCTGACCTGAAGACAAAGGGTCCCACGTGTCAAGAGCCGGGGACCGCCAAGGCCTCTGAAGAAATTAGAGTGTTTACATTTCATGGATTTCAACAAGGCCGCCTTTGTGTCACTCGGGCCGGTTCGCTTGACACTTCCAGGCAGAAATACTTCTCAGAATGAGAAGCACTTCCTCAAACAAGCAGCCCTGGGTGTCTTGCCACCGATGCCCGGTCAGCTACAGGGAACCAGCGCCAAGAGGCTTCTCTGGCCGGTGGCCGGGTGTCCAACACAGCAGGTTGTGAGACTCACGCGCGTGGAAACGAACGTGAGGTCCCCGCGGGTCAGGTTCTACAGAACCAGCAGGTTTACTGTAGGAGGTGGCTCCCGCTAGGATGAGGGCCGAGGGTCCCAGGACCCTCTGTCGGCCGGTGGGGACCCAAGTGCACAGGTGGCGCCATCCAGCCCGTGTCCCAGTGCCGGAGGCGACTGGGTCCCGGCTCAGGACAGGCAGGTGGAGAACACGCCCCTTCTGTTCTGCTCAGGCCTCCAGTGGATGGACGAGGCCCCTCAGCTGGGGAGGACGGCCTTCCTTACGCGGTCCACTGACTCACATGTGTCTCTCATCCATGAACCACCCCCCCAGACACGCCCAGATCACCTTCGCCAGGCGCGGCCAGTCGGGCTGACCTACGGCTGGCCGTCTCAGGTCCGTTCGCAAGGGGCAGTGGGGTTTCCCGCAAGCCCTTCCCCCAGTCAGGCTGCTGGTCTCCGCTTCCAGAATCACGGCCGCAGCTGTGGGCAAATCCCCACTGTTGCCTTCTAGGACTCTGGACACAGAGTTCGAGAATGGCCCTGGGGACCTGTAACCCCATCCGGCCGACCACGAGCTCCTGACCCGTGGAAAGTCGAAAGGCTGAGGGGCTTGGACCCAAGGCTCCATCCTGCACGTAACCCAGGCATGTACACACCAGCCACTGCCAGCAGGAGGGAGTTGAGGGAGCATTGCTGGGGCCAGTGAAAGGCGTGGGTCCCAAGGACGTTCACTTTCCCTCATTAACTACCCGAAGGAGATTTGAATCCTAAGTTTCCTTCTCCTCCGCGTTTGCTGTAACACACGAGCCCCTGGACCTAGTCCTGCAGAGGGCAAAGGATGGGGTGAACCAGGGGGTAGGTCTTGCCTGATGGACGGCTAGTGCCCTGTCACACGTGCCCATGATTCATTCAAAATTAAGACAACAGTGTAGGAAGCGGGCAGGGTTGCCGTTACTTCTTTCCTAAGGCAGCAGAGCTGGACGTGTTGGTCTAACCTGGCCATGAGCCCTGACCCGTCTTGGACCTTCCCTTTCTCTGGAATAAAGAGGAAAGAGCCCATATTGACTGCCTTGTCCTCAGGTGCTCCCCACACCCCCAGACTCTGTTTTGCCTCCAAGATCTAGGATCCCTGCAAAAGAGTCTCTTGGTCTCTCGGTTCTGCTTGAGTTTCTTTTCTCTTTTGCCTCTGCTAAGCTCTGTGCTCGTGGGACACCCAGCGCTGCCTGGCGCCGCTCAGCCAGCGAGGACGTGTCAGTCAGTGACTGCATCCCAGACAAAGAAACGGGCTGCAAAAATGAAACTCGTCCGCACGTGCCAGCTTCGGGAGGGCTTTCTTCTGCAGGCCCGATCGTTAGCGTTTGTGCTGCCGACAGGCTGGGTGTCCAGGGCACCTGGGGTTCCTGCTTCCGAAGGCGCCTACAGGCCCCGGGGAACTAATTTATTTGAAAGCAGTTGTGTAATAAAGTATTTAAATGGCTGTAGCGTTCTTCATATTTTATTTTTTCTTCTTGGAGCTTATGACAAATAACTCGGATTTCACGAAATATACATTTTAAATGTCTTTACCCACCAAAAAGGCAATTCCCCAGCATGTTAATTAGGTTGGAGAGATGAAATTTGAGGCACAAAAGCATATTTATAGCATGCCTTATTAATCATCGGCTGTTTCCAAGAAAATAATCGTGTTGGAAAAATGATAATATTTTGCGCCTATAACTGCGTCTTTACATTTATTCAAAACTCTCAGAGCCTCTCATTTGGCATTCAATTAATTATTCTTAGAAAGACTGGTGGTTTTCCTTTTTTTGGTGGACATTTTTGCTACTTGTGCTCCTGGGAAACTCTGCAGAAGCCCTGGACCCGTCAGCCAGGAGGACGCCCTGACGCCTCACGTCACCTCTCGGTTGAGGTGAAGCCCGGGTGGCCGTCTCGTCAAAGGGCTGGGGTCGGAAGGTGCGGCTTTGGTGAGAAGGCCACGCCTGGCGTCAGCCAGCTGCACGAGAAGTTGGGATCTCGGGGGTCCCTTGGCCTCTGTGTGGAAAGTGGGTGTGGCAGCCCGTTTCCAGGCTTGGGGACCTTCCCGGCTGTCCTGACTGGGCCCCCGTCCTCAGTAGCTGTGGGCCACTATGCCAGGGTCACCCTCACTCCCTGCCCCTGGGGTTCCCATCCACCTGCCCGTCACCCTCAGGTCTCAGTGCAGATGTGGGTTCCTCCAAGAACCCCGCCCCAGGCACGGACAGCGGGCGCCACTGCCTCCCTGGCCACACTCGGGTAACCTCGTCGTGAGCGTGGAGCCGCTGACCCTCTTCCTCCGCCCGCCGTCCGTCCAGGAGAAGCCACGCTCTGCCCACGAGGCAGCCCATGGGGGCAGGGGAGGCCCACCCGGCCCGGCTTTCCTTTCTCCCCGTGGATTCCCTCCTGCCCTAGAAGGACAGGAATGTGCGGCCTGGTGGTCACAGGCTGTGTGGCAGCCCCAGCAGCTATAACCAGCCTGGGGGCCTCGTTCCTGAATCGGCTTCCGGAGACCCCGGGCAGCTCTGCTCTGTGGCACAGCAAATGGAAATTTCAGAGTTGTCAATTAAGAATGACGCTCAGGAGGCCCAGGCTTCAGAGCACAGGTGTGGCTGGAGCCGGGTAACAGGGCTGCGGCCGGGCAGCTAGGCCGGGACTCCAGGTGGCCGGGCTCAGGCACGATTCTGATGCCCCTGCCCTCCTGGGGCACCTGGGCCCCTCCCTGGCACTCTGGCCGCTCCCCTTCTGCGTGCCCAGGGGACAAACAACAAGCTGTCGGGATGGGCTTTTGGAACTGGAAGCTGACCCCCTACATCCCACCGTCACCCGCACTGATCAGGCCGCCTCCACCACTGCCTGAACCCGACATGCCCGGACACCCTGCCCCGACCTCGCAGCACCTGGGCTGCCCACCTGAGCCCTGGCCAGCCCCTCACCTGCCTGCTGGATGGGTACAAACCCGGGGGCTAAATGGGAGGCTCCAAGGTGCCCACCCACCCTGGTCCTCCGGCTTGCGCTGCCTCCACTAGACCCTGGGGAAGCCGAGTGGAGACTCTGCTCTATGGCAGTTATGCTCTTCGTGTTTACGTCAGCCAGTACACAGACTACACACAGAAGCGCAAACACGGAACACGGCATCTCCTGCTCACGCGGAAACATCGCGCATAATTATGTTTCGGGATGATTATATGCTAACCACCGAATAAACATGGACAAATAACACGGTTCTCTGGGCACTGAAAACCCGTGTTGGTGGGGTCTGGGAAGCCCACTGCCTGTCTCGCGCATGGGGTCCTGGGGTTCGGGGTTAAACCTCCTCCCGCCCCCGCTCCGATGGCCATCGGGGCAAGGTCCCCTTGCTCGGTTGTGCCGAGTCCATCAGGGATGAAGACGGGAAACTTCCTGCTGAAAGATTCCTGGAAACACGACCGGGGGCTCCGAGGAGAGCGGGGGGGCTCAGGGCACTCATTTATTTCTGCAGAGCTTCCTCTGAGCAGCAGCTCTGAAGGCTGGGACCGGGGAGGAGGCAGGGCCTGAAGCGTGGGGTTGGGAGGGTGCTTTCACCCGGCCCTTCTCGGAGAGTCCGAGCCTTCTAGGGTTACCTGGATAACAGAAGAGCTTGGGGCTGCCTTTATCGTCCCGCTTGGTGCTTTCTGTTAGGGCTCCCATTTCTTTTCTCTCTTTCACCTCACTCGCTAGAGCAGCCTCCGCCTCTTTGCGTTTTTGTAACTTAAGCAGTTGTCATATTTGTCATTTGTTACCTTCAGTTAAAACCCGCTTGTGTCAAGTAGGGACCGTGATCTGTGCTCTGAGGGTTTCCTCGGCTCCAAACACTTTGCGGGGCTCGAGGACACACAAAATACAAGCACGTCACCAAACCTCCACAGCAAACCACAGACAGAGGCAGGATAAGTGTTTCCAGGGGCCTCGGAACGGGCACCCTACAGGGGGTGAGGGCAGCCTCTCCACCGCCTCAAGCCAGAGGCCAGCCGGAGTATCGCCACTTCCAAGGAGCCTGAACAGTGACCAGACGGCCTCTCGTCTGGGCACCTGCTTCCCCCAGTCTGCACCTGGGGCAGCCACCGCGTGTGCAACCACCTGGGCCGTGAGTCCCACCTCTGCCAGGGACCCCAGACTTCGAGGGTCCCAGCACCCCCAGACCCCCAGACCAGAGAGAGAACAGGAGAGTGGGGAGGACGGGGCTGCCCAACCTCACTCAAGAGGACTCCGCAGAGCGCATTCCAAGGAGCACGAGGGACAAAGATGCTGAGACGGAAAAGCTATAACGCCAGACTCGGGAGGCGAATCCACTCCAGAGACGACAGAAGTGATAGAGCTGCTGGGAAAGGAGTTTAAAATAACTGTCTCTGTCCGTAGGTAGAAATGAGCAGGAACCAGTCAGGAAGGCTGAAAATAAACCTGCCGTCCTCAAAATAAGAAATCCACCGCTTCCACTGAGGAGATGCAACCGACAACCTGCACAGCGAGAGGGAGACCTTGTCAGGAATCCGCCCCAGCGCAGAGCTGAGAGATTACAAACACGGAAAGCTTCATTTCAGTTAACAGAGAAAAAGAAAGAGCTGAATTATTTGATGCTAGTATTATATTTGCATCAAACATAGATCAGTACAAGGTATCTGTTGAAATAAGGCTTTTCCTTTACTTGTATCTTGTTTTTTTTAGACCCAGGAAAGTTTCAGAAAGGAGGTGGCAACACGCTGAGGGTCTGAGTGGGGATGGATCGGGACGAGGGGCCCCTGTGGACAATGGCCTGGACAGGGGACGTGTCGTCCACTTCTGGGGACTCGTTGTGGCCCATGGTGATGGGGGTAAAAGACGAGGTGGGAGGAAGGGGCAGAAGTGGGGATCACAGCTCGAGTCAGATGCCGGGACCCCGGGTTCCAAGCTTTGAGATTTACATTTTATTTGCTGGGTGACTGAACATTCTGGTCTGTGCGGAGTGAGGGTGGGGTTTAGGAGGGTCGTGTCCCCGCCCCCAGCTTTACTGAGATGTAAATGATGTATATAACATCGTGTAAGTTCTCAGTGCACACGTATGTTGCAAAA
The DNA here is from genome assembly GCF_008692025.1 of Phocoena sinus. NCBI lineage: Eukaryota > Metazoa > Chordata > Mammalia > Artiodactyla > Phocoenidae > Phocoena > Phocoena sinus. The sequence continues at coordinate 1,002,000 of NC_045772.1, forward strand.
TGCTTACCAAATAGGGTTAGACCTCCATCATCTCCCGTAATTATGATTTCTTTTGTGCGTGTGGTGAGGACATTTAAGGTTTACTTTCTTAGCAACTTTGGAATATATAGTGCAGTATTATTAACTTTCTTCCCTGCACTGTTAGGTCCCCAGAACTTAGCTCTGAAGTTCCCTGGAGTCTGTCCATGGGCTACATGTCCTGCCCCACCTCCCACCATGCCCAGGACCCGGCCCAGGGTGAGCAGAGGCAGTAAGTCACCTGCCCACTCACGCGGCAGCTGGCCCCTGGCCACCTGGGCGTCATGGTCCCCGAGGCCTACGGAGTGCTTAATAAATCAGGGACCCCAGAGTGGATTCATGCATTAACTGAGCTGCCCCGCAGCCCATCCTGGTGACGTAACAGAAATAGGATCAGGGAATTAGCACCCGCTGTGTGGCTGCCCTGCCCCAAGGGTGCAGATGGGCGGGAGCTGGGGTCTGTTATGTCCAAGTGTAGCTGTCTGGGGGAGGAACACCCCACTAATCAGCTGTCGTCCTCCCTTTGGCTTCAAGAACCACAGGCTGGGAGGTCACCGTGAGCCGCTGGCAGGCTGTCCTCCAGGCTCCGTCCCCCTCGTGACTGGCCGTGCGCACTGGGCCCTCCCGCCTGCCCATTCTCTCCTCTGTTTGCCCTTCCCAGTTCCCAGACCTACCTCCCTGATTGTTGCCTCGAGGTGGGGCAGCCGGGAAGACCGTGCCTGGCTCTCCCGTCTGCTTCTTCCCAGAGTTCTCAGCATCAGGTGGTGACAGTGCTGGTTCCAGGATCAATGGACAGGGCCAGGGGCACGCATCTCACCAGCTGGATGGCGGGGTAAGGTTGTATCAACGTGCACACAGACTCTCGTATCAGAGAGAGAGGCCAATTGCTTTTTCCCTCTGGAAGAGACCTTCCCAGGAGAGAAGTGTCCCCCGGAAGTGGAGTCCTCACCGGCTACTTTGTCTCAGCATCGCTTGCTGTGTGGACGTTGTGTCAGTGGTGTGGTTCTGGACATCAAGGCATCAGCTCACTTTGTGACCCCAGAAGTGCCCTCGACCCCTGAAAAGACAAGGGTGATTTTAAGTGAACTCCTGCTTGCTGTGGAAGGAGTCTCCTGTTTGCTCTTTTCTGTCGCTGTGGATACACCCAGAAATCTCCGATGATCCCATGCCTCTGTGTCCAACTCCATTAATAAAAGAATTGCTGAAAATTCCCAGGTTGGTGTGCTCACCTGGGACACAGCTCCCCCAGGACAGCAGCATCTGACTGCCTGGTTCCCCCTGCTTTTCTGAACGAAGGTCGCTCGGAGGAATGTGTTTGCACAGGGGGTCATGTTCAAACCCAGACAGGAATCTGGACAGTCACCTGATTTATACTGAATCTACCCAGGAGTGAGGCCCAGGAGGTAGCTCCACTGCCAGGTACCCGTATCGTCCTTCCTGGCTTCACCCCAGAAACTCTGCATACACTTGATGGATGGATGGATGGATGGATGGGTGGAAGGATGGAGGAATGAATGAGTGAAACGGGGAGGAGTCTAACCCTAAAGGGACTTGGGTTGTCAGCAGCTGTCATCGTGCAAGGCAGGCATCGTGCAGCCCGTGTTGAGAGACCCATGAAGTTTCCCTTCTGGGAGTCCTTTGTACCCCCTCGTGATCCTCTCCAGAAGGTGACTTTCCTGAGATGGGTGTGTTTCCTGTGCAAACACTGTCTCCGAGGAAGGAAGTGGAGAGCAGGGTCACCTGGATGTCAGAAGTCAGCCCTGATTTCAAATGCAAGCTTTTCACGTCAAAGCAGGGATGACAGCCTGAGAGCTGAGGTATTTTGATTTGTCAGAGGTTTTCTTTTTCCGAGCTAAAAGGACTTTTGCTTGGGAAGTCAGAACTGGGGTGAGTTACATAGTAGGAGAAGATGGAGAAAATGTTGTAAAAGCAGTTTTTCTACCCCCATCCCAACAGGTGGGGCTTCTGAGTTGGTGGGAAAGGGAGAGTCAGAGAGAGAGAGGAAGTGCAGGTAAACCCACTTGGGAGGCCCACCCCCCTTGCTCTGGGGTGTGCAGGTATGTGTGTGTGCACGTATGTGTGCACGTATGTGGTGTGTGTGTGTGTGTGATCTCCCAGATAGAACTGAGGATCGGGGGGCATTGTATAAGGGATGATGCGTCACTGTGACGAAGAGGGCTTTATCCAGGAATTCAAGGCTGGCTCAACGTGAAATAACCAACCAATGTAACTCACCACACCAAAGAACATCCGGTCACCAGGAGTGATGCAGAAGAGGGTGTGACGAAATTCAATATCCATTCATTAAAAAAAAATCTCAGCGAAACAGGAATAGAAGGAAACTTGGTTAAATGGATAAAAGACATTATATTAGCCTGCTCAAGCTGCCATTACAAAATACCACAGGCTGAGTGGATTAAACCACAGGAGTTAATTTCCTCACAGTTCTGGAGGCCAGACATCTGGGATTAAGGTGACTGCACGGTTGATTCCTGGTGAAGCATCTCTTCCTGGCTGGCAGATGGTGTCTTCTTGCTGTGTCCTCACGTGGCCCTTTCTGTGTGTGTGTGTGTGTGTGTGTGTGAGAGAGAGAGAGAGAGAGCGAGAGAGCACTAGGTCTCTAGTGTTTCTTCCTCTCCTGAGAAGGACACCTGTCCTACTGGATCAGGGCCCCACTGTTCAACCTTAATTTTCTCCTTAGAGGCCCCGGATCCAAATATAGTCACATTAGGGGTTAGAGCTTCAACATATGACTTTTGGGGGAACACAATTCAGTCCATAACAGGTCTTTATAAAATATCTCCAGTTAATACTGTCTAATGGTGAAAGAATAAACATTTCCTCTAAAACATGGAAACAAGTCAGGAACATTCCTTATCGCCACACCTATTTAACACCCTGCCGGAAGTCTCAGCCAGTGCAACACTGTCATAAAAAGAGATAAAAATATGCAAGTTAGAAAGGAAGAAATAAGATTGTCTCTATTCTCAGACGTGATTGGCCCTAGACAAATAAGTGAATTAAGAAAGATTGCAGGGGCTTCCCTGGTGGCGCAGTGGTTGGGAGTCCGCCTGCCGATGCAGGGGACGCGGGTTCGCGCCCCGGTCCGGGAAGATCCCACGTGCCGCGGAGCGGCTGGGCCCGTGAGCCATGGCCGCTGGGCCTGCGCGTCCGGAGCCTGTGCTCCGCAGCGGGAGAGGCCACAGCAGTGAGAGGCCCGCGCACCGCAAAAAAAAAAAAAGAAAGATCGCAGGATGTAAGGTCAATTTACAAAAAACACTTGTACTTCTATATATTAGCAATACGTAATTGGAAATCAAAAATTTAAAAATATGCTATTTACAACAGCATAAAAAAGAGATACCTACAGATAAATCTAACAAAATACGTGCAGGATCTGCAAGATGAATATTCTACAAAAGACATAAATAAAAATAAAATAAATAAACAAAAAGGCACACGATGTCAATTCATTAGCAAGACTGAATCTTGTTAAAATGTCAGTCTCCTGGAATTTATCTATATATTCAACACAATCTCAATCAAAATCCCAGTTATTATAGAAATCAACAAGTTGATTCTAAAATATGGAAAGGCAAGGGAACTAAAAAGTCCAAACAATTTTGGAAAGGAAGAATTATGTAGAGAGAGTCAAATAATCTGTCCTCAAGATCTGCTCTAAAATCACAATAATAAATATTGTGATACTGGTGAAAGAATAGATACACAGATCAACTGATTAGAACAGAGACTCTGTTTATAGGGCTAAACATATAAGGTCAATCGATCATTTGTAAAAGTACAAAGGCAATTCAAAGGAAAAAGATAATGTTTTTCAACAAATGACGCTGACAAGATTGAATGTCCACATGCAAAATAATCGACCTCAACCCATATCTTGCACCATATACAAAAATTAACAAAATAGTTCATTTCCTTAAATGTAAAACCTTAAATTATAAAACTCTAATTAAAATGGAGCAGAAACTTTCTGTGACCTGAGGGTAGGCAAATATTTCTTCGATATGACACTGAAAGCGTGATTCATAAAAAGAAAAAAAAAACTGATAAAATGGACTTCATCAAGATTAAGAACTTCTGTCTTGAGAAGTCACCCTTGAGGAAGTGAAAGGACGAGCACAGAACCCGGCAAGTGTGGGAAAGTCACACACAGGGCGAAGCGCTTGTGTTCAGAATATAGAGAAAATTCTCAAAACTCAACAATAAGGAAACGAGCAACCAGATGAAAAATCTGGCAAAAGATCTGAACAGAAACCTCACCAAAGAAGATATATAGATGGTAAACAAGCTCCTGAAAAGATGCTTGATTAGGGAATGCAGATTACAATTACAGTGTGTCCCTACCATTGCACACATCGAGAATGGTTAAAATCGAAAATACTGACTATAGCACGTGCAAGCAAAAATACGGAGCAACTGGAGATTGTATACACTGCTGATGGGGGTACAAAATGGTACAGCCGTTTGGGAGGAGTTTGGCTGAATGAATGAATAACTAAATAGTAACTGGATGAATAAAAAAATAAGGAATGGAAAGAAGATGCGAAACCATCGTTATTATCAGACGGCATGTAGAAAATTTAAATTTTGTACTTAAAATTATTTTATGCAATTAGCATATTATTTTCAATGTCAGTTATACAATAGTTAAGTGTCTGTTTTTATGGTCTCTGAGATGTAAGTTCTCTGGGGATAAGGACAAGATCTGTTAGGTGATTTTGTTCATGGTACTTTGATAATCAACATCTGGTATTTGATCATTTTAATAATAAAGTCAACTCTTTTCTCCAAAAAAAAAAAAAAAAAAAACCCTCTAATAAGAGAATTTAACAAGTTTGTTAGATACAGGGTCAATAGTGAACATTTAATTATATTTTTATATACGAGCAACAATAAAAGGAGAAAATGAAAATTTGGCAGTGACGTCATTTACAGTAACATCCTAAAAGTTCAAGTAACAATAAATCTCACGAAATACATACAAGATCTTTACAATGAAAACTCTAAAATATCATTGCAAGAAGCTGAGAGACTAAATACTGTGTATAGATCTATAAGCAAATTGATGTACAGGTTCAAAAAAATTCTACTACAATATTTTTGTGGAAATTAACAACTGATTACAAAATTTATTCGAAATGTAAATGACTAAGAACATACAGAGAGCTGTGAAGATTAAGAACAAAGTTGGAGGTGATAAGCTATCAACACATACTTTAAAGTTGCAGTCATCAGAACAGTGGTGAAAGGACAGCCAACTAGCCTATTAAGTGCCCAGAAATGGAGGAACATGTATATGGACACTTGATCTAGGAAAAAAAAAAGGGCACCACAGATCACTGGAGAAAGAGCAGGCATTTTAGACAAATGGTGCTGGAGAAAATGTATGTCCTAATCCATGTTCTTCCCAACGGGAAACATTTGTATGTCGAGCCTATTTTATAGCATTTATAAAAGTCACTTTATGGATGGCAAATTGATACAGCTTTTAGGATATAAAATAGGAAAATAGCGTCATAAATCTGGGGCAAGCAAGGACTTCTTAAGCACAAAAGTCTCTAAACATACAGTAATAGATTGAGGAATTGGTCTTCAATAAGATTAAGAACTTCTGTTCAGCAAAAGACAACTTCGAGAGGGGGACAGAGTCACAAAGCAGGAAATGATGTGTGCACGGATGAAACTAACAAAGGACTGGCTTCTAGAAGATTTTAAGAACTTTTTCAAATCAATGAGAGGAAATCAATTTACTTAATAATAAACAAGGGCAAAACATGAATAGGCATCGTAAGTTGATTTCCATATTCAAAATGGTCAATAGAGTGCGAACAACGTTCAATCCCGTAAGTCACCTGGGACATGCAAATTAAAATCACATAGGACACCCACGCACTTGCCAGAATGGTCCAAGTTAAAAAGAGTCACAATACGAAATGTTGGTGACTATTTGGAGCGAGTAGAACTCTTACACGTTGCTGGCAGTAGAATTAATAGATATCACCATTTTGGAAAATCGCTTGGCAATGCCAACTAAAGCTGTGGACATAACATACACGTGACCTTTGGTTCTATCCTAGGCATAGACCCAATAGAAAAGCACCAAAAACACATACAAAGACATTATCAACAGCGTCATTTGTAATAGACCCAAACTGAACCCAGTCCAATGTCCATCAATGGATGGTAGAGTGGATAAACAGGTTTCTCCATACTCCTACAATGAGTTACTATTAAAAAGTAAAAATAAATGTAATAGTGCAGCAATAAGCAATCTCAAAATCTCAGTTAATCTGGAGCTTAAAATGCTAGAAAAGGAAAAATTACTTTATGGGAATGGGATCACAATAGTGGGGACCTCTGGGGAGAGATGGTCCTGAGGTTAGAAGCGGGGACGGCAGGTATTTCCCTGATGCTCTGCACCTGGTGATGGTTCTGTGGGTGTGTTCACTCTGAAATAGTCCACCACATTTTACACTTAGGAGTTTTCCACTTTTGTGCATGCATGAGACATTTCAATTAAAATAAAAGTTTACTGAAAAATGAGACCCTCTTAAAGGAATGTCTCAAAGAGGTACTTAGGAAGGGGAAAAATTAGCTCTGGAAGAAAAGCCTGAGACGCAAGAAGGACACATTAACAAAGCAAATTGTAAACAAACATTTACTTCATAGCACAGTAAGATAATATCTGACCCAGAGAATCTGAAAAAGAGACAGACCTAAATACAAAACAAAAATAAAATAAAATTATGTCCCTAAGGTGGTACTTGGAATCCAGCCATTCTAAGATCTTGCTTGGTTCAGGAATGTGATAAAGATGCTAATTAAAATTATAGTTTGTTATACGTGCATGTTAGCATTTATAAAATCACTATTAAAAAAGTAGAAAGTGTGTAAGTTCAAATTCAAAGCATGGAAAAAATGTAATGGGGAAAAAGTTCAATCAACCAAAATACGGCAAGAAAGGAGAAGAAAACACGAAACATAGAAAAAGCCAGACATTTGAAACACAGCACGAGGCAAAGGAAATGAATCCTCTTATTCACTGCTACAGAACAGAGGGGATAGACCAAGGATTCAGTAAGTGGTTCTGAGATCACTGATTATAAGGAAAGAAATCCAATTTGACCCCTACCTCACACCATACACCAAATAAGCTCCAGGAGGTTTATGAAATTAACTGAAAATAAAAACTATAAAAATAAAATATAGCAGAAAAGCTGTATGTCTTTGAAGTGGTGACGAATTTTTCAATCAGAACACAAATAACGTAAGAAACCAATAAGGAAAAATACTGATAAATACTGACGCCATTAGAAGTGAGAGATGGGCTTCATCAGAAAACAGCACCAGGGACGTAACATGAAAAGTCAAACACCAGGGAAGATATTTGCCGCATGCGTGAGCCACGGAAGTTCAGTCTCTGATTTGGTTGTATGTCGGTGTGTAACAAAGCAGCGGTATCTTAGTAGCTTAAAAACAGCAACCTATTCCCGTTTCTGTTGTCCAGCGAGCTGGTGGGAATCAAGGAGAGGCTCTCATTTGGGGTTTCTGATGCGGTGACAGCATGGGGGGCTGGACTCACTCTCACACGCTGGCTCCCGGGGCTCCCCACGCCCTGCTGGTCACCGGCCAGCCTGGGCTTGAGGGGAGAGAGTGAAGGTGGGTGTCTTTGGAGAGAAGTCAGCACAGTCTCTGAAATATACGAAGATCTAAGAATTAATAAGAGAAAGACAAGTAGCCCAGAGAAAAACTGTCAGAAAGGTGCGAAGAGGGGCTTCCTGGCCCAGAAAGAACACAGGGGGATGCATGGACGAAGGGACCCTACTCCTGCATCCACGGGGAAGGGCCGGCAGCCGCATGGGGCGGACATGAGTGCGGGAACATGTTGTAGCCGGCACCTCACACTTAACAACTGGTGTAAATACTGTCCTTCGAGGGGCCTCTGCCCCAGTCCCCGCTGGGCTCTGCTGGTGACTCCCAACCTGGGCTTCTGGTCAAGCGGGTGAGAGCCGCCCCTGGCCCCCATCACCCGGACCGTCCCCGGGCAGGAAGGCCACTGGCTCTTTCGTCCTGGTGGGGAAACATGTGTTTTCCGGACCTTCAGCTGGAAAAGCTTCGAGCCAGGCCGGTTGTGACAAAGGAGCAGAGGCCTCCTGACCCCGTGTGTGAACAGCTACGCTTCTCCAAGGACCGCGAGGTGGGACTTTTTATCGTTCTTACGGGCGAGATGAAACCAACTCCAAATTTCACTTTGGTTTCAAGCTCTAAGGAAATTATACATACGAAAATACAGCTGTAGTTTACCAAAACACTGGACTCTGCTGTGCTCCTGGGGCAGGTGAGGCTGCAGGGGGACCCTGGGCTGTGCCGCTGTCCTGGGAGCTGTCCCAGGAGCACGGCCCTGGATGGGCTGGTATGGGGCAGCAGTGCCTCCGGGAGGGATGGTGCGGCCCCCAGAGGGAGGTGGACACGGCAGAGGGTGCAGACGCCCAGAGACGGTGGGAGCGGTGTCTGGGGGCCCACGGGGACTTGGGTAGCTTCCTCCGGTCACAGTGTCCCAACCGGGCTGCTCCCTGGGAAGAGGCGGGGGCGGGCACCAGGACAAACCCCACAGGGCAGACCCCGCGGAGGTGGTCCTAACCAGGAAGTGACCAGTTAAACTCCAGGGAAGCTCACATTGTTTCCCTCTTACACTGTGGCCTGGAGCCTCCAGCAAGCTGAGTTCAGCTGCTGACAACAGGTCCTGCGCTCCTGGGAGGCTGGCGCCAGGCCCCTCCTGGGCCGGCGGGTGATCCGGGGTGTCGCGGGTGGGTGCACCCCCAGCCCTGCCCCCATCACACTTAGGCCCCCGGGGACGTCTGTGCCCAGGGTGGGAGCTCGGTGCTGGGGGCAGTGTTGGCGGGTCCTGGTGCACTTTTTCCTGCTGTGGATTCTGGGACAATCTTGGGGGCTACTGAGGCTCCATCTGTGACTTTCTTCTCGCAAGTGGCCTCTTGGCCCTTGTAGCCCCGTCTGTGATCACGGTCAGCAGGTGTCCTCTTTGCCCCCTGGAGCAGAGAAGGAACGAGCCTGCAGAGGCATGCGAGGGCGTTCCCTTCCTGCTCAGGTGGAAGGCGCAAGGGTGCAGCCCCGGCACTTTCTGTGGCCTGGAGAGCCTCGTCCGTCCCCAAAGCTCCAGGCCACACAGCCTCACGGATCCCGACGGGACACCTGCCCGAAGAGTCCTCTCGGTCACATCCAGGGATCACCTTGCTGATTCTGCCGCTCTGGTGAAAATGGCTGCTAAATGCGGACGCCCTGTCACTAATTATAGCGCAGATTGCGAGGGGAATTTGGCCGCCTGCCCGGTGGCAATCCAGATTAAACAATTAACCTTGATGTCACTATAATTATTAAGATACTTTAGCAAAATGAACTAATTTCCCCACAGGATGTTGAACCAAAATCAACTTCCACCCTCCTGAAGATGCCAAACTAAGAAATGTTAATGGAAAATTACGCTGGGATGCTTAATAAGCCTCCCGGGCGGTGGCTCCCCGTCAATCCTGGGCTGTGGGCGCATCGGACATACAGGCCCCTTAAAGTGACACGGTCGGTGTGCCCTGGGCGAGCCCCGTGCTTAAGGAAGGGCTTGCACCTCTGTGGCGCCCGTGTCCCCTCCAGAGACACCCTCCCCAGGTCCAGGAGCTCCGGGAGAGGGGCCTTGCCGAGCAGCGCAGCTCCCACCGTGCCGTGTCTGGCTCTGCCGCCCCTGCCAGCTCCTCGCACCCCGTCCGGACCGTCTCTCGTCTGCCCCCACCCCTCCCTGCAGTCCTGGGATCCTCGATCCTCCGGGCTCTCCTGGATCCCTGGAGTGCACAGGTCACACAGGAGCCCGCCTGCCCCAGCTCTCTTTGCAAAGGTTTGTGATGACACGCATCTGACTCTAGAAGGGGCTGTTCCTTTACAAAATATTTTGTGTGTCCTTCATGTCTGAAAAAGACGGACCGGAACCATCTGCTGGCTTTTCTCTTTTTCCAAAACCAAGAGCACATTTTCTAAAGCCACCTTTTGTCACGATTTCCCCACTAGGCCCTGGGGTCCCTCCTGGCTGCTGTGACGGCCCCACCTGGGTGCCCTCCCCTGCCCCCCCGGAGCTCTGGGCTGCCTTCCCGCCTGGCAGCCAGCAGCTCCCTGCTCACCTGTTTCTGTACATCGATGACTTTCCTCTGCACTCGCAATGGGGCCCAGTTTCTCCCTCTGGCCCTTGGGACCCTTGTGGGCGGATTCCTAGCGTTTGGCTCTCTCCTCTCTTCCTTCTACCTCAACCCATACCAGGGGAGACGGGGTTCCCCAGGATGGATGGGGCTCCCCAGGGGAGATGGGGTGTCCCAGTGGAGATGGGTGTCCCAGAGGAGATGGGGTGTCCCAGGGGAGTTGTGTGTTCCTCATGGGTCTTCAGACCCCCAGAATCCCTCCTGTGAGGTTGGAAAGTTCCCCATGAGCACAGCATCTGCAAACGGACAGATTCTGGGAGCACTGGACCTGCCAAGGCACAGCCATCACCAAGGCAGGGCCTCGCGGGGTGTTTGTCCGAGTACACTTGCTGGAGCCGTGGCTCAGGGGTGGAAGCCGGTTCCCAGGGGCTGTGGACTCCCTCCCCACACCCTGCTCTGGCATCCAAATCCTCCAGGCCCAGGCTCACGGTTCCCTCCGCTGACTCCGTCCTGGCACTGGCCCTCCGGGGACAAGATCCTGGGGTAAACCGAGGCTGGTGGGTCGTCCCCAGCACCACAGCTTCCACTGGCTGTGAGCGACTTTCTGTGCCTTTAGGTCCACCATTTAATTCATCCTTGAAATCGCCATTAATTAAAAAACTGTGAAATAAAAAGACATAGTTTCATTAATTTTAATGGAAAAATAGAATGTGTTTCATTTCAACACCTGCTCAGCCCTGTGCTCTGTCCAGGCTGCCCTTGTGGGAAAGGTGGGTTTTGAACTTTTGCACCAGGGCAAACAAGTTGCCCGGCATCTGCTACGCGAGGGGACCTTCCTCCACAAGAGCACCGTTTGCATTTCAAAGTCCTTCCTGCTTGGGTCTCAGCCATCGGCTCTGGAGCAGCACTGGCTGGTGGGCTGCTCCGTGCGGGTCGCGGCCCAGGGCCCGTGGAGGTGGCACTCGGAGCCCCTCCCTCTGCCAACAGCTGCGGAAACAAAGCCGTTTAGGTCTGTGAGGATGACACGTCTGTTTGAAAGGGTTAACAATTTCAAACAATGTGTTTTAAACCGTCATTATCTTTGCAGTTACGAGATAATCTGCAAAGATATTATGGCTAATTAAGCACTTAGTGGGCCCAGCCTTCCAGCCGGAGGGAAGGGACCAGGTGGCTTGTGAAATAACTGGGTCGCGCACGTCGGCTTAGACGGGACACGTCTGGGTGGGCGGCGGATGGAGAGTGGGGGCATTCGGGGCAGGTGAGGGGCGCGGGCTGGATGAAGAAGGACAGCGGGGAGGACACGGCCTCTGCTTTGGCCCATCCCTGCGGAAACCCTCACCTGGCCACGGGCTCGTCCCCTGGAGGCTGGCGCTGCTGGCGGAGGGCGGGACCGAGGGGAGTGCAGCCCTCCTGGACCTAATGCCCTTGGTTCCCAGTTTTCAAAGGCATGGCTCTGATGCTGCAGCTCCCCCTTACTGGGGTTCACAGAAGCGGGTAGGATGGGCCACAGCCACTGCCCCCCACACAGGCCAAGGCGGGCAAACCTGCGTGCCCTGGCCTGCTCGGCTGAGCTCCGCTGGAGCCTCTGCAGGGACACAGCTCTTCCTGTAGCCTCCAGAGGAGAGGGTCACTCCATCCTGCCCCCAGGCCCGGGCGCTGCCTCATTGGACCCCCAGCGTCAAGGGTGGCACCGCGCAGGGGCCTGGGGAGGGCAGCCCTGGAGCCTGCAGGAGGGGCTCCGCTGGACACTCAGCCTCCCAGCTCCCAGGGCCACCCTGTTCCTTGGCTCAGGGACCCCCAAGCCGTCCCTCACCCTCTGCTCCCATCACCACGTCCTCTCTGTCACTGACCCCCTGCCTTCCTCGTGAGGACCCCTGGGATGACCTGCTAACCCAGGGGGGTCTCGCATCACATATGTCTCCCTTGATGCCCCCTGCAAAGCCCCCTCGCCAGGTCAGGTGACACACCTGCCCACCTGGGCTCCGGAGTGGGCACCGCTGGGGGCTGCTGTCCGTTTGTCCAGGCTCACATTGTGGATCCCCATTTATCCCCAAGTTGTCACTGAACGAGGCCATGGGCCCAGCGTTGAGGGGCTTGCCTGGGACCACCAGCTGGCGAATGGCTGAGCATCACCCCTCAAGAGAGGGACTGCATGTGGGGCGTCTGGAGACGTGGACCCCCTCACCTGGCTGCCGTCGCAGGAGACAGTCCTGAGGGCCTGGCCCAATCGGGAGAAAGCTCGTGTGGGGCAGAACTGCCCAACGGCTTCTAGCCACCCAGGGCCTCAGTCCCCCAGCCGCAGGGCCTGAATGATTGGAAGGAGGACCCCCCAGAAGGGCTTACATGAGGCCCCAGCCAGGCCACCACCTGGTTTCAGGCTGGGGACACCTGAGCAGAGAGCCCGGCCATGCTAGACTCCGGACCCACAGAAACCGGGAAACTGTAACAGGGGCTGTTATAACTCTGTGTTAACTTGTCACAAAAAGTAGGTCAGTACGGGTCTCTTCCGCTGTCTCACCAAGAGACCGCAGGGGTCAGGACCCTGGGATAGAAGAGCATGTGCAGAAGCTCACAGACCAGGCAGGCGCGGAGGGGGTGTGGGTGCGAAGTCACTCAGGGTCACACGGGGTCACACAGGGTCGGGGCTGCCCTGCGTCCCGTCCAGAGGCGGCGATGTGTGTGCATGTCCAGTTGGGGGCCTCCCTGGGGTCTGGGTAGGTCTTGAGGGCGGGGACTGTGCCACCACTTCTGTACCCCCGAGCTTTGCACAAACACAGAGCATCCTCACGCCGTGTGGAATCATCCCTCAAATACATGAAGATGAGCTACTGCCTGGTCACTGCCCACCGGGAGCCGCACGGTCACAGACACACATTATCTCTGACAAGTCCGCGGACGCAGAGCGCAGATGCTGGTCGCCTTACTGGGATGGGATGCAGGGGTCCGGGCCCAGGAGCAGCTGAGGTAGACGCCACCCCACCTGATTCCTTGGGACTGAGGGTCTGGGCTGTCCCTGATCCTGCACCCACAAAAGAGCCGGTGCTGACCACTGCGTCCAGGATGCCCCCGGGTGGGACACACTGCAGCAGGCGCCTGGGCCTGGGGACGTTCACGGGAAGGTGGACAGAGGGCCGCAGCGGGACGGAGGGATGACGGACGGGGAGGCCTCGCCCCGAAGGACTGAGGTGCTAGCCACGGACGCAGCAGCTGTCAGCGAGGCTCTCTCTGCTTCTCCCGCTGAGGCCCAACAGCGGGCCCTCAATCCAACCCCTTCTCTCTCGCGGTGCAAACATGACAGAACCAACCATGTGTCTCTTTAGGAGAAAATAGGGGTCAGGGTTCCGGTGTGTTGCCGGTACATTCAGGATCGCTAAGTGACCCAGACCCTGGGCTTGCGGTCACTCAGTTACCATGACGATTTTGACAATTAAGAAGAAGGTCGTGTGTGCGCACACGTGTGGCCCTTTACTGCTCACCGCATGTACCTCCATCCCTGCCCTGATTTGGGTTTTACAAGGAGCCTGGGATGCAGACAGAGATGACCCCTCAGTCTGTGGAGGAGGAACTGGGCTCCGAGGAGTCACCTGCCTCCCCCAGGTGTCCCCTCATGAGTAGGGTCTTGGGGGGAGGCTGCCAGCCCAGCTGTGGCCCCGCTGACCTGAGTCTGGGACTGGATCGCAGTGGGCTTGCGGGGACCCTGAGGTTCGCCGGGACCTCAGGGTCTGTGCCGAGTTGGGCTGTGGATGGCTGCCCCTCTTGGAGGGACCTGCCCCGTGCAGGGCGAGGCAGGGCTGTTGCTCAGGACAAGCCCCCCAGGCCCCCCGCCCACGGGAAGCCTGGCTCATCCCCCAGGGTGCTGGGTGTGGGGCTACAGGGGCGTCGGCGGGGCAGACCTGGATTTCTGCTTCAGGGAGGGATGGGCAGGGGGTGGGTGGTGTAGGTCGGTGGCAGGGCTGACTCGGGAGGGCAACAGGAGGGACCCGGCTGCGTCTAAATCCCTGAGGGGCCTGGGCTCCCGGTCCTGCCTGCTGGGGATGGTGCGGAGGCTGCTGTGTTTCCGCGAGGCCACAGGCCTCCCCCGAAGAGGAAGGAGGCTCGGAGAGTTTGAAGTCTCTTCGTCCGGCCTCATCGGGGACCTGCCCGTCATCCGTGGCCTCACCACCAAGCCACGTGGGGGAACGCTGCCGCGGGGCCTGCCGTGTCCGCAGAGGAGGAGGCAGCTGTGGGGAGAGCGGACCCCCTGCAGCTTTGCAAGGAGCAAGGTGGCGTACCGGAAGGTGCGGGGGAGCCGCTGGCCGAGACCCCCTGAGGAGGGCAGGCCCTGGGGTGCAGGGGGGCCGGTCTTCAGGGCGCAGCCTGGCGTGTATGGAGCTGGGGGGGCGGGGGGACCTGGGGCCAGCCTGGGCCTGTCACAGGGATGGTTGAGTTTCAGCAGAGCGAGGAAGGGCTGGGTGGACACGTGATGAGCACTGCGAAGGGGAGGCCGGGGTGACTACACACCCTTCTTGTTGGCCAGGCGACCCCTCCGTGAAGGGGATCAAGGAGCCACTGTGACCAGGTAGAGCGGAGGCCGTCAGGGCCCCTGGCCGCCCCCTTCGTCCGCGGTGGTGCCGAGTCGTGCTCCCATCCCGTGAGGGGTTTGAGCTCCGCCCCTGGGCCAGGCCGGGCTCTAGACTTTGGGGAGACGGCAGCGGCGGTAAGTGAGTCTGCTTGTGGTCGAGGTGAGTGTCATGTCGGAAACTACAGGGAGGAAAGGGGATGGGGTGTGAGGCAGGGCATCTCAGGTCAGTGACACGGAGCCCCCAGGAGCCCCCGAGGGAAGCAGAAGCAAGGGGCCCTGAGACGGGGCCGTCCTGGCTCGTTCGGGGCCAGCAGGTGGCCATCTGGGCCGTGACGTCCGGAGGGCGGCGGGAACGCGGAGCTCTGTGGGTCACGGAAGGCCTTTGGACGATTCCACTGTGATGAGCTCTAGAAGGAATTTGAGTAGGATGGTGGCAACCTCTGACCTTTCACGGTCTCCACAGCTGTGCCTTTCCCCGAATGTCATACAGCTGGAGTCGCACAGTCTGTAGTCCTTTCAGACTGGCTTCTTTCACTTAGTCACATGCATTCAAGAGTCCTCTGTGTCTTTCCGTGGCCTGGTAGCTCATATCCTTAAAGGCTGATTAATATTCCATCGTCTGATGGACCCCAGTTTGTTTATCTACTCACTTCCAAGGACACCCTGTTGCTTCCAAGTTTGGCAATTATGGATGAAGCTGCTATAAACATCTGTGTGTTTATGTGGACGTAAGTTTTGGACTCCTCTGGGTAAACTCCAAGGAGCACGTTGCTGGATTCCGTGGTGAGAGTATGTTTTGTTTCGTAGAAGACACCACGCTGTCTTCCCAAGTGGCTGCACCATTTTGCTTTCCCACCAGCAGCGACGAGGGCCCCAGCATTTGGTGATGACGGCGCCTGGATTTTGGCCGTCCTCGTAGGTGAGTAGTGGTATCTCCTCGTTGTTTTAATTTGCATTCTCATGGCGACACAGGACGTGGAGCATCTTTCAATATGATTATTTGCCATCTGCGTATCTTCTTTGGTGAGAAGTCTGTTCTATTTCCCTGTTCATTTTTTAGTTGGGCTGCTTGCTTTTTACTGTAAAACTTTAATATTTTGGATAACAGGCCTTTATCAGATGTGTCTATTCGCCAGTGTTTTCTCCCGTCTGTGGCTGGTCTTTTCATTCTCTTGACATTGTCGCAGAGCGGTCTTTAATTTTAATGAAGGCCAGCTTATCAATCATTTCTTTCACGGAGCACTGTGCCTTTGGTGTTGTGTCGTAATATTTCTATTCCCCAGCGTAGAAACAGCCGACGCTGTGGGCTCAGCTCCCTGACGGCCCTGGTCTGACAGCTTCAAGACCCTCACGCGAGCAGTTCTGAGAAGTAGATGCCATGATTTATCACCTGCACTTTACTGACAGGGAAACAAAGATCATCAGCTGCCGAGATCTCCTGGACCCCGAGTGTGTCACGTGGACCCCAAGTCTGAGCTCTGCCGGCCCCTCCCCGCCGCTGGTCTGATGCGGGGACTCTGTGCGGCTCCGCTCCTGCTGTCCGTGCTGCTGTCGGGTGTGGGTGTGTGTGGGTCCCAGCCCCGCTCCCCGTTTCTCCACCGCTCCATTACCTGGTTTGAAAACGCACAGGTGCGAGACTGCATTTTTGTTTCTGCACAACCTGTCTCACTGTCATTTAGCCCCCGGACAGCGTTCAGAAGTCTTACAGCCGGGTTGGGTGTGTCTGCCTGACGCACACGGTGACTTGAGTGGGGTCGCTGTCTGCAGGTGACAGTACGACATGGGGGTGGGTGCCCCTTGCAGGACCAAGTTTGCTTTGAGGGAGGGGATGGTATGCAGGCAGCCCCCGCGGGCGCTACTCACACTGCCGTCTGCCAGCGAGCGAGTCCTGCCACGTGGACCCAGGCCCTCTGAGAATGGCTTTCCTCCCTGGTCTGGCTGGGGGTCCTCCTTGGAGGCTGGCCGGGTGCAAGGGATGCGGGTGAACCAAGGCCGGCCCCGCCCCGCCGCTTCCGTCTGCCGACACACGAGCTCTCCCGTCTGTCCGTCTGCCCTGCAGCCGCCGCCCTTTTGCGCCCGCATTTCTCTGCAGAGGGAGCTGCCAGCAGCCTCCCGTGTCCACTTCACTGGCTCTTTGTGCCTCACTTTTTACCTCAGGAGCCTTCTTTTAAAAAAATTGAGACTTTACCTAATTTCTTAGAGCTTAAATCAAATGGAAATGTGGTCCATAAAATTTAAGAAGGAAACGTGTTTATTAACTCACGTGGGCCACTTCCACCCGGAGGCTCGTTCACACGCCCCTGGGGCCTGGTGGCCACACGAGAAGGAAACCCCATCCAGTGAAGTTAATGACTGCTTCCTGCCTGTGGGGTCCCCGACCTCTCCCTCCACCCCCAGACTCTGCTCCAGAGGCAGAGGGACGGTCGGGCCCTCTGCACAAGGTTTAGCTCTGCCCGCCCCGCCCGGGGCTCCTGGACTCTCAGGCCCTGCCCTGCAGCTCCAGATCCAGGGCCTCTGGCCGCACCTGGTACACAGTGGGTGCCTAATGGGTGCCTGTGGGACTAGACTCAGGGGAACGTGATGGGGGATGAGACCCTGCCTGCCTGGCCTGCCGCTCCCCACACTGATGGGTATTTCAAGCTCAGAAACTCCTCTGGTCCCAGCTCCCCAGAGAAGTGGCGGGCCGATGCTCGAGGGGCGTCAGGCAGCAGGCTTGTGGCTCACGGCCTTGAGTCTCGGGCAGGTGCCTGATTCAGACGTGCCCCTGGGCCCTGGGCGGAGGGCTTGGCCTGGGCCTGCCTGGGGGGTCCCTGGCAGTGAGGCCGCAGGTGCATGGATAGCAGTACTACTGACCACAGGGACTGAAGAAAAACAGGGCCCAGGTCGGAGGGGGTTAGTCGGAAGCTTATACGGAAGCGGGGCCCACAAACACTGCCCACCCTGGCAGGGTCCATGCCTCGGTCGGCTTCTCTCCTGCTCGTCTCTTGTGGTCTTTACATTTTCATGCAGTTGTCTTGTTTCACAAACGGAATTATAAAACCCTGGGCCAGGACTGCCTGTGTGTCTCCCCCCCGCCCCCAGGACCTGCCATGCAGGTTGCTCTCAGGGCGCTCCGTGAATCTGCAGGTGGAGTTGAAGGGGTGACAGCTGGAGATGTGCTGGCACGGTTCTGAGGCCCCAAGGGACCCTACAAGGTGGTGCTTTGGAGCCGGGGTGAGGGCCCACAGGGGTTGGTTAGTCGTGTGTGCAGGACCCGACTCTTCCCCAAACTGCCCGGGTCCTGAGTCCCCAGAACACAGGCCCCTGTGCTCTGGCTTTGACATGATGAATTGGAGAGCTGAGCTCTAAAAGGTCTCCAGCTTGGACACTCTTGCTTGAGGAGCTCCCGGCTGGGGTGGACAGAGGCACGGGGTTGAGAGTGTTTAGATGGTCCTCGGCGCTTGGCAACACCTCAACTGTTTGGTGAATACGTTAGTGGGCGGCCAAGGGAACGACGAGTGCTTTACCTGAAGGGGAAACTGGCAGAAAGAACACCTGGTTTCTTTCATAATTTTAGCTTCCGAGGACCCCCCTCCACCAGACATGACACGACACAGCTTCCAAAGCTGAGCCTACTGAGCGCCAGGTTCCGCATTAAAACTGCATTACCCCACGAATCCTCATTCTCACCGTCATCGCTATGCCCTGCGTGCAGGTCAAGTGGCGTCCTGTGAGAAAGCGCCCAGCGAGATCTCCCGTGAGGTGAGCCGAGGCTGCTGCGACTGCCACGTGATGGTGATGGCGAGGGTGGCGATGAGGGCATTGTTGCTGGTGATGGTGATGTAGTGATGGTGGAGGTGATGGTGGAGATCATGGTGACGGGCAGTGGTTGTGGTGACGGTGATGGTCGTGACAGCAAAGATGACTGCTGTTGGAGACAATGGTGATGATGGTGATGGTGATGATGGTGGTGATGGTGGTGATGGTGGTGATGGTGGTGATGATGGTGATGCTGGTGATGATGGTGGTGATGATGATGGTGGCGATGGTGGTGATGGTGGTGATGGCGGTGATGGTGATGATGGTGGCAATGATGGTGATGGTGGCGATGGTGGTGATGATGGTGGTGATGGCGATGATGGTGATGATGGTGACGATGGTGATGATGGTGATGGTGGTGATGATGATGGTGGCAATGGTGGTGATGGTGGCGATGGTGGTGGTGACGGTGGTGATGGTGGTGATGGTGGTGGTGATGGTGGTGATGGTGGTGATGGTGGTTGTGATGGTGGTGATGGTGGTGATGGTGGTGATGGTGGTGGTGACGGTGGTGATGGTGGTGATGGTGGTGATGGTGGTGGTGACGGTGGTGATGGTGGTGATGGTGGTGATGGTGGTGATGATGGTGATGGTGGTGATGATGGTGGTGATGATGATGGTGGCGATGGTGGTGATGGTGGTGATGGCGGTGATGGTGATGATGGTGGCAATGATGGTGATGGTGGCGATGGTGGTGATGATGGTGGTGATGGCGATGATGGTGATCATGGCGACGATGGTGATGATGGTGATGGTGGTGATGATGGTGGTGATGATGATGGTGGCGATGGTGGTGATGGTGGTGATGTTGGTGGTGACGGTGGTGATGGTGGTGATGGTGGTGGTGATGGTGGTGATGGTGGTGATGGTGGTGGTGATGGTGGTGATGGTGGTGATGATGGTGGTGATGAAGATGGTGGCGATGGTGGTGATGATGATGGTGGCGATGGTGGTGATGGTGGTGATGGTGGTGGTGATGGTGATGGTGATGGTGGTGATGGTGGTGATGGTGGTGATGATGGTGGTGATGGTGGTGGTGACGGTGGTGATGGTGGTGGTGATGGTGATGGTGGTGATGGTGGTGGTGATGGTGGTGATGGTGGTGATGGTGATGGTGATGGTGGTGATGGTGGTGATGGTGGTGATGATGGTGGTGATGAAGATGGTGGCAATGGTGGTGATGATGATGGTGGCGATGGTGGTGATGGTGGTGATGGTGGTGATGGTGGTGGTGATGGTGGTGATGGTGGTGATGGTGATGGTGATGGTGATGGTGGTGATGGTGGTGATGGTGGTGATGATGGTGGTGATGGTGGTGGTGACGGTGGTGATGGTGGTGATGATGGTGATGGTGGTGATGGTGGTGATGATGGTGATGATGGTGGTGATGGTGGTGATGGTGGTGATGGTGGTGGTGACGGTGGTGATGGTGGTGATGATGGTGATGGTGGTGATGATGGCGACGATGGTGACGATGGTGATGGTGGTGATGATGGTGGTGATGATGATGGTGGCGATGGTGGTGATGGTGGTGATGGTGGTGGTGACGGTGGTGACGGTGGTGATGGTGGTGGTGATGGTGGTGATGGTGGTGATGGTGGTGATGATGGTGGTGATGATGATGGTGGCGATGGTGGTGATGGTGGTGATGGTGGTGGTGACGGTGGTGACGGTGGTGATGGTGGTGGTGATGGTGGTGATGGTGGTGATGGTGGTGGTGATGGTGGTGATGGTGGTGATGATGGTGGTGATGAAGATGGTGGCGATGGTGGTGATGATGATGGTGGCGATGGTGGTAATGGTGGTGATGGTGGTGATGGTGGTGGTGATGGTGGTGATGGTGGTGATGGTGATGGTGATGGTGGTGATGGTGGTGATGGTGGTGATGATGGTGGTGATGGTGGTGGTGACGGTGGTGACGGTGGTGATGATGGTGATGGTGGTGATGGTGGTGATGGTGATGATGGTGGTGATGGTGGTGATGGTGGTGATGGTGGTGATGGTGGTGATGGTGGTGATGGTGGTGATGGTGGTGATGGTGATGATGGTGATGAAGATGGTGGCGATGGTGGTGATGATGATGGTGGCGATGGTGGTGATGGTGGTGATGGTGGTGATGGTGGTGGTGATGGTGGTGATGGTGGTGATGGTGGTGGTGATGGTGGTGATGGTGGTGATGGTGGTGATGATGGTGGTGATGGTGGTGGTGACGGTGGTGATGGTGGTGATGATGGTGATGGTGGTGATGATGGCGACGATGGTGACGATGGTGATGGTGGTGATGATGGTGGCGATGGTGGTGATGGTGGTGATGGTGGTGGTGACGGTGGTGACGGTGGTGATGGTGGTGGTGATGGTGGTGATGGTGGTGATGGTGGTGATGATGGTGGTGATGATGATGGTGGCGATGGTGGTGATGGTGGTGATGGTGGTGGTGACGGTGGTGACGGTGGTGATGGTGGTGGTGATGGTGGTGATGGTGGTGATGGTGGTGGTGATGGTGGTGATGGTGGTGATGATGGTGGTGATGAAGATGGTGGCGATGGTGGTGATGATGATGGTGGCGATGGTGGTAATGGTGGTGATGGTGGTGATGGTGGTGGTGATGGTGGTGATGGTGGTGATGGTGATGGTGATGGTGGTGATGGTGGTGATGGTGGTGATGATGGTGGTGATGGTGGTGGTGACGGTGGTGATGGTGGTGATGATGGTGATGGTGGTGATGGTGGTGTTGGTGATGATGGTGGTGATGGTGGTGATGGTGGTGATGGTGGTGGTGATGGTGGTGATGGTGGTGATGGTGATGGTGATGGTGGTGATGGTGGTGATGGTGGTGATGATGGTGGTGATGAAGATGGTGGCGATGGTGGTGATGATGATGGTGGCGATGGTGGTGATGGTGGTGATGGTGGTGATGGTGGTGGTGATGGTGGTGATGGTGGTGATGGTGATGGTGATGGTGGTGATGGTGGTGATGGTGGTGATGATGGTGGTGATGGTGGTGGTGACGGTGGTGATGGTGGTGATGATGGTGATGGTGGTGATGGTGGTGATGATGGTGATGATGGTGGTGATGGTGGTGATGGTGGTGGTGATGGTGGTGATGGTGGTGATGATGGCGATGATGGTGATGATGGTGGCAATGGTGGTGATGGTGGTGATGGTGGTGGTGATGGTGGTGATGGTGGTGATGGTGGTGATGATGATGTAATGATGACAGCTATGCTGGGAGCATGTATTTTGGGCAGCAGAAGACAGACAGCTCTCCTTGAGGAACCTGGGACCTATAGGAGCCACAGAAGAGAGACACAAATACTCCTCAAAACTACCAACAATAATGGGCCCCTAATTCCACACTGAGGAGACCCAATACATGTCAAAATCCATGTGTAATTGGATTAAAGTCATTTGCAGCTTGTACGGTTTGTCGAGAAGCTCTTCTTTCCCCTTGTGGGTCCAGGCACACATTTCAAAGGCTCACCTCCTCATTACAGACATGTCATCCCCGAGACGTCTGGCTTCCTCATCACGGAAGCACTGCCCCGCAGCACAGCTGGATGCCAAAAGCAGGGAGTGATCAACGCTGGGTCGGAGCACCCCGACCTGAACTGCCAGCGCCCGGCCCTCGGTGCCTGTACCCTGATGTCTGCGATGTATCTTCGGCAGCTGAAAGCGTGAACGTTTGCATGGGAACTGGCTTTATGAGACACATAAACATTTATTTAAAGAGAAATGAAAATAGCAACATAGAAAATGACTGCTTCCTGACTTTAAAACGCCTTCCCTTCAGGTCTCTGGGAGCATAACTGTGCTTGTACAGATTTTGTGGCTACTGTCAAGTACGTCTATGAGAAACACGATTTTTTAAGACTTTATTATGCAGTGATAAAATTTCTGCTCCAGAATAAAATAGCATGGATCAAGGTGCCAGCCCAGGAGCTAATAATGTTATAACCTCTCAATTCATGTCTCCGGGTTTAAGCTGTAAATGTAACATCAAGGTAGGCATTTTCAGTAACTGCAAAATTTTCTGTCTCCAAACTTGGTGTTACCCAAATTACGAGATTTCAACGGACGTCAAGTGTTACTTTCACCCCGATGTGCACATTTCTCCTGCAGATCCCATGCCCCGCTCGCCTCTCCCAGTTCCACCTCGATGTCATCGGGTGCTGTTCTCATTCCTGCTGGCCCTGGACTGTCTTACAAGAAAAAAATAGAAAATTTAAATAGTCCTATGTCAATGAAAGAAACAAACTGTAAAAATCGAAGAAGCAAAAAAATCTACCCACAAAGAAAAATCCAGCCCCATATGGCTTTGCTGGAGAATCCTATCAAATAGGCAAGGAAAAAAATAATGTCATAAAGTGAAGAAAGGGAACGGTTCCCAGCTCATTCTATGAGGGCAAATAACACCGATACAGAACATGAGACGTGTGTAACAGGAACAGGGGATCAGAGACCAGCATCTCTTATGAACACAGATGCAGAAATGTTTATAAAATGGTGGCCGCTCAGACCTAACTCCACAAGACACGAAACCTTCCACTGCGACCAGGAGGAGTTTATCTCGGGAAGGTGAGCCTGCTTCACATTCAATATCAGTGTCACTCACCACTTTAACGAAATAAAGGAGAAAAAAATATGATGACCTCAATAGGTGTAGATAAAGGACTTGACACAATTTGACACCATTCATGATAAAAACCCTCAGAGCTGGAACAATAGAGCATTTTCTAAAGCCAACAAAGGCATCTGTGCAAAGCCCGCAGCAACATCTTCGTTCATGTGAAAGACTGGACACGTTCCCTCTAAGACTGGGGTTAAAGCCAGGATTTCTGTGTCTACCACTTCTTTTTTTGTGTGTCTACCACTTCTGTTCAACATTCCACTGGAGGGTCTGGCCAGCGCACAAGGCAATAAAAAGACTTAAAATATATCAAGTTGGTTGGTTGGATGGAGGGAGAGAGAGGTAGGCCAGTGCAGCCATGCGGGGCTGTGTGGGGTCTTGGGACAGATGGTGGGGGTCCTCATCAGTTTTCCAGGGTGATGGTGGCAGTTGGGTGCTTGGTCTTCTCACAGGTCGGCCAGTCAGCTTCACCTGAAAGGGACACGCAGCAAAACAAATGGATGCGTCTATGGTTAGCTCAGGGTGTGACCTGAAGGATGCTCACCCAGCGTCCTCCATGGGCTGCCCCTTCTGGGGTGCTTTGCCTGGTGGCCAGGATGACCTCATCTTCCTAAAGACTTCTGCAACATCCTTGTTTCCAAATATGGCCTCATTCTGTGGTCCTGGGTTAGGACTTCAACACAGGAATCTTTGGGGACACAATTCAACCTGTAACAGGGCTGGCGGTGCTGTCCCTCCACGTCAAGGGGTGGACATGGGGTCACCGTCCCCACTCGTCAGGCCCCCCAGGCACTGGCTCGCTGCAGAGTCGGAACAGGGCCCTGGCCCTACACCCGTCCACCTGGATGTGCCCGTTTGTGTGCTGGGGAGAGCTGTGAGGGGCATGGAGAAGCAGATCCGGGTCCCTGCAGGAGCCGTGCGCTTTGGGTGGAGAGGAGAGGGAGACTCAGTGTGGGAAGCAGGTGGCCACGCCCCACCGGGCTAGCACCGGCCTTTTGCTTCCACTCTGGCCCGAGATCATAGCTGCTTTATTGAGATGTCATTCACATACTGTACTATTCACCCTTTCAAGTGTGGAAGTCAGTGGCGTATCCACAGATGTGCTCAAACATCACCACAGTCAATTCAGGGCACTTCCATCCCCCCAGACCCTTCAGCTGTCACCCCCTTCCCCTTTCCCCCAATCCCCAGTTTCCCTGCTTCCTACTTCTACAAATGTTCCTGTTCTGGACGTTTCCTATAAATGGATCACATATTACGTGGCCTTCTGCGTCTGGTTTCTTTCACTGAGCATGGTGTTTTTGAGGTTCGTCCGCGTCGTGCTGTGAATCCGACCTTCAGTCCCTCCGAAGGCTAAGTGATGTGCTGTGTGTGGATGGACCACGTCTGTTTTCTGATGGGCGCTTGGTGGCTTCCTCCTTTCGGCTGCTGTGAACATCCACCTGCCAGTGTCTGGGTGGACGTCTTTGTTGATCTGGATCCATTCTGATGCCGGTAGGGCCAGGTACAGCACATCCCCCAAGTTTGTGAACCCCAGAATCTGAAAATAAAGCTCATTGGTCGCATTTTGTGAATTTGCTCTCTTGTTAACATGAAGGTCACCTTCTGTGGTGGCTGAGGTCTCACCTTCAGATTCAGAGCTGTGGCTGCCTTGGTGCCGGGTCTCTAGCATGCAGTGATTCGGGCCAAAGCAGCACCGGCCTCCATGCTGCAAATCACGTCACCCTGTTGTCTGACTGTGGCTGGGGAGACAATTAGCTCAGCTTCAGTCTCAGGTGACCCTGGACTGCAGGCTGGCGCCCGGGTGCTGCAGACTGGCGGGATTTTCAGAGTAAATTAAGTTCTACAACTCTTGAAGCTAAATGGGGATCTTTGCAGGAAAACCAGAACTTTTCTCTCTCGGATACGTGTGGCACTTGTGTGTCAGATTACGATGCCTGTCAGATTCTAGCCGTCCTGACAGACCTTAACGTGGGCCTGGACAGCGGGCAGCCTGAGCGTACGCATGACCTTGACCGTGAGGGATTACAGAACCTTCCCTTGGAGGCTCTGCCTTCCTGCTGGGTTTCCTTCCCACCCTCCCCCACAGTGGACCTGGCTTTTTCCAGCAAGCCAGCCCCTCCCTTGCTGCTGCGATGGGCCTGCAGGTCCAGGGGCTCTGTTTCCCATCTCTAGGGAGTGGGGGAGATGTGAGGGAGGAGGGGATGAGGGGCCTTTCCCACTTTCTAGGACGAAACTGTGACAAGAGATGACCCTCCTGAATCTCTGGATGCTGATGTGATGTCTGGAACGGCTGCAGCCATCTTCCCACCAGGCTGAGGGTGAAACTCACCTGGAGGGTGAAGGGCAGAGAGAAGGAAGGGGCCAGAGCCTGTGGGTGTCCTTGACCTACTGAGTCAGACGCGGACCAGAGCCCACTGACCTCTGACCTTCCTGTCCTGTGAGGGCTGAATTTCTTGGGAGAGTAAATATGCTCACAAATCCTCTGCAGCTCCTCCCATCAAGAACTTAGCAGCCCTGGGTCTTCCCTGGCGGGACAGTTGTTGGGGATCCGCCTGCCAGTACAGTGGATGCAGGTTCGATCCCTGGTCCAGGAAGATCCCACATGCTGCGGAGTGACCGGGCCCATGCGCCACAGCTACTGGGCTTGCATTCTGGAGCCAGCGAGCCACAACTACTGAGCCCACGTGCCACAACGACGGAAGGCTGTGCACCACAATGAAGAGTGGCCTCCACTCGCCACAACTGGAGAGGGCCCGCGCGCAGCAACTAAGACCCAAAACAACCAAAATAAATTAAAAAGAGAGAAATGATTTCTTCTTAAAAAAAAAAAAAAGGAATTTAGCAACCTAAATATCCATCAGCAGATGAGTGGATAAGAAGATGTGGGATATATATATATATATATATATATATATATATAAAATGTATTACACACACACACAATGGAAGATTAGCCATCAAAAGAACAAAATCTCACCATTTGTGACAACATGGATGGACCTAGAGGGCATTATGTTCAGTGAAATAAGTCAGACAGAAAAAGACAAATACTGTATAATTTCACTTAAATTCGAATCTAAAAAAATCAAACAGATGAGCAAACATAACAAAACAAAAAGCGTTATAGACGGAGAGAATAAACAGGTGTTTGCCAGAGGGAAGGGACTGGGGCACGAGAGAAATAGGTGAGGGAGACCAGGAAGAGCAAACACCCCGTGGTGAAATAAACGAGTCACAGCCATGAAATGCACAGCGTGGGGAATACAGTCAAAAATATTGTATTAACTTCACGAGGTGACAGATGACAACTAGACTTATGGTGATCACTTTGAAATGTACAGAAATATCAAATCACTATGCTGTGTAACAGGAACTAACAGTGTCGTAAGTCAATTACAAACAAACAAACAAGCTTACAGAAAAAGAGATGAGATTTGTGGTCACCGGAGGTGGGGTTTGGCGGGGGGGAATTGGATGAAGGGGGTCAGAAGGTACAAACCTCCAGCTATAAGATGAATAAGTACTAGGGATATAATGTACAGCGTGACACATGTAATGAACACGGATGGCTGTATGTTATATGTGGAAGGTGTCAAGAGAGTGATGCTGGGAGTTCCTGTCACAAGGAGATCGTTTTTTCTCTCTTTAGTTTTGTATCCATGTGAAAGGTGGGTGGTCACTACACTTACCGTGGTCATTATCTCATGATGCACGTAAGTCAGATCCTTATGCTGCCCCCCTTAAATGTCTACAGTGCTGTCGGCAGTTACACGTCCGTGAAACTGGAAGGAAAGATAAAGTCAGGTAGTAAAGAAAAAAAAAGAACTGGGGGGCTTCCCTGGTGGCGCAGTGGTTGAGAGTCCGCCTGCCGATGCAGGGGACACGGGTTCGTGCCCCGGTCCGGGAAGATCCCACATGCCGCGGAGCGGCTGGGCCCGTGAGCCATGGCCACTGAGCCTGCGCGTCCGGAGCCTGTGCTCTGCAACGGGAGAGGCCACAACACTGAGAGGCCCGTGTACAACAACAACAACAAAATAAGAACTGGGGTCTTTTCCTCACTCTTCAATCCAATCTAGCTTATGACCTGCTTTGACCCCTAGGAAGTGGTGGAGTAATGTTGAACATTTCTCGGGGGCTTGGCCTTCAGAGGCATTATGGCTCCTGTCCTGCCCTCTCAGAGAAGCTGTCAGCAGAGACGCCTGCTCTTGAGGATTAAAGACCCACGGAGAAAGGTCCAGCTGGCCGAGCTGGCTGCAGATCCCAGCCGCATATGTGAATCCAGGAAAGATTGAAGAAGATCCAACCAGAAAACCCATAGATCCGTGAGAAATAATAAACTGCAGTTACTTTGAGCCACTAGGTTTTGGGATGGTTTGTTACATGGCAGTTGCTAACTGATGCATTTCCCTTATTATTTAGGCCAGAATGAGTCAGAGCTGTTTGTTTTCATGGCTGTAAGCATCCCTCCCATCCAGGCTGTTCTGAGGCAGAATTCCCCCAACAGAGCCCGTTTCGGCCAGTATCTGCTGCTGATGGCGAGCGAGGCCTCTTCCAAGCAGACCGTGTCATTGCTAAGCTGCACGGTTTTCTCTTTAATCCCGTCCTCCCCAGGGGAGCTCGGCGTCCCTTTGGCAAATCAGCCGTAGTGAGTGGTCCCTCTGCCACCCTCTCAAAGCCCTGTTACAGGGGGCCTGCCCTCGTGACCCCAAATCTCAGAGTGTGCGGCCTGAGCATATCGTTCTTATATCCAGTTAGATCCTTGAAAATTATTTTTAACAAAAATATCGTATACTCTTCTTAAGGAAAGTGGAAACGGGGAAATTCTGGAGAAAAACGTCGAAGTGCAGATATACACAGAAAAGCCCTGTATTTATACGATCACTGCTAAACCAACAGGGCCGGGCGCCTCTCTCTCAGATGCCACGTGGTTGGGGTGATGCCCCCGCCTGTCTTCTGCGAGCTCACCGCTCAACATGGTCTCTGTTTTCGGACATAGAAACAGAGATGGAGGTTCACATGTGTCACGTGTCTGTCACAGGCTGCGGGCCACGTTTGCTGAGCCTAGCATTTTATAAGAAGCACTGTCCATAATCATTAAAAACGTGGAGAATAACTGTTTTTAGAGACTCCATCACATCCCACTTCTCACTTCATGGTCAGAGGTTTGAGCTCTTTCCTGCGATTCTCTGTCATAAACAGAGCTGGGTTCACTCACTCACTCAATCACGGACTGGCTGGTGACTCAGTGATCCACTGAGTCCTCATCTTCTGGAGCTGGAAGCCTGGTGAGGGAGGCCGATGCCAGTCTGGGTGTGCGGTTGGGTGTGACCGTCAGGGACTGTGGACCTGAGGGCTGTGTGGACGGGCCGGGGCTGCAGAGAGAGACTGGCCTGCGGCAGGGCCCTGTGGCCTTGATCTCGGTGCAGCCAGGAAAGCAGTTGCACGCGGAATTTCAGCCGCAGGTGGGAGAGCCGGGATGCTGGCCTCCACCTGGGGGGGGAGGGCAAGTCCTGGAGGGGCGGTGGATACGGGCGCGTCACCATCCACGAGCTCTCCCGACTCCCCTACATCCGCTCGAAAAGGGAACACTGGACAGTCCTAGAGTCAGCGGGTCTGCGGGCCGGCCGAGCATCTCTGGACGTGCGAGACTGGTGTGTCCCAGGCCCCATGGGCTTCTTTCCAAGAACCTCCAGCTGCACCCACCCTCAGGTCTGAGCTTTCCCTGTGGGAGAGAGAGAAACGGAGACTCCACTGCTGGGCTGGCTTATGTCACTTCCAGTCCCATCTGTCACCCAGCAGACTCGCAGTCAATCTCCCTCGGCCGCTCCCTGCAGCCGTGAGCCTGGCTTGGCTCGGCTGTGAACTCGTGGGCAGCCTGGGGAGGGCAAGCTTTCTGCAGGGCACAAGCTGGTGGCCTACGTGATCACAGACCATGTCCACACTCGGCGAGCGAGAACTCCTGGGGCAGGTCAGAGGCCTGTCAGGATCCCTGTTCTATCAGATGAAGCGTGGTTGCCCATAAACAGAACTGCAGGAGGAGACCCTGGGGGCCCGGGAGCGGCTTTGTTGGTCCTGCGTGGCTGTGCTCCCCTTGGCCCATCTCACCTGCAGCTGGGGGGACCGCAGGCCCACCATGACATCCCAAGAGAAAGACTCCGCCTGTCTGAGCTCACAGACACCGAGGGCGGGGCCAGGCCGCCACAGCCCACAGGTAGGGGTCTCTTTCTCCTAGAGGAAGAGGAAGAAAACCTTCCCTTCACTACATAAATGACCCCGGCGTGCATGTCACTGCATTGCAAAAACCAAAGGCCTTCCTTTAGTGCCTGATTTAGGCAGACCGGTATCTCGGGAGGTCTTATTTTAGCAATATGGTGTTTTACCAGCATCGAGACATAAAACTGACAAGAAAATTAACAATGGAAAGTTTGCTCCAGATGCATCCACCTCTGATGGCATCGAGAGGACGAAGGTCAGAGAGACTGTGGTGTTCAAGCGGGAGCCTGTCTGCAAGGAGCACACGCATACCGTGCGTCTGTGTCTTCAAGATCGTCCACTTCACCCCCCGGGAGTTCCGTCTGCGTTTGTTCCCATCAGGTGGGGAACGGGGTCTCTTTCGAACTAGGGTTGACGTTTACAAAACACAGTTGGAAATTGCTGGCCAGGCTACTATTTAGAGGGCGACACTCTTCTGAGCTTCACACATCCCAGGCCGGTTTCCATTCTTTTTCTAAGCTCCATGTCGGGCAGATTGGATCCTCTGTGTGCAAGGGTCCCAGGACTGTAGGACGGGGGTCGCTGGTGAGAGGGGTCGGGATTCCTTTGCAGGGATTAGGGGATGACAGGTGTGGGAAGCTGTCCAGGACTGGATTGTGTCCCCAGAGTCATATGTTGAAGCCCCGCCCCCAGTGGGACTCACCTGGAGATGGGCCTGTAGGGAGGTGATTAGGGTTAATTCAGGTCGGGGTGTGGGACTCTGACCCCATAGGACTGGAGTCCTTACAGGAGAGACACCAGGATGTGAGCTCAGAGGGTGACACATGGGGACACAGGGAGGAGACGGCCGTGTAGACGCCAGGGAGAGAGGCCTGGGAGACCAGCCTTGCCGACACCTGGATCTCAGATTCCAGCCTCCGGACGGTGACCCTAACCGTAACCCGGTGGTCAGGTCCTTCCCTGGCTGTGGCCTTTGGTGACCTCCACGCCTGGCTTCTGACCCTTGCTGAACTCAGCTGGATCACTCCGGTCAAATCACCCCAAATTAAAAGGCTTAGCTGTCAATTTGCCTAAGGGTGTGTTTGACTAAAATCTATTTATGAAATTCACACCCTCGCTGGAGCAATTCCAGCTCCGTCCAAGGTGCTCACGGCTCAGCTCTTTCCTGCCTTTGCCTCTTCTTCAGGATGTCAGTGATTTCAGCTGGTCTGAGGATACGTCCATCTTATTTTAATCTTTCAGATAAGAATCCATCAAATTTCTATCACCTTTTACACTTCGGGGAAACCCCTTTGGTCTACTGTGTAGCTGATGGTGCAAACGACTGTCAACGCTTGTTTCCTGGGTCAGGTTCCCAACACCTGATGTTCGTGCCTGTTCTGTGCGTGTGAGCTGGGGGGTCCCTCGAAGCAGAGTCTGAGACGGGAATTCTGGTTTGAAGACTTAGGGAATCCAAAAATCTTCCTGGTCTCTATTTGCTCTCAAGGTGCAGTTTCTCTTTTGTTTTCAGTGGTTTGATTATAATGGAATTAGATTGGTTCTCTTCATATTAATTTGGCTGGAGGTTTTCTGACCTTACTAAATCTGTGGGTTGATGTCTTTCATTGTTTCGTTGTTATCAAGTTCTTGACGGTTATTTTCTCCAATACTCTTTTATCCTGTTCTCTGTTCTCACCTTCTGAGTGATGGCGCAGCGGGAGGGGGGAGATGTGGTCACTTCTGATGACATTTAATTATAAATGACACTGAATGGCCTGTCACTTGACAAATATCTTTGTCTGATGAAGTATATAACTAACTTTCTTATTAAAAAGTTAAAAATGCTTATCAAATGAAATACTATAGAACCTAAACAAAAAATGTGGGTGGGGAGAAGGGGCTCACTATCTAGGGAGGACTCTTATTAAGAACGTAGATTATTTTCTGTATTTTGTCTATGGAGGGATTTGTAAATTGCCCTAAATTTTAATCGCACCTTAAGACACATTTCTCTCCTGCTTCCCTCAGCATTTAGCGCATCGTGAGAGGTTTTTATTGGAGCGTCATGTTGCCAAGACTCTGCACCCGAAACAACCTGGATGCCCCTCCCCCACCCCTGCCCTTCTCTTCTCTGTCTCAGCAGGAGGAACCCCAGACAGACCGGGAGCTGTGGCACAGGAAAGGTCAGCTCGTCTGCCGTGGAGTCAGGTGCATACAGCAGGGCCCCGGGAGTGTTCGCTCAGTGCGGGTCCAGCCTGACCCCTGCCCTCGTCAGGGAGTCTCCCGGGTCATGATTTTATGCTTGTCTCCCATTTCCAGTGAGGGATGGGTTACCCATGGTTTCCTTAGCCACCAACCCACTGGGGACACAGAGTGCTAGTCACTCGAATATACAACGACCAGCTTTCTGCCAGGAAAGTCTTTTTCTGCATCCTCAGGAACAAGGGGCCCTGGAGGACCCTTGGATAACTAGACCCTGGATAACTAGACCATTTCACTTTCCTTTGGTTTTTGTGGTGTGTTTGCTCATTTGCAAGCAGATGCAATCTTGTGAAAATGAACCCATCACCCCTTTTGTGTTCCCCACCTGACGCACTGCCTCGGAACCCCTGAAGTCCTTCCCCTCCCAGGAGTCTGATGGTGACTCCATGGAGACCCTTTCCCTCCTTCCTTCCATCCCACAACGAGCCCCAGACCTCCAAGGGCTGTGGCCGTCCCCCCACATCGGCCTCCCTGGGCCTTTTTGCACCATCACATGGCTGCCGGGCTTCTGACCCGACTCCTGGGGTTTCCCAACTCTCCTCCCATGGGGTTTGAAGACGGTCTAGTGTCTGAGCCAGTCTCTCCCAAGTCTTCATCAAGAACTTTGTCATAAAGGGCCAGATGGTTTCCTTCTAAAGCCCGGAATCGAGTCTAAGGAACCAGAGCTCTCCCAAGCGCCCCTGTCCTGCCCCCTCACACCTGGCAGAGCTTCGATTGGGGATCAAAGTCTTACAGCAAACAAACAAACAAAACCCCAAAACACACCAAAACAACAATAACAAAAACGTAACCCAAGGAGAGGTGAGCTTGCAAAGTCCCTGCCCCGCAGTCCCACGGTCCTGGTCCTGGCCCTGCCCCGCGGCTCCCCGGGGCGTGAAGGTCAGCCGGTGGATCCACCAGCACCGCTGCCCAGCCCAGTGCGAGGTTAATGCTGCTATACGTTGGGGGCTGTAATAAACATTTTCTTTTGAAGCCCGTTTGGTGCCTGTAATTGGGTAATAACGGCGCACGGGCCTGGAAAAGGGTCCCGAAGCCAAGCAGTTACCTGGCTTCTGTCCTGAAGACAGGTTGTGGATTATAGTGGCGCGGGGTGGTGGGGGCTTCACCTTGGCGGTGTCCCGTGAACGGCAAATATCCTAAGCAAGTGGGACGCTCTGCCTCCAGGGCCACCGGCGGGGGCCGGCCGGTGGGGCTGGGAGGGGGTGAGCACTGACCCTGTTTGCCTGGGTGCGTCAAGGTGACGCTGGAGCCCCTGGTGGGAGAGAGAGATAAAAAACAGAAGACGAAAATCACATTAGTTCTTCCCGCATACTCTGTGTTTAAAAAATAACGAAGCTTCCCTTACTGCAGAGGTGAAGAAATCAGCAGTCTCTGAATAACCACAGACACACTCACATCCCTTCGGGGCTCCCGAGCTAATCCGTTAGCTGACTGGTCTTCCTCGCTTTCGGTGGCGACAGAGACCCATCAGGCTGACGGCACAGAGGATTCTTTCGCGCACGTGAGTTTGTCGTTACTGCCCCAGGTTGAGTGAATTAATTCCCTCCCATCTAACCTGTTGACCGTACACGGCCTGTTCAACGTCAGGGTGAGCAGGCCAGACGGCAACGTGGCAGCCGGGGTCCCGAGGCCGTGCTGTGACCCCTCCGGGGACCGGCCAGCTGTGCCCGGCCTCGGGGCCGCCAGCACGGGGTCCTGCTGGTACCTGGGCACAGCGTGTGTCCGTTTCTCATAATCCCAGCTACCTGGAAAAGGGTTTGAATACAGCAATTCTTTTTCCTGAAGAAAATCAATAAGATTTTAAAGAAAAAAATATTAAAATAAGTAAGGTAATAACAACAGCTGGGACGTGTTGATTGTGGAGCACACAGAGAAATGTAAGACTATTTGCCAAGAATAAAACTGCAGCGGCACCGATTCCAAACGTAAGAAATTACGTGACATAAACTTTAAAGTACTGTATCTTTTGTGTCTGTGAAGGAATGGCACGTTTTCAAGTTTCCGAGTGATCAGGAACAACTGACTTAACTACGTCGACGTTGTCACCTTCAGGCCAGAGACAAATCTCAGACCCCAAATAAGGGGCTGATGGGGAGGCCACAGTCGCTGCTGGAGGAGAAGGGCCATAGGGTGCGACCTGCGCAGGGCCGGTGGGGACAGGCTGGGGACATGCCTGGGACACATGCCGCCCGTCCGGACGCCAGGCCAGCCCCTCTTCCCCTCCCTCTGTCCTGGACCCACGCATCTCTCTTTAGGGCTGAAGTTGACATGAGCCGGACCCTGACCCTGGCCACCAATACTTCATGACCGATAAACAGGATAAACGTGCAAAGACACGCGCATCACCAAGCCCCCTGCTGGTCAGGGCACCGTGCAAGGAGCCAGATCAAAGTGATGTGTTCAAGTAAGCATCCACGGTGTCCACTGTCCTCTGACGATGGTGTTGAATCTGTTTTGCACGATGAGCTGGAAATGCTTCGTTCTCACCGGGTTAAGCTCGACTCCCCAAAAGCTCACAACTCACCCCGTCTCTCCACTGCCTTCTCTCCTGGACACAGAGGGGTTTCTGGTCCATCCACATGCCTCATCCCTGTAAAACATCTGTCTGGCACGCAGGGCGGCCTGGTTTGTTGAACCAGAACAAGAGAGAGAGTGAGAGGGAGCCGCCCCCCACCCTGGAGTCACTTGCTGCTGGGCGGGGGCCGGAGACAAGGTCACCCTCAGAGCTCGCCTAGGTCAGCACCCAGATCCTGGGTGCCCAGGGCCTGCACCTCCGCCCAGACTTCATTCTAGCCTCGGCGGGGTGGGGACGGGAAACGAGAAAATGTGTCGATTACATGTCAACTTGGCCAGACCATGTACGCCACTGTTGGTCAAACACCAGTCTGGACGTGGCTGTGAAGGTGCTTCATGGATTAACACCTACATTCAATTGGCTTTGAGTAAACAGCTGACCCTCCGTCACGGGGGTGGGTCACGTCCAATCAGTTGAAGGATTAAGAGCAAAGACCAAGAAGGAACTGCCCTCAGGACGGCAACGTGGAAACCCTGCCCCACAGACTTCACACGTAAGTATGTGCTCCACACGTTGCAAATACAAACTTGCTAGTGCCAACAGTCACGTGAGCTAACCCCTTAAAAGTCTCTCTCTCTCTCTGTATGACTCACACTTGTCCTGGGTGCCCAGTGGGATGCACACCGCTGAGACCAGGAGGGGACGCCCGCTTGAAACTTTAGTGTCCTAACCAGGATTCTCCTTTAGGTAGGTACTGGGGGGGCAGATGACAGGACACACCCCCGAGTTCATCGCTGGCTGCAGAGACCTGAGAGGCAGGTGGGGCTCCAAATGGCGCCTCTGAAGGACAGCCTTCCGGGACGGTCCACTTCTCCAGACATGCAGTGAGAACACTGGGAAAAAAGCCAAAATTAACCTTCAGAACACCGAACGAAAATTAACCAAAGGCTTGCGACGATTGGAAAAGCATTTATTCAGGAGAAACAGCTGAATATTGGTAACTGTAATAGAGAATCCTTATCAATACGGAATACTGAAGATTGATAAGTGAGCTTCAGGGCTTTTCACTGTTTCCACCCCATTTCCGCAGTGTCCTTGAAAACTGGCCTCCTTGCAGTCACGGGCCTTGAAAGCCAGGAGCCAGCGTGGGAGGGGAGGCTGCGTTTGGGTCCCCAAAGGCCCATGCCCAGGCCACTGTCACAGTAAGCCCCCAGGCCCAGCCCCACAGATGAAAGGAAGGGGATTCTCCCCCCGCTGAGCCTCCAGGTGGGACCCCAGCCCTGCCACATGCTGACTGCAGCCCTGGGGGACCCGGGGCAGAGGACCCCGATAAGCCGTGCCCAGATTCCTGCCCCATGGAGACTGTGAGAAAGAAAGGGCTGTTTCAGGCGCCGAGTCTGTGGTTACTACACAGCAACAGATAACAAGTACGCAGGCCGGGGTCTTATTTGCTTCTCTCCCCCGAGGAAACTTCTGTCCTGAAGGCAGTATTTAATAATTCCTATGTTTACTTTGGAGAATCTCTGGAATCTTAAACGTTATTTTGCATCCTCACACTTTTTTGCTGAGCGCTTACATGCATTTAACAAATTCCACAGTTTACGCGCGTTTTCACTAAACAGTACGTTCTCAGGTTTTATTCGTATTGACACATTTACGTCATTAATTTCCCTGCGACGCTACGGAGGACTCGGCTGGCCCATCCTGTGCAGTGGCTACTGGGTGATTTCGAAGTTTTGCTTTTACAGACGGTGGACTGTTAAGGAAGGCTTCTGGGCCTGTTTGTCATACGTGCGAAGACTTCTGTAGAACACGCACCTCGAGATACACCGCGGACTCGTGGGGAAAGCACGTCTCCAGCTCTGGATTCTTTCCCCGTATTTTCCCGAAGGTCGCGCCCAAATGGGTGCAGGGCCCTTGGCGGCTCTGGGGTCGGCAGCAGGGTGTTTTGCTCACCTCCCACGTGGCTTCATTACTGAGGTGAAGCATCTTTTCATGTTCTGTTGGGTGTCAGGGTTCTCTGCGAGTTGCCTGTGCCCATCCTTGGCCCATTTTTCTAGTGAGCTTTGTCTTTTTCTCATTGATGGGCAGGGTTTTAGGTTCATGATGGATAGCATGTCTTCTGTATTGATTCAAATGGAAACTATCTTCTCTTATTCTGCGACTTGTTTTTTTTATTTCATCCAACTTGTCTTTGGTCAAGAAGGAAGTTGTAATTTTAATGTTTTGACCACGTGCTTTACACTTTGTGTGTCCTGGTTGAGGAGCCCCTTCTACGTCCAAAGCCATCACGATCTTTCCTACATTTCTTACTAAACATCTCTCAGGTGTGGTTTTCCCGTCGGAGTCTCCAGCTGGCCTGGATCACTGTGATGATGAAAAATGGGCTTGCCGTAATTCTTAGTTACACATTTCCCAGCCCCTGGGCTTCATTTATTCAAAAAAGCGTGCATTCACTCCCCTGGGCGCTGCACACACGGGTTGTTTATTTTCCCTTCGTTCCTGGGGAGCGAGTGGTTTGTCGTGGGTCCCTGCACCCGGCACCTGCCCACAGGGGTGAAGAGCCCCGTCATCAAGGGGCCGTGTGCAATGGACACGCTCCCATCCTTCAGCGGGAGAAAGGAGGTCACGACCTAACAGGGCTGCCAGGAGGCGGCGGCCACGCCCAGAAGCCTGGAGCATCATGGGGCTGTCGCTGGACCCGTCGCTGGACTCTCTCTGGGGGTGGGCGTCCCCTCCCCCAGCCCAGGAGCCACAAGCCCAAGCGTGTGTCCTTGGCCCCCACCCTGCCCCCTGGCCTCTGAGCGAGACTGCAACATCGCTTACTGTCCGGGAGCTCTCATTTCTGGGATATCTGTGTTTGAATAAAACTTTTATACATCTCCTAAGTATATTAATAGATCTTAATCTGGGTGATTAAAATCCAACCAGACATTCCCAGGGACACCAACAAGCACCCACATACCATTTTAATGTCCTTGAGCTGCTCCCTGGCGGACGTGTCCCTGCGGCCCCAGCTGGACGGGCTCAGCCTCCCGGGGCACACGGCCCGGCAGCATGGTTTACTTGGCATTTTATTAGACGGGGTTGAGTCCTTTTATAAAGTGACGTGTTCCACGTTACAGGGCACACAGCCGGGCCCGGGGTCCAGCTGCGTCACACGCACGCCCGTGACCTTGGGTGAGCCGCTGACCATAGCCCCGGGGGACGACCCCCAGGCTCACAAACCCTTATTCATTCAAAGAAGGTTCTGGGGTGCCCACGCCGAGCAGGTCATCCGTGGGGAGGGCGTGAGGGCTGCACGTGGGCTTCATCTCCTCGCCTGGCAGCTTGGTGCCCTCCGGGACCGTGAACCTGGCTCCACACTGGCCAGGGGAGTCCATGCTGACCTTCACCACCAGCCCCTTCTAGGGGCTCGGGGAGGGTGACCAGGGTGACAGGGGCAGTGATGACCACGGGCAGGGCCCTGTGCTGCTCTGGGGCCGAGGCCGTCTCAGCTCCGGCTGCACCTCCCACCAGCCGCGGTCCTGCGATCTCACGGGCGCTCCGGTCCTCATTTTCCCGACTCAAAGTGGGGATAATAGTGGCAGATGCATCAGGTTAGTTTGAGGGTGGACGTAGCCCTGGAGACGTGGTCAGGTCAGCAAGTGGGTCCGAGGAGCGCTGGCCACCAGCTCAGGAGAGCAGCGTGGTCCCAGCGGCCTCAGCGCATCAGAGCCGGAGCACGGCCGTCCGGAAGGTCCAGGAAGAAGCCAGGTCTCTGCCTCTGTGTCCACCATCTGGGGCTCGGTGATTTTGCCTCCGGGATGTCTCCGTCCCTGTTTCTCGTTCCACAGGCCTGGCCATGGACGGCCCTTAGGGTCACCTTGTGAGAGTACTGGCGCAGCAACAGGGAGGGGCCTGGGTGGGTGGGTCTGTGGTCAGGGCTGGGATGGAGCTGCTGGGCAGACACCTCAGGGTCAGGGTCAGGCGGGGGCCGGAGGGCAGCCAGGATGTGACATGTCCTCACACTTGGGCCCAGGAGCTCGGGGATCCCCCTGGACCCCAGGGATCAGACAGGATTCAGGCCTAGCCAGAGGTGCTGCCTGTAACCCTATGGGCTCAGGCCTGGGAGGAGGGGTCAGCCATGCGCTCGGTGATGGATGGGGGACCAGCTGGTCCTCCAGGGCTCAGCCGCCCCCTGCAGGGCCGGGCAGGTTGTCCACGTCAAATGGAAGCTTGAATTTGAGTGGAGTTTGTAAAGCCTCCTGTTCACGGCAGGTCAGACCAGGCACCGTGCAATCCCTTCCCACGTGGTCGCAGGTGAGCTGATGCAGAGAGTAAGGCCTGGGGGCCCCTCAGGGCAGCCCTGAGCCCCTGTCCCCGAGTTACCACCATCCTGCTCCCATTCTGTCGTCTCTCCCCAAGGAATGCAATGCCGTGATAGTTTTGCTTTATTTACATTAAAACCAACAGATGTTAGCAGGTTAATGTCATTTATTACATAAGATGTGATGACAATACAATTAGTATTTTTTAAACTGTAATTGTAAAATTGACCTTATTAAAATTCCACTTCCTCCATAATTAAGAAAAACTAATGACTCCTAGTAATTGGACCAGAAATGACATTTTCAGTTCATTAACATTCAGCAAATTGTTTTTGAAGACGTTCTTGCCAGCGCACTGTCAATCTCTGGCATTTCTGTTCATTTCTCATTTAAAACTGGGCTGGAAACAATAGTTTGCATTTTGACAAGATGTGCATCCACAGATTGCTTTTATAAACAAACTTTTAAATTGCTAATTAATTTGCAGGGACACCTTCCCGCAGGAACGTGGCAGGGCCGCCCCGGCGCCCGGACCTGGAAGTAGCTCTCGCTACCGCCCGCACACCTCCTTTTGGGAGCAGAGATTCTGGGTCACGCTCCGCTGTGCTCTGAACGCCAGCGTCTAATTACTCCGTGCCAGGGCCGGTGGAGGCGAATCAAAATAACGGAGTGTGAACTAGATTTGTAATTAACTGAGCTCAGCGAGGAGGGTTTTAAGGAGTGAAAATCATCCTGGTTAGGGCTGCTGTGGCGATCGGGCTCCGGGACGTGGGGTAGGCTTGGGCTGGGGCACCCCCCCCTCAGCCACAGCAGAGCTTGTCAGAGGGCGTCCCAGAGCCTGTCCTCTGCCTGTCCCTGCAGAACATGTTTCCTCGTGGCCCTCCCCATCCCTGGCAGCACCCAGACGGCCCGGCTGGAGAAGCAGTGGCGTCGGGCAATGCTCACTGTGCTGGCTGGCCTCAGCAGCCCCGTGTGTCTGACATCGTCGATGGCGTGAGGGCTGGGGCGCAGGCATGGGACAGACACCCCTCCCCTTCTCACCAGGGCTGCTCCCCTCCCGCCCAGCAGAGCCTCCACCCAGCACTGCCTCCATGGGCCCAGGAGCCCCCCATGGACTCATGGGTGAGGGCCCCTCAAGGAGACGGGAAAGAACTGGACGTGTGGACACGGTACCTGTTGGGGGTCTCAGAGCCCCTCATCACCACCCCCGACACAGGGGCTGGACAGCCAGGCTGGACGGGCAGGCCTGGAGCCTGGACCCACCTGGGGCCTCTCTCCCTGGACCCGGAGCCGGCGCTCAGGACCTGGGGTCAGGCCCCAGATTCGCCGTGGTCGGAGGTGGGAGCCGAGACTCCCAGCCACGGAGGCTGTTCCCCAGTGGGACACAGGGTTCCAATATCTGGCAGGTGCAGACGCGGGCGCTGAGGGCTGCAGGCCTGGGGGGCTGAGGCCCTGCTATCTCCCACATCGGGGTTCCTGGGGGAGGGGTGGGTGCCCCTTCTTCCTGCAAAGTCTCAAGGACCATCCCCTCGGGGGTCCCCCAGGCAGCCCCTCAGAGGAGGGTCCCACATGTGCTGCCCCTGGAATCACAAGGTGACTCCTTGCTCCCTGCCTGTGTCTCTGTATCTCTCTGTCTCTGTCTCTCTGTTTCTCTTTATCTCTCTCTGTCTCTCCCCTTCTGTCTCTGAGTCTGTCTCTGTCTCTCTGTCTCTATCGGGTCTCTGTCTCTCTCTGTCCATATTTGATGGCGGTCATGCTGGGTGTCTTTCCCTTCAGGGTTGGCTCAAGTCTTCATAGTCAGAGGTGAGGGGAGGGGGTGAAGGCTGGACAGGTGGCCTTCTGCTCCTTGACCGGCCCTCCCGGCCGTGAAACCACCTGTGGGCAGCTGCACCTCGCTGGGCCTCTCCCCGCCGTGCCCTCTGTGCCCTCTAGGGCCTCTGGTCCTTCCTGGGCGGCCTTGGGGGCTCTGAACCGGGGCAGGACATGCCAACGGGGCGTCTTTATTCCAAGGGCGTGTGTGGTCCTTCCCGGCCACCTGCCTTCCTGCAGGAGCTCAGCGACCCTGGGGCCGGGCCAGGGGCCTGGGGGACCCCTCCTCCCGTGGGCAGAGACCACGCTGAGCCACGGTCCTGACTGATGCCACTTTCCTGAGACTGATTTCCTCTTTTAAATTTATTTTTTATTTCTTCTGCTGTGTCTAGGTAATTTTACGTAGTTTATTTCACAGTCTCATATGTAGACATAGACACATTGTTGGGCCAGAAAAACCTATGGAGGGTATTTTCTTTTACCTCTTATTGGGGGGGGGGTGCGTGGCGTGGCATGCGGGATCTTAGTTCCTCGACCAGGGATCCAACCCGGGCCCCCTGCAGTGGAAGCGTGGAGTCCTGACCACTGGACCGCCAGGGAAGTCCTCTGACTTCCTTCTAAAGCCATAGATGTGTTTATTTGAAAGAGGAGAGTCCTGTTTCCAGTGTAAACGGAGACCTAGTGCCCTAAGGAGGAAGCCACCAGGACAGCAAGGGGGGTGGACACAGGGCCTTAGACGACACCCAGGGTGATGCTGCCAGAGACTGTGCCCCTGCAGCTCTGCTGCCCCCCAACCCAGGGGTTCTGACAGTTTGCTGATGACTTAACACAGAGTGCCGGCTTAAACAATGGGAATTTATTCTCCCACAGTTCCGGAGGCTCGAAGTACTAAATCAAGGTGTCCCAGGGCTGCGCTCCCTCCGAGGCTCCAGGGGTGGGTCCTCCCTGCCCCTTCCAGCTCCTGGGGGCTCGGGTGTCCCTGGGCTTGTGGCCGCGTCCCTTCAGTTTGCCTGTGTCTGCACACGGCCCTTCCTCTGTGTGTGTCCAAATGTCCTCTTTTTTAAAAAAATTTTATTTTATTTTTTGGCCGCGTTGGGTCTTCATTGCTGCGCGTGGGCTTTCTCTAGTTGCAGCGAGGGGGGGCTACTCTTCACTGCAGTGCGCGGGCTTCTTGTTGCAATGGCTTCTCTTGTGGAGCATGGGCCCTAGGGTGTGTGGGCTTCAGTAGTTGTGGCACGTGGGCTCAGTAGTTGTGGCTTGCGGGCTCTAGAGTACAGGCTCAGTAGTTGTGGCGCGTGGGCTTAGTTGCTCCGCGGCATGTGGGATCTTCCTGGATCAGGGCTCGAATCCGTGTTCTCTGCATTGGCAGGTGGATTCTTAGCCACTGTGCCACCAATGAAGTCCCAAATTTCCTCTTTTAAGGACACAAATCATGTTCGATTAAGGGCACACCCTAATGACGTCATTGCCACCTGATTACATTGGCAAAGGCCCTGTTTCCAAATAATGCCACACAGGTGCCAGGGCCTGGGACGCCAGCGAATCACATTGAGGGACACCATTCAACCCATACCAGGGACATTAGCAAAGCCACACGAATACCAGACTGAGAATTTCTCCTTGACCTCATCAGAAACACTGAAAACAACTAAATGTTCTCAATCCTGCCAGGGGGATGAGGTGACACTCTGGGGACTGTGGATTGAGTCTTAGCAGGGCCCAGAGGAGGGGTCCTGACTCAGAGGGAGGTGAGAGGGTCAGGGGTGAGTCGCAAAAGATACAAGGATACGGGAGAGGGACCAGGTGAGGGCTGGGCACAAGGGGTCCTCTGGGGCCAGGACAGCCAGGGGGGGCTGCAGGATTGGAACACACGTGCACACACACACACATGCACGCACACATACACTTCAAAAACTACCGCAGTCTGTAAACCCATGCATCTGTACGTACATCAGCAGATGGGGGACAGAGTGACGCACCCTGAGCCCCAGGTGCCTTAGAAGTCCCAGCACCCCTGTGCCTGGTGTGACCTCCACCTCTGAGGTGTGTGTCCTGGCAAAGCGCTGTCCACCTCTCTCTGCCACAGACCCCAGTGGAGGACTTCTTCCTGACACAGAGCCACAAGCAACATCCCTGA
Source organism: Phocoena sinus (assembly GCF_008692025.1). NCBI lineage: Eukaryota > Metazoa > Chordata > Mammalia > Artiodactyla > Phocoenidae > Phocoena > Phocoena sinus. The sequence goes on from NC_045772.1 coordinate 1,044,449, forward strand.
GGGCCAAAAAGGGTGTGCGGTCAGTCCTGGGTCCCTGAGACAGCATCTCTGACGCCAACAGGTGGCCGGGGGCTCCAAGCGCCAGGCGAGGTGGGCAACAGTGTGCCATGCACGCTTTGGACGGGCTGAGCTCCTTAGACGCGAGAAGGTTAGCATCTGATCCTTAATGCAAATCAGAAACGAGTCGATATTGTACTCCAAGGACATATGGGCTTAGAGCGATGGAGAGATCAGTGGGTGATTTGAATAGGAATTTTTGCACGGGTGCCAACAATGTAAAAGTGCCACCCGAGTCCTTTGGAGAACTCTGCCCTCTGACCTTGCCCTGCTTCTCACCATCATTGCTGGGAGGTGAGGGTGGTGGGACTGGCCCGGCTCTCTGCATCCCATTTCCTGCCTAGATGACAGCCCCCAGCCCCGAAGAGTCCACAACAGCATTAAATGTTACCCAGGAAAGATCACCGTGATGAAGCCGAGTGTGGATTGCAGGCTCAGAGATCGCCAGTAGGCGGGAAAGTGGTTTAATCTTACTAGTTTGATGCGGAGATGCTGGGCTGCAGGTGCCCCTAGAAACCGTTTCTCGAGGGAACACCCACCCAATTAACATGAGGCATCAGCCACGCTTCAAAGACCTCTCTAATCCTGGAGACCAAGTTCTCAGAAAGTGGAGAGGTGATTGCATGAAATCCACGCTGGCTCCCCAGCCTCGGGGCTGGGAAAGGGGTCGGGCCCACGGGGTGTCCTCCATACCAAACTTCCACCTGCACTTCTGAGCCCTCATCTGCACTTCCCAAGGTCTCTGGAAACCCAGAGCTGCTTGGAATTTCGTCTGTGGCAAATTGTGACCTGAGCTGAACCCTGGGGGGCTCCGGAGTCTGTGTTGGCCACGTGCCGGCCTGAACCCCCAGACCGAGACGCGATCCGTCTCTACAGAACCATGTGCCTTCCCGACCTAACACTTGTCAGAGCTGTGAAGCGTGGGACTGGACCCATGTCTGTCTGCGCCGACTTTCCAGGGCTCAGAATAAGAGCTGACACACGGTAGGTGCTCGAGCAATACCGGTTAAGTGACTGAGTGACCGCTGTGGTTGGAAGGAACACTGATCCGCCCGGCCTTCGGGATACGATCAGGAGACGTGTCTGAGGGAGGACGCCGGAGCCGGCTCCTGAAAGGTGAGCAGGTATTTACTGGGGATGATTGGGGTGGGGTGTGCAGGGACCTCTCAGGCAGGTGCAGCGCGAGGACCGTGCGGCGGGTGGTTTGGCGCGGCACGCGTTCAGTACAGATTCCGGCATGCAGTAGGTGCTCCATACATGCACATCTGGTTTGCTGTCTGTAGAACGTGGGCTCCACAGTTTACCAACAGAGGACAAGGAATCTAACCCTCTCTAAACTGACATGGAGGCAACCACCCGCTGCCTGGTTGACCGAGTCCCCGGGGGATGCACTTTGTCAGGCTGCTTCCCTTCCCTGCAAGCACAGGGCGGGTTTGTCCAGTTCCCATTTCTTTGCCTTTTCTTTTGCCCTGCGACTTGCCAGTGTGTCTCCCTTGGTGGGTGGTATACGCGCTCACGTGTCCTTATTGGTTTGGTCGCCTGCTTTGGCCAACGGAATATTGGCGAACACGGCAGAAGGCTGGGCCAGCGAGGTGCATGCCTCCTGTGCTCCTACCTGCCTTTGTTGGGGAGAAGACCTGCTTCCTCTGTGCCACAGAGGGCGCTGCACCCAGGGCAGACCTGACCCAGGGTGCAGCCAGGCTCCCCCCCGACCCAGCCTGCAGACACGTGGGCCAGACATACGTGCTTACGTGGTGGTTGTTATGAGCACTGGCCACTGACACACCCAAGAGCACCCGACACCAGACACCCACCCCCGTGGCATCGTCAGGAAACGCAGTAGGACGGGAATGCTGGTGGTTACTTCCTTCCTTGTTCCAGCCCCAAGGGTGGAAGTGGTCCTGCCCAAGACCAGACAGGCTTAAGGGAAATTGATTCATCTACCGTTTGGTCAACAAACAGAGGCACTCTCTCTGCTGAGAGGCAGGGTCGCCACGTAGAGCAGACTCTTTCAAGCTCATTTTCATTGCATTTCAAGTGCTTCCACTGGGAAATCATCAGTACCAGGAAATGTCCTAAATGCTGTGTTTTCCCCTTGACTTTTCTTTGTGTTTCTTGTAAGTTTGCCCATAGAGTCATAACAACGTGTTATACATTTTTGCACATTTTTGAGTGGTATAAAACAGAATCCTATTGTATTAAATGGAATCATTTCTGAGACTTGCTATATTTTTAAGGTTATTAAGCTCCTGTCACGATGTTGCTGTCGCTTCCCGCCACTGAGATGCATTCATATTCATCGACACGGAGCATTCCTTTGCACGAATACATAAAAATATTTCATTTATTTTTTTCGCTGATGGATGGACATCTGGGTTGTTTCCAGTTTTCTAGTTTTATGCTCCCCTGGATGGGATGCTATGAACTTCCTTGAATATATGCGAGATCTTAAACCGAGACATGGAATTGCCTGAACATAAATCATGCTCAAATTCACTTTATTTGACAAGTTATTTTCCAACGCGACTGTTCCAATACCCTCCCACCAACAGTGTGTAAATAGTTCCAGTTGTTCCGCGTCCTGCCAGCACTTCATACTTTGAGGCTGAAATTTTTATCTATCCTGCTGTTGACGGACAGTTGCACTGGATGGACAGTTACAAACTGCAAAGAAAGCAGCTCTGAGCACTTGAGGGCAAATCTTTTGTGGACACTTGTCTCCGTGCCCCTTGGGTGTGTATCTAGCAGTGGAATTTCTGGGTCAACGCTTATACGCTTAACTTTGTAAGACACGTCTAAACCGCTTTCCAAAGTAGGTTTGGCATTTCCCATTCCCATCGGTGATGGAGGAGAGTTCTCCTTGCTCCAAATTCTTGTCAATATTGGCAGTGTCGCTCTCCTTATGTTTAACTAGTGGATGTGTCATGGTAATTCACTGTAGCTTTAATCTGCCTCTCCCCAATGAGTAAGGATTTGAAGCATTTTTTCAAACGTCCATTGGCCATTTGTATAGCTTCCTGTGTAAAGGGTCTTTTGAAGCTCTTTGCCCAGTTTTCTCTGGGTTGTTGGTCCTTTTTATTATTGAGAGGTATGTGTTCTTTGCCCGGTTCGGATACACATCCTTTGTCAGATCTACGTTTTACAGATATTTCCTCCCATCGTCTGCTTGTCTATTCGTTTGTGTAGCAGTGTCTTTTGATGAGCAGAAGTGTATCATTTCAACAACTCCCTTTATCAATGTTTTCTTTTACGGTGACTGCCTTCTATGTTCTTTGTAAGAAATCTTTGCTTCTCCTCAGGTTGTGATAATATTCTACTATGTTTTGTCTTAAAGCTTTATAGTTCTGTTTTTATGTTTAAGTCTGTGATCCAGCCCAAATTCATCTTTGTGTATGGTGTGAGGTAAGGATGAATGCTATTTGTTTTCCTATTTGTCCTTGCGGTTCTATGAGATTTTGCCTCATGTACCTCGAGGCTTTGTTGTTAAGTGCTTGTATTATATATTAAGGATTGTTAAGACTTCTTGGAGAATTGATCCCTCTGTCATTAGGTAGTGCCTCTCTGTCTCTGATAAGTTTCCTTGCTGTGAAGTTTGCTCTTCCTGAAATACACCAGCTTCAGTTTTCTTTTGATTAATGTTAGCGTGGTCTATCTCTCTCGGTTCCTTCACTTTGCTCTGTGTGTTTATATAGGAAGTGAGTTTCTTGTAGACAGCATATAGTTGGGTCTTGTTTTTTCTTCCCTTCTTCTTCTTTCTGAAAACCCCCTCTGACTGTATCTGTTTCATAATCGGTGTATTTAGACTATTGATGTTTAAAGTGATAATTGATATATTTGGAGTAGTATCTACCATACCTGTTACTGTTTTCTATGGTTGCCCTTATTCTTTGTTTCTTCTTTTTTTGTCTTCCAGTCTTTTTCTGCTGTCTCTGATTTTAACTGGGCATTTTACATGATTCTATTTTCTCCTCTCTCTTAGCATATCACTCACACTTAACATTTTTTTAGAGTTTACAGTCCACATTTACACTTGGTCCAAGTCCACTTGAAAAATACTACACCGCTTCGCACGGAATACAAGTCCCTTACAACAACGTTGACCGAAAAAAGTGCGCAACCTAAAAGTTGAGAGTTACGTTTTATTCAGCAAACATTCTTAGGACTTCAAGCCTGGGAGACAGCATCTCAGACAAACTTGAGAAAACTGTTGAAGAGGGAGGGGAAAAGCCAGGATATATAAGAGTTTTTCAGACAGAACCCGGTAGTCAGAACATCAGAAAGATTACTGTTAATTAGAGAAAACCAGACATCTCAAGTTAGGGAATCTAGCGCTTTTCTATGTGTGGGAAGATGCAAGAATCTGGGCTTTTGAAATCGTTCCTTTGAGGTGCACCTCAGCCACGTGGGGCCAGCCTGCTGTGCTTTCGCATCCTTAGGGTGGTGGCTGCTGTCTGACGGCTGCTAGAAGGCGGGCAACCTGTTTCCATTCTGAGGTCTCTCAGAACCCACTAACCACTGCTGAGTGGTTAGAATCAACTAAGCCCAAGATGGCAGAAGATTCGACCTCTACTAGGCCTTGAGCCTCATTCTATACTCACTGTAATGCATCAGCTAAACGACACACCTATGGGTACCACATTTCCGAGGCCGACCCTAAAAGGCCAAAAAGTGGGCAGTGGCCCAGTTCCTGAAAATCCCCGCCCCTCCCCCCAAATATTCGGAATAATACTCCCACTCGTTAGCCTATGAAATTACGCAGTCCATAAAAACTAACCACGCCGTATTTTGGGCAGCTCTCACTTTCCGGGAGGACCCCATGCCCTAGGGCTGCTCTCACCTTCTGAGATGGACTGAATTCTGCCTATGGAATGTGTGCCTCTCTGAGTGAACCTGCTTCCACTTTCCTATGGCCCACTCTCGACTTCGTTCCCGTGTGAAGCCAAGGATATCACTTGGCGGTCTGCCCCAGGCCCCGCCCCCGCCCAAGACCTGGGACGGGACGCGCCTCTCACGCCCCATTTTCCTGCAACAGTCACACCCAGAGCCTCTCCCATACTTGGCTCCCCAGAGCCTTACACGCAGCCAGGCCAACGGGGCCCTTGATAGAGCTGAGCCTAGGAGGTTTGGGGGTCATCTGGTCTCGCCCCCATTTTTGAGTATGCTGGGGAGAGGTCCTATATCCCATAATACCATAAACCACGTGCACCCAGGACTGTCCGTCTCGGCAGCCTCTGAAACAGCGGGTACCGTTTATCTTCACGCACTCAGTTTTCTCTACTGAAGATGTTTTTTCCCCTGCTACAAGTTGCGCATACCAAATTTCCGTAAGTCAATCACTGAGGGCTAATAAAAATGCCCAATAAATTCGGAATACACCTTCCAGTGAGAGCACCGTATGCAAATGACGACATAATTCCATTATTAAGCGTTACTCCTGAAGCACTTGTGTGAGGCTGAGCTATTTAAATTGTAGGTCCAGGATAATTGCTGTTGCGATTTCTGGCGGCAACAAAGGCTGTAGTCCAAGGGCTATAAAATATCACAGGCTCTGCTGCCTGCCTTTGTTTTTCAGTGCAAACTACTTGCATTCTATTTACATATCGATGCAGACTTCCTTTTGCTAAATCATGCAAATGAAATAGCGGGGTTCGGCACAGCCCCAAATGGAGCGCTGGGGATCACTCTGAGAGCTCTTTCTTTTTTATTTACCCCAGATCCCCAAACATCTGGGCTGGCCAGGCCGGTAATGCAATTACTCTGAACCTCTGGCTCAAAAACGCGTGTGTTTACGGTGCCCGTTTGATCTGTCTTGGATTTAGAGATTAGAGGGGCAGGAGCCAGCTCCAAGCCCTCGCTGAATCGCTGGTGCGCTGAGCGGAGAGGTGGGATTCACTGTGAGCGACCGCCGGGGGATGCTAAAGTGGCTTTTTTTTTTTTTTTTTAACCTTAGAAACTGCACACTCTTGACTCCACACTTTTCTAATTGTCAGCCGAGTCACGGTTTGGTTTTCGGGGAGTGCGTGCAGGCACAGGGCTCCTCTTTGATTCACACTCAGACAGAGACGCTCATGCAATCAGGAGACAAGGATGCGAGAGTCACCGTCTGTGTTGACAGAGATGTCACATCTCTGCTGTGACTGGGTCATAATTCACCCCTTTCCCTAAATGGTTCCAAAATGAAGTGATGAGTAATTGTAAAGGCATAAGACCTGTGAGATGTCAAATGGCCAAATAACAAAAAAATCCCTGCCATTCAGTCCCGTGCAACCTCTGTTCCAGCTGACACAGTCTTCGCTGATCCGTCTCGCGTTCTGTGTATTTCATCTCTGGATAAACGCCACGCTCCCTGAGAGCAAAATTTAATGTTTCTTTTTATGTTCACAGGATCACCCTGTGACAACACACCAGGGCCTGGGAGCCCCAGAGCTGCCTGGGGGTCAGGGGGTGTGGCTCTGTCCAGGTGGGGCTGCCCCCCTACTGCTGGTCCTCTGGGAGCAGGCGAGGAGTGTCTGGTTGATTACATGACGTCTCTGTTACAAATAAAGGACACTCTAGGGGCAGGGCAGATCTGGGAACCCCTCACCTGCACTTGCAATGATCACTGCCTTCAGGTCACTTCCCTGACCAGCCAGCAGAGATTGCTCAGGCTGGGACCGCCCTCAGCGTGGACTCTGTGAGGAGCTGGCGTTATTTCTCAGCTCTGAGCTCATGCAGTGCCCGCTGTGGCACCAGCACCAGGCAGAGCCTCAGCTACGTCACGCAGGGCAGGGCTTCTTAGCACGATGACGATTTGGGCCAGATAATCCTCCATGACGGAGGCTGCCCTGGGCCCTGCAGGCGTTGGGCAGCATCCCTGGCCTCTCCCCACTGGAGGCAGGGTCACCTCTCAGTCCCGACAGTCGGAAATGTCTGGGGCGCGACCTCCCCGGAGAGAAAACGGACTTAGGGTGTAAGGGGTTAGGGATGCCTGTTTGCCTGAGCCACACCCACTCTGGGTGTCCGCAGAGCTTCCAGGGATGAGCGGGCGAGGAAGGTGCCAATCAGGCGCTCAGTGCGGCAGGACGGGACCCCTCCGGACCTCATCCCGTCCATCGCAAGAGCCAGCTAAAGAACGTCGTTCGCCACCCGCTTCTGCAAGGGTGAAGGCGCTGCCACGGCAGTCGCTGGCCCTCCACACGCCCTGACAGGGGCTCAGGGAGGTCAGGATGAGGCGTCTGTGCTCCGGGAAAACCGGCAGCCAGACCCTCAGATGGTGAGCTCTTATTTTCAGGAGAAAGATTTATGAACACCAATGCTTGCATCTTCCCATGTTTAGAAAAGCACTAAAACCATCAACTAAGGTATCTGTTTCTCGTAACTGGCAGCAACCTTCTCCCAAGGTGTGTGCTTGAATGCATGTAGCCCCTTCACCAATATCACGGCTATATTGTCAACCACAAATTGGCACGCGCCATCGGCACTCGCCAACTACCTCTACGAGGATTAAATCCTGAGCCGCTGCACCTGCTGACCTTCAACCCCGCCCCCGGAAAGGAGCTCAGGGTGGAGATCAGGAATGAGGCTCTCCGTGCTCCGGGAAAGACTGGCAGAGCAGGTCCTCAGAGAGTTAGATATTTTCAGGAGCTGATTTCATGAGCCCAATTCTTGTATCTCCTCATATCTAGAAAACCACTGAAATCCTTCATGGTGATGACTGCTCTCCATGACCAGCAGAAACCATCTGCAAAAAATATGTGCTTGATTGCATGTACTCCCCCTTCACCAAAATCGCTTATATACTGACCTCCCCCCTACCCCCGCTTCTTTGGAGCAGGTTCTCAGAGCTCTCTGAAATGCTGTCTCCTGGGCTATAGCCCTCATTTTGCCCCAGATAAAACTTAACTCGCAACTCTCACGTTGTGCACTTTTTTAAAGTAGACAATATTGACCCTATCCCCAGCTTCCTTGGAGCCATTCCTCAGAGCTATTAAGAGGCTGTCTGCTGGGCTATAGTCCTCAGGAACTTCCCGAATAATGCGGAAACTCAGAGCTGTCATGTTGTGTGTTTTTATTTCAGTTGACAGAAGGAAAGATTTTATATCGCTGAGGAAGCACTTTTCCTTAAGAACAGACAGCTTGAATAGCAGTGACTTAGGCAATCACGGCATTTCAAGATCCCACAGGATAAGACGTTGCAGCAATGTCATCGGGGAGCTCGCTCTTTCCGTCTTCCTGATCTGCTCCCATGTCCTCTGGCCGATAGCTTCATGGTGGCAAGATGGCTGCCACACCACCAAGCATCACAGCCATGCTCAAGGAGGGAAGAGGCAGTCTGGGCTGCTTCTGTGTCTTTCATCGGCAAAGCAGGAAATTGGTGCTCTCTGGAAGCTCCCTGCGGACTTGCCTTTAGGTTCCGGTAACCAGATCTGGTCACATGGTCCCCTTTGCTGCAAGGCTGGCTGGGGAGGTGGGGGTGGTGTGGGAGAAGGGCTATGTCATTACTTTATCATCGTCATCCATTTTCATTAGTGGTGACATGTTTTTTCTCTCTTTCCTGCATTATGAGGGTACTTTTGTTATGCCTCTGCTTTCAGTAATGTGATAACTCTGATTTCTGTGACTACAGTGTTTTCGTGAGTTCCAGCCAGGACGCAGGGACGCGGAGATTGGGTGGGGCCTGGGGGGTGAGGGGGACGCCTCAGGTTTCCCTCCATCCTTCAGATTGTGACCAGATGGTCCGGGCTCCTCTTGGATATCGATAAGCCAGTCCCATCTCATGATCAGTGAGTCCAGATCCCGGGCGGAAAGATTAAAACAAGACCACGCCTCAGACGCAGCCTCACTTTGGGGGCATTCATTTTCTCCAGAATTTTGGTGAGAAAAGTGTACCTTTAATTTTTCCTACTTTTTGATTATGAAAAATTTCAAATATATACAAAAGCAGAGAGAAAAATATACTGAATCCTGAAATCACATCACCCAGCTTCAATGATCAAATCTTGCCTGACCTTGTATCACCTCTATACACTTATTTCCTTCTATCTTGGATTATTTTGAAGTAAACTCTAGACATTCTTTACTCTTTAAAGTAAAAGTTTCTACATAGGTCTCTCAAAGATAAATTAAAAATTTTAAAGCGTAACTTTGATAACGATTATACCCAAATTTAGCGGAGATTTCTTAGTATCGTCGATACAGAGTGAGCACTCAAACCCCTCCAGTTGTCTTATAGCTCTTTTCTGCTTCTTGGTTGCAGTCAGGATCAAAATAAAGTCCACGAGTTGTAACTGGTTGAAATGACTTTCAGTCTCTTTTAATCTCTAGGTTCCTCCTCTTTCTCTTTTTGTTTTCATTTCTTTTTTTTTTTTTTCCGGTACGCGGGCCTCTCACTGTTGTGGCCTCTCCCGTTGCGGAGCCTGTGCCTGTGCTCCGGACGCGCAGGCTCAGCGGCCATGGCTCACGGGCCCAGCCGCTCCGCGGCACGTGGGATCTTCCCGGACCGGGGCACGAACCCGCGTGCCCTGCATCGGCAGGCGGACTCTCAACCACTGAGCCACCAGGGAAGCCCCATTGTTTCATGTCTAATGGCTGTTGAAGAGACTGACTCATTTCTCCATAGAACTTTCCAGAGAATGGACTTTGCCTGTTGCACCCCTGCCCCTTGGCCATCTGTTTTGGAGTCAATGAAACTTAACAAGATACAGGTTTGATTTCCTTGACAGCTCCTTCCAGCTGGAGAGTGCACTGCCGTCAGGAGATAGGTTTGTCTAGTTGCTTCCACGTTGGGGGTACTAAGAACTGAGGGTGAGTCCATAGATGTATTAATTAATAATTAATATAATTATTAATTGTAAACAGGTAACATTCCAATATCCTTCTATTATTCCTTTTCTGTTTTCTACCTAGAATACTTATATAACAGAGAACCTTCTCCTTTCAACAACTTGGTTACCCTCAAGTACAGCTCTTACAGGAAAAGCAGAATAAATGCCCAGACCTACCTTTATTGACTGTTTAACCTAATCATCTGGTTCCTTAGCTTTCTTCAGAGACGGCCAAAGAGGTTTGCTTCCTGCACCATCATGAATAAGTCTCGTAAACATACTCAGAGTGTTTCAGTGCTTGCGATTATTGCCCTTCTGACAACAATGACACGACACCTCCGACCTGGTATTCTAGTCTCTGATCACAGCTTTGTTTTTCAGTATAACAAGATGTAAGGCTCAGTCCCGAAACTGGCTATTTCTTCAAGGAGTTGTGGTTCCTATAGATGGGAAGGGATATTTAAATACCATCATCTAAGGTCTTTGCTACTGGATTGGCCAATGATTCAAGGGCTTTTCAGAAGACAGAGCTGGTAAACAGGCATTTTAAAAATATAAAAATACATCACGAGCTCTTGTGACAATTATTTTTCAAGTCCAGGGCTCCACTGACATGATTGAATCTTATTAACAGGACATTTGTACCTCCTTTCACTCAGAGCCCAGGTGTCACTTTTCTAAGACGCTGACAAGGTTTTCCCCACAGCACATCTTAGACCAACGATACCAACGTATGGAAATCAGTGTGACTGCTGAACATGATTTTAAGTTTTAAGGTCTGCAGTAGCATGTGCCACTGGGGTATATCTCACTTGGGATGCACAGCTAAATTTCTGTATTTTAAGGCTAATTGGAATAGTTACTCTCTATGTGTTTATGCCACAACCTGGATCCAGCTGGGTTTATCGATCTGATTTTATTTTCTATCTTTTTGCTTTTAAAGTTTTCTTCTATTGTATTCTTCAATTTAGAATGACCATCCAATTTGTCTTATTACAGATTCTGATTTTCCTAAAATTCTCCATTTCATCCATTTTGCTGTCTTTTCCTCAGTTTTCTTTAACATGCTAACTACAGCGGCTTTAAAACCTTCTTTACTAACTCTAGTACAGGGACGGTCTGCAGGTTTACTTGTATTGTGTATCATTTTCCTCCCGATCACCCATCAAATTCTTCTGCTTCATTTCTTGTCTAGTATTTTTTTTATTGTATGTTTTTATGGTCTGTACCCCATCAGCAGAACACTCATTACTTTTAAGTGCATAAGGAACATTTACCAAGACAGATCACACTCTGAGCCAGGAGACAAACCTCAACAAGCTTAAAAGAATGAAAATTAAACAGATAGATTCTCTGACATCATTAGCATTGGACTTGGGAAATGTGCATTAAAACCACGTGGAGGTACTGCTACGTCTATCAGAATGGCTAAAGTAAAAATTACTGATAATACTAAGTACTGGAGAAGCTGGGACTGTCACGCCTCGCTGGCGGGGATGTAAAATAGTGTAGCCACGCTGGAGGATGGTGTGACAATTTCTTCCAAAGTCAAACACACCTTAACTCCACAACTCACTTCCCTCCCCTCAGTATTTACCCAAGTGGATTGAAAACTTGTGTCCACATAAAGATCTGAACTTGAATGTCTATAGATCTGTTCATGATTGCTCAAAACTGGAGGCAATTCACCAAAGAGCGTACGTGGGTCGCAAACAAATGACACACGCTTGGACAGGTGAGGAGCTAAACTAACTCTAGGGCATCGTAGAATATGGGGTTCTACTCAGCTAGGAAGGGGGGTGGTTGACACACACAACGTGGACGGAGAAAGCCAGCCTCAAATGGTTACATGCCATGTGTGATCCCATTTGTGTGATATTCTAAACGAGAGAAAACCGTAGTGATGGAGGGCTGGCCAGTGGTTTCCAAGGCTTAGAAATGGGGTGGCGCGGTGACTGTAAAGAGCCCGCACAAGGGAATTTTGGGGATGATGGAATTGTCCTATATCCCGATTGTGGTGGTGGTCATGTGAATCTGTATATGTTAAAATTAATAAAACTATACACCCCAAATCGTAAATTTTACTATACGATAATTAAAAATTAAAATTAATTACAATAGCGATAAACTATAACCCTGAGCTTGTGTCGTTTTTAATGTGGTCGGTACTAAACAGTAAGGAAGGTCTGCGTAATAATGGCCGGTTTGATACCTGGATTTGCAGATGATGTTTATGTGTTACTTAATTTCTAGCAAAACTCTTTAAGTGTGATTATTTTAATCTTTCTCATATGGAATTTGAAACGGAGTGAAGGTAAATCATTTTTTCAAGATCTGAGGCTTCAACTGCATCCTTCCTGTTGCTTTCTGTACTCACTGAGCATCTTCACCATAATGGAAAGAGAACGGGCAGAAATGGAAACCAAGCAGTAAGCAGCCACCTTCTTATTTTTTTCAGCTCATTTCTTCCTCTCTCACACATACACACACCCCTCTGGACACAAGAGTTTGCATGTCTTCACCACCCACTCGTCAGTCACCTCTGTGTAACCAAGTTCACTGGGTGTGTTTCTACCCTCGTGTCTATACCGGTGATTGCTGCTTCCTTCTCGAAGCCCCACCCCCTTGGCTTCCTCAGTGTCATTCTCTGGTTTTCCTTCGCTTCTCTGGCCTCGCTGCCAGCTCATCTGTAGGCTCCCCTTCCTCTCTCCACCCACTCCAGCTCTTGTTCTTCAACACTGGGACCTAGGACTACCCCACCCTTCAGCATCACCTTCTCCCCAAGGACGGCACCAGTGTCCTTGGTCCCTGTGAATCCTGCACAGAAATGATTCCCACACACACCTCCAGCCCAGGCATCTCCCCTGAATCCAGGTCTACTGATTTTTTTCTTAGATGCCCCAGAGGACCCGAAACTCACAAGTCCAAGAACGGACTCATGTTCAATCCAAAACATGGTAAAAGGCACCGCCACCTGCCCGGGTACGAAGTCCAGACACCTTGGAGCCACTCATGACCACTTCATCCCCTCGCTCCACAGCCAGGACCGGTCAATCTCTCGTCCTGGATGTCGCCAGTAGGCTCGACATCTGCTCTCTCACACGCCACTTCCACCCCCACCGGGAGCTCTTGTCTGGACAGATGGCACGGCCTGCGGACTCACCTGCTTGAACTCACGTGAGCACAGCTCAAATCCTGTCTTCCCACCGCAGGTAGAGTGAGCGTGTGCAAAGGAAATTCTGACTCCATCACCCCAAATTCATTTCTCTCTCCTGTCCACCAAGCCCTCTCCTCTGCTCCGCTCTACTTAACAGCCCCGACAGCCCTACTGTTCTCTCCGGTCTCACCCCTCCTGCCAGCCCCTCAGTCCTTCTGATCCTTCGCTCCCCCCGATGACAGGGTCTTGGTCCGTTTCCCCCGACCCTCTTCCACCTTCTTGGCTTCTGTGAATCCATCAAATATCAGATTTTTCACTACAAGCTGAATGGGCTTAACCCCACCGTTACACAATCTTATTGCACCAAGTCATGCTGGATGGCTGCGTGGTCACTGTCGAGGCTGTGAGTCCTCGAGGTCTGGGCCCTTTCTGTCTTGTGCGCTGGCCATGTGCTCCAAAAATATGTCCTCCTCGCAGCCACACTGACGCACCCCTAGGAGCCACTCCAGATGGCTCGTCCTGCGAGGACCTTGTTCTCACCCCTAATTTAATTAGCTCCAGCGAGCCACAGCTTTCTCTTGCAGCATTTATCATGGGAAATGCATAGATATTGGATTGCTGTCTTCCCAGATCAACGAGAAGCTTCAGGGCGAGGGGCACGGGTCCTGGTGTTGGATGGTCACTTGGAACCAGGCCTGGCCACTGAGCTCAAGATGGTCTCACTCAGCTGGAGGCCCAGTGAGCGGGGCCTGGTTCACTGAGATATTGTCTGCGTTTAGCATCTTGCTGGGGTCACAACCTGATTTTAAGATTTAAAAAATCTTGACGAGAAGAGAAAGCTGTTATTTAAGATGTGCAGATACCTTGTCGGCCTCAAGAGACAGACAAGCCAAACCCCTCTGAAAGCTGACTGCGACTTGGTTTCCGGAAAATGCGCAGGTTGGCCCTGCATAGTAATTTAGACCAAGGAATGAACTGATCTGCTTGGCCATGGGAAAAGGTATGTTTTTAATTGTGGGAATGACTGTGGTCCAACGAGAGCTCAGAGTACTTCTCGAGTTTCTGCGTTTCTGCCCTTTGGAGGAAGGTACAGGTGAGCAACGGGTCTTGGCAGAACTGGTACTTTGTGCCCGGGGTGCACCACGTGGGCTGTTCTCTGGGTGGGTGTTCTTACTCCAGAGGGATTTGCCAGACGTGCACAGGAGACCCAAGGCCTGGCTTCCTGAGCTCTGCAGTTACCCGGTGAGTGCACCCGTGGAGGGGGACAGAGCCCCCAGGACGGGCTGGGAGGGGACGAGCACCCCAAGATGCACCCTGACCAAGGAGGAGAGCTTGGAAGGGGCTGTGTGAGGCAGGCAGACGCCACGGTTGCCCCCTCATGCCCTGGTTCACCACCTGGGCCCTGGTCCGCATCCCAGGGGAGCCGGTCTCCGTTAGGGGCTGTGTGTCTGTTGCCACTTTTTAGGCAAACTGCATCCTTTGGTGCCCAGATGGACGCTTGCAGAGTTTCTGGGAACCTGTGGTGTTTGGTTATGAGAGGGAGTCCAGGAGACACGTGGGGAGGGGTGTCTGGCCGAGGGGGGGCGCTGTGCCCACCCCCGCGTCTCAAGTGTGGACAGCAGGCAGGTGGCACACCCGGTGACGCTGACGTGGGGGGATTAGCCTGGACTCCCGGGTGGGGGAGCAGCTGGCACAAGGCACAAGGAAATCTACTGTGAATTAATAACGGCAGATCCAGGCAGATGGAGAAAGTGAAACACTAATCGGAGAGCAGATCAAAGACGTGGAAAAAGAAGGTTGGAGCGCATGCTGTCCCTCAGACGCCTCTCCACGAGGTCGGTGGTGATGCCTGTTCAGTCCTCGAATCCCTCGCTCTACGGCCTCCTCTGCCCTCTCTGCCCGAATCCGCTCCTGGCGGGGCTGAGACCTGAGCGTCTCCCCTCTCCCCATGGTGGCGCCTGGGCACACCAGCCGCAGAGACGAGTGAGCATGGCCACGGAGTGGCCACGGCTCGGAGCAGCAGGCGTCCCGAGAGATGTGAACGTGGCTGGGGGTGGGCGGTGTTCGAGCATCTCCTCGAAGTGGATCTTCCCATTTGTAACAGCGTAATAGCACGGAGACAAGCGTCAGGATCTGCGGTCCTGGGAGCAGGTCCACGCTGGTGGCCGTATCTGGGTTTTCACAGAGTGCCGTCAGGATTTACATCTTCCAATTTCTGTGCCCATGAAAAATGATCCACGTGCTGTTCTCTGCAGTGAGAGGTCGGCAGCCGGCCGCCTAAGACTCTGAAATCAATCCTGCGGGTGCCCGCGCGCACCCTGGGCAGAGACGGGGATGCCGGCTCTCCATTGGAGCCAGGCCTCCCACAGGAGCTCGAAATTGGAGCAGCGGGTCTGGACCACACTTTCCTGCCCTCCAGGAGCGACGGTGACGTGCGGCGACTCGTAGTCACAAGCGAGGAAGCGGCTGCTCCTGTCACCAAGGGACTGGATCCCAGGGATATCGCTCGTCACCCTGGGTGCACGGCACGGCCCCTCTACCAGGAGGGACACGGCCCGCGGCTTGGTGGTGCCGAGGGAGGGTCCCCCCGAGGATGACTGCCCACAGGCAGCGAAGGAGAGCCCAGCCCCAGGGGAATGACAGCGAGAACGCCCGAAGGCTGGCCCTCCCCGTGGGCCCCTCCTGCCACCTGCTCTGCCCACTGGGCTTGCCCGCCCTGTCCCCTCCCCTCCCCTCGTCCCACACAGGGGCCCGGGCTCTGGCTGACCCACGTGCCCACGCCCACGCCCCCCCGCCCCCGTCCCCGCCTGAGGCCACGCCCCCAGGCCTCTGCACACCAGCCTCCTGGGTGAGAGGCACCAGGGTCCCCTTCCCTGACCCCCATGCGGAGTGAGAGACCCCACAGCCCCTCTGCGTCCGTGGAGACACTCCTCCTGCGAGCTGCCTCTTCCAGGCCTGGCGACGGGCCCAGGTCTCAGGTTCTGCTTTTCAGGGACGGTTCCAGCCACTTGGGAACAGTGTCCTTGGCTGCCAGGCCTCAGACCAGCAGGGTCATCATGCCAACCCCGTCTCCCGCTCCGCGCAGGCCGGTGCAGGGCAGTGCTCAGCCCTGCTGAGCCGGGACTCGACCTCCCCGTCGACTGCTGTCCAGGGTAGGAGGGGGATGTGGGGGCTGCGTCCCTCAGCTCTGCCCCCCACACCTGCCCTGGGCCTGGCCGGAAGCCGATCGAACAGGTCAGGGGGTCACGGGGGTCAGAGGACAGGTCCG
Organism: Phocoena sinus; assembly: GCF_008692025.1. NCBI lineage: Eukaryota > Metazoa > Chordata > Mammalia > Artiodactyla > Phocoenidae > Phocoena > Phocoena sinus. The sequence continues at coordinate 1,060,734 of NC_045772.1, forward strand.
ACACACGTGCCCTCTGCCCTCTGCTCCAGCGGCCTATGGGTGCTGTGCTGAGTGCGGCGTCCCGGCCACCTCTCCGTCCGTCTTTGCCCCCGTGATCTCGAGGAATGTGCCTTAGCCGATTGCGTAAACCCGACCGGGACAGCCAGGGTGTGCCGCCAGCTTCACCACACGCGTGTGGTGGGGGTCCTGCTACCCCTCTTCTCGGGGAGCAACAGGGGACGCATGTGCTTAGACCACCCGCCTCCCGGGATGGCGGTGACGGTGTCCCAGGTGGATGCACACACATACGCGTATGGTCTGTGTCTGACACGTACCTCATAAAGCTGAAGGAAAACAAAAGCAGTGCCCCCGGGGGACCAGGAGGTGGACAGAGGCAGAGGCAGGGTTTCGGCCCAGGGTGTCCGGGCTCAGGGAGGGGCCCCGAGGGCGCCGGATCAGGGCACCCTGCCCTCGGCAACAAGGCAGCAGGCTGGCGCGAGACCCAGCTCCCTTCACACCCTGGGTAGGCCGGGCCTCCTGGGAACTCGGGCACACTTGTCCCTTACTAAGAGTAAAAACCCCAGATCCCCAAGACAAGGGTGCCCCCTCCTGCCGCTGAGAGAGGGTGTGAGGGGACGGAAGGGGGGCCTGACCTCACGGGACTAATGCCGGGGTCTGCACCTACAATGATCTCAAACCATCTTTGCAAAAGTCAAGAAGATAAGTAAGCCCAGCGATGGGTTTTCAATTTCAATTTTTAAAGAAAATAATTTTGTATCAGGTTCATTCTTTTACTTGACACTAGCTAGAAAACCAGCCCCCAGCTAAGATAAATTTCAGCTAAGCCCTGGAATGGAATCCAATTTAGACGTTCCACTAATTCAGTGAAGCTCCTTAATGGGGTTCTGCCTTTGGAGCCCGTTTGCGGGCATGTGCTGATCTGCTTGGTGAGCAGATCAGGAGATAAATGCGTCACGTATTTATGGCTGATCATTATTCCCTCTAATATCCACTCTGGAGAGTGTGGCTCTGATTACGATTAAAATGCCTTTATTCCAGTTTAGCAGTAATTGAGTGAACCCAGCAATTTGCACTTTGATTCTCTCTGTTAAGTAATTGGCGATCACAAGCCACCATTGGTGATAACACATTCAATCGCCCGGCTTCTGCTGGTGTATTTAAAAATAGCTCATGAGTGCCCGTTGCCACACGTAGACAAGAGGCGCAGACAGTGGCTTCCGAGGCCTCTGCACACACTTTTCTAGGCGAGGAGTCTGGGACCATCCCTGGGGACGATGACGCCCGTCCCTATCTGCTCCTGATTTGAGCCCAGTAAACGGGGTGTCGGCAGCTCACCCGGCAGGTGTATGGTCAGCTGGAGTCCCAGCTGCAAGGTCCACCTCGAGCTTGTGGTCCTGCAAATGCGTCCGCGAGGGACCTTGCCTTCTAGCACGGGGTGGGGGGCAGGTCCTGGGAGAAAGACCCAGCAAATGAGGCTGCTGGGAGCTGCGGGCAGAGGTGCAACATGGCTGGTGGGGTGAGCCTGGCATTTCCAGTGAGAGGGCAGCTCGTGAGGCCCTGAGGCAGAAGTGTGTGGTGTGGTCAAGTAATGGCCAGGGAGACCAGGAGGGGCGGCCCGGGAAGGGGAGGAGAGCCTGGCGGGGGTGACCAGACCCAGTGTCCTTGAAGGCACGGCCCCTCACAGTGGGAGCAGTCCTGGTGGGGGCAGGGGGTCGGGCCTTGGGGTTTGCTCTGGGACCTTTGTCGCACTTGGACCCTCCGCGGCCCCAGCCAACTGCCCATCTGTCCACGTGGCTCCCAGCATCCTGACTGCCCCCCGTGGGCGACCTTCAGGAGTCTGATTGGGGGGTGCGCACTGGAGAGGGTCTTCTTGCCCTGTGGATGGGGGTCCCCGGAGGTGTACGCGCTCCTGGGCAGCTGTGTGAGTGGCTGAGACGTAGCCTGAGAGCTGAGGGTGCTCCTCTCGGGAACGTGTCCCCCAGGAGCCTGGTGCTGCAGACTCCGTGGCGGGGAGCTGGGCAGAGGCCTCACAGATGTTCCAGAACTGCCTCTCCTCCCCCAGCCCGGGCCTGGCCAGGGACCTTCAAGTGACCTCCAGACCAACCACCGCCAGACCTCCAGTCCCTCTAGCAAACCCCTTGTCAGGAGCCTTCAGGAGGGAGCACAGGGGTCCGGGTGCACAGAGGTCCTGCGTCTTCCCGGGAGTCGTGCAAGGTCACGGCCAAGGAGCGTTCTGGAGGGATGGAGCGAGCCGCCCACTGAGGTGCGGCTACAGAGGGTGGGGGTTGAGGGAGGGGAGACCCTATCCCCTCCCTGCCGGGCGTCAGGCAGGCCTGGGGCAGCCTGGAGCCTCGGGAGACCCCCAGCCTCCTGGCCTCCGTCTCCCCATGTGTAGAACAGGACTGAAGGCACCTCCTTGCATGCGTGAGGCAGGCGACTGGTGTGGAAGGTGCAGCGTTGCGCTGTCACACAGTGAGCTCTTCACAAACCCTGGTCTCCATTGCCGCTGGCCAGAAAGCTTACACGGTCAGTTTTCAGGAATTTGGCAAATTGTCTTAAGCATTTGGTCTCATTTTTGTAAAGTGGATACATGTCCTGGGTACAAATTTAGCTCAGATGGAAAAGCACAAATAAGTAGGGAGGAACAGCAGCCGGACTTCTGCTAAGTTGGGAGTTGTCCTTTTAGCAGTGAGGTCAACTTCACTAGGGGCTGGTCAGCTGGCCCCAAACGGTGGCACCGGGACTGAGCTCCACCCCGAGGGGGCTGCAAACGGAGCTGGGAGCTGTCAGCCCACTGCCTGCAGGAAGGATGCAGCCTCGGTTCAGGGGGCCCGGGAATCTGTATTTTCGGGGAGTCATTTTGAGCCTGTTTTAAAGGAGCCCACTGGTCTCAGCAGATGAGAAGCTGACTGAGGCGGCTGTCAGGGGTCCTCAGGCGCCTCTGTTGGCTGGTACCCCCCCCTTAAGGAAAGATCTTTGTCTGTGGGCTCTGTGTCCTCTCCCCCACCCCAACCTTCTAGATGCTCAGGAGCTTGTGAAGTGGTGCGGGGACTTTGCGGGGAGGGAAGTGATGTTCAGAGAAAGGCTTTTTTCTCTTTTTCTCCCTGATGAGCTGTCCCATGGGTGTCTCTCCTCCAGCCTCACTCAGGTGTGCAGGTTCAGGTGGGGACCAGGTGGAGACTCAGATGGAGCTGCCGTGTGATTTTGCCAAAGAGAGAGGATGCAGCAAGGGAGGAGCTGAGGGGCGGAGGGTGGGCTTCAGGGAGCGTGTCTCGTCACGGGGGGGTGCCCTCCTTCCCGCCCTCGTCCTGGGGGCACGCCTGCCCATTGCTGCTGCCCGGGAACAGAGCCCACCACTCTGCATCGTCGGGCCTGTGGTTCCGTGTGGCCCCGAGGGAGAGGAGGCTCTTGGCAGCAGAGTGGCCCTGGCAGACACCCGCCCAGCAGCTGGGGCAGCACATCTGCGAGGGGGACCCCCGAGGGGGCCTGTCTCTACGCCCACCCCCAGGCCACACTTCTGCTCGGACAGGCTGACTAAACAGTGATGAATTGAGAACCTGGGTGCTGTGACCCCTTCCCTGCTCTGGGACTAAGAAGTCTGGCAGAGAAGACGTGGACTGCAATAGGATCTGGGGAAAGAATGCATTTTACACACGTGGGGATCCCCTCTGAGCGTGTCTGCTGAGACCTGGAGACGCCAGAGTGGAGATGTGGTCCCGGCAGACCGGCCTGGGAGGCTCACCTGACTCCTGGGTCCTCTCTCTTCCTGTCCAGCCCCTCGTGGGGACGTCTTACCAGAGCCAGCGCTGACCGGGCGCCCGGCCCCGGTACCTGCCTGTGCTTGAGCCCTTACAAAGCCCCCAAGTATCACCTCCAGGCATCCTCAGGAGTGAAGTCAGGATGAGGACGGGCGGCCTGGGAAAGGGCTGGGCGTAAGGGAAGGTGGCTGGAAAGTACACTTCGGAAGCTGGAAAGCAGCCCCCACGTGTGGGGTCTCATCCCCCCTCCTGAGCAGCAGGACCCCTGCCCTGGTGGGTGCTGCACAGCCCACAGGGCCCTCAGCTGTGGGGGACGGGAGGCAGGGGGCTGGGGTGCCCTGAGGACGGGGCAGCCAGGTGGACACCTGGGGAGAGGACCCAGGTGGAGGCATCAGCAGGTGGAAAGGTCGCTGGTAGCCAGAAGGGGGATGACGGGGGAGAGTCATGTCCGGTGGCGAGAAGGAGGGGCTCCAGCCTGCCTGTGATGGGGTGTCGCAGGTTTGCAGCAGAGGAGGGGCCTGGCCTGACTTAGGCTGGTGCCAAGATTTTGTGAGGGAGGAGGGGGGAGAGGGAACCCCAGAACCTGGGGACCCCAGAGAGAACACTCTTCACTGGAACCGCCGCGGGGTGGGCGTGCCCCCAGTTTATAGACATCCTGCCCGTCCCGCCCACAGGGGCCGCCGATGGCTCTTCTTTCCCTGAAACCATGTCCTGGGACCTCCCCTGTCTGTCACCAGACACCATGGGTGTCCCTGAAAAGCCTTTCTTCCTACCTGGGTCTCAGAGTTCTGCCCGAGGCACGGGACCATCACTTCCTCAGGGTCTCAGGGTTTACGGGAGGAGGGGGCAGTGCCAGCATCACTCGGGTGTGTCTGCAGGGAGATGCTGAGCGGTCAGAGATGATGACGGCCGGCACTTGTGTGTGCGCATGTCGGCCAGGAAGCCGTGGTGACCACCAGTGAAATCCGGAAGCAGGGCTTCCAAAGTTGAAAGAAAAAAAAAAGAGATAATAAACAAGAACTTGACAAAACTTCAAAAAGGAGGGGAGAAAAAAGAGTACAGAAAGAGTAGAGTGGAAAGTAGATAAAATAGGAAAAAGGAAGAAACAGAATCCAGATTATTAATGAGGTATTAATGTGACTAGAATAAAATCTCCTTTAAGAGACAGAGAATGATAGACTGATTTAGATAACAAAACTCAGCTCTACAGTCTATACGAAAGACTTAATTAAGATCAAGTGGCATAGAAAAGTTAACTATAAATGAATGACAATTTTAACTTCATACAAGAGGAAAGTAGGCCATTATATAAATGGCCTAATTTATAAGAAATTGAATTGACTTGGCATAAACTGTTAAGGAAAAAACAGTATAACGACTAAATATGTAGAGAAAAATCTACTAGAAAAGGCAGAAAAACAGGAAAATAAAAGCATATGGAATATCTGAATGTACCTCTTTTTGGAATTATACAGCTCTAGTAGGGAATAAATAACAAAGGATATAGAGGTCATGAATATAAACCATATAATTTATATTCTTCAAATAGAAAACTCACATTTTGTCATATTTGTTGAATATATAAAAAATAGATTGCAGTTACCCACCTAGAAAATCTTAAACATTTAAAAAGTAGGGTTATGGCAGGTTGTTTAATATGACATGCAAAAAGGGTTAGAGACCAGGAAATCTACTAACATAATACAATATGCCAACAAATTCCAAAAGAAAAGAAGACATTTTATAAAATCCCTAATTTATTCCTAATAAAAGCTGTAGCATCAGCGTTCTAAGACAGCCCCGCTGTAGAGCCCTGTGTGATCCCCACCCCTTGAATGTTGGCAGAAACTGTGAATATGAGAGATCAATCCCGTGATTATGTTGTGCTTTGGGGAAAACGGGAGATGATTCTAACGCTGAAAGCTCAGCTTCTCTGTACACCGGTGCCGAACTGAATCTCGGAGACAGAGTTTTGGGTGAAGTAGAAAAGGATAGCTTTCCTACTTTGCCAGGCAAAGGGGGACACAGCGGGCTCCTGCCTCGAACAACTATGTGTCCCAACTTGGGGGAGGTAGTGAGAAGTTTTACAGTCATGATTCAATGAGGGGGCGTGGTCAGCTCATGGACGTTCTTCTGATTGGCTGGTGGTGAGGTAATCAGGAGTCAGCATCACCAATCTTCTGGTTCCAACAGGTCTGGGGTCTCAGTGCTTGTGGGCAGCAGACAGTTAACTTTTCCACCTGGTGGGGGTTTTACCTGCGAAACATTCAAAGATAGTGTTGTGTGTATCCCTCAGGGGGGGACCAGGATCCTGCCCCAGGGCTGCACTATTGTTTCCCTCTTGACTGTTTGCTTCTCCCTGTGTCTGCATCCCCTCCCTTCCCTAATTAACAACTGCTTGAATCTTCCCCGTTGGAACTCAGGGAGGGTCATGGAGGCTGAAGGAAGCCTGTTTCCGGTAATCAAAGAAATGGGGGACCCAAAAGGCCTTTTGTGCCCAGGAACCCCACTGTGCCCCACTTGCTATCAATCCTGGTGGGCCTGACCTAATCAGGTGAGCTCTTTAATAGCCGAGAGTTTTCTCGGGCTAGAGGCAGAGGAAGAAACCAGAGAGACATGCTGCTGACCTCAACGCAGCATCGGCACCCACGCTGGGCCTGCCGCGGGCCACGTGGAAGGAATGTAGATGGCCTCCAGGAGCTGGGAGTGGCCCCAGGCCAGAGCTGGCAGGAACACGGGTCCCCAGGTACAGGTCAGCAAGGGGACGGACCCTGCCAGCTGTCTGAGGGAGCCTGGAGGGGTGTCCGTCTCCAGAGGCGGATGCAACCATGAAGAGCTTCAGCCCATGAGACCCGGAGCAGCTAGGGCAGCTCCGTCAAGTCCACACAGACGGGTAATTTAACAGCACGCTGAGTTCTGGAGGATGGAGTCCAAGCTCGGTGATGGGCAGGGTTGCTTCCTGGTGAGGTCTTTTTTTCTGGCTTGCTGGCGTTACGGACGGAATTGTGTCCCCACCACCCTAAATTCATATGTTAAAGCCCTAAACCCGTATGTGACTGTTTGGAAATGGGGCCTTTCAAGAAGAATTAAGTGGAGTCAAAGGGTGGGCCTAATTCAGTAGGGCTGGTGTCCTTATAAGGAGAGGAAGAGACACCAGATCTCTCTCTCTCTAGGAAAGGCTGGGTGCGGACACAGTGAGAAGGCGGCAGTATGCAAGCCAGGAAAACACCAGGGCGTCTCCTGTGAGATGAGGGCCTCTGTCACTATTATACAGTGTGCTTTGGTGGCTCCAGATGTAATAAGAGAAATATTCAGTAATTAGTACAAACACTGGTGAAGCAAAGACATCTTTTTAGTTAATGATCTCATTGTACAGCTAAGAAACCAAAGAGATTATTTTATAAAAGAAAAAGAAAAAACGGCTGGAGTAATTTAAAAATTTCATAGAGTTTGCTGGATATAAGATAAAATTTCAAAATCTATAGATAGTCCTTATATTAGCAATGAGGAGTAGGAAATTAAAATCAGGAATTTATTTAAAATAAGTATGGATTTGGTATTAAAAACACCTATGGGAGCAAGTGGGTAGTTTCTTCTTCAGCTTGGGCAGCTGTAAGGAAACACTGCAGACGGGGGCTTCAACTTACCTACAGTCCACAGTCCACAGCAGATGTGATCCCACATTCTCAGAGAGAAAGCCTTAATAAAAAAAGTCAGTTCTAGGGCTTCCCTGGTGGCACAGTGGTTGAGAGTCTGCCTGCCGATGCAGGGGACACGGGTTCGTGCCCTGGTCCGGGAAGATCACACATGCCGCGGAGCGGCTGGGCTCATGAGCCATGGCTGCTGAGCCTGCGCGTCCGGAGCCTGCGCTCCGCAACGGGAGAGGCCACAACAGTGAGAGGCCCGCGTACCGCAAAAAAAAAAAAAAAAGTCAGTTCTCCCCAAACTAATACATAGAGTTAATGCAGGAGGGAAGCCCCAGCAGATTTATTATTAGGAATAGGTAGAATAAATGTCTCAGAACTGCCAAAAAATACCAAAAGAATTCATGGTGCCTGGAGGAATATTAAATAATCAAGCACTAGGTTACACAGATGCTGTAACAGAAACAAGGTGGTCACCTCGTGGGGCTTCACAGTCAGGCCCCCGGAGCGAACAAGAGTCCAGGAATGGGTCCTGGTGCACCTGACAAAGGCGGGCGTGACTTTGGGTACATATGGCAACCAGGAACATGTCTGATCAATGCTCGTGTTCAGTGATCTGTGAACACGTGTAAATAAGAACACGTATAAACATTCGCCTCTGTCCCTTTGAAAACAAAGACCTCCATCAGTCTGGGCCAGAGGTGGTGGCCCCGACGTGGCTCATCTGACTTCACCTCACCCCGCGGAACCTCCATGTGGCTCCTCAGAGAACCCCAATCATGGGAGGGAGGGCTGCTCTGTTAAACCATAGACGCGTCTTTGTGCTTTTCCAGCTCAACAGAAGGGGAACCTCTGATAGAACCTTCTCTTAACATCACGCGTTTAAAGAACTATTAACTGGAGGTGGGTTTGCGTGGAAAACCTCCTCTTCATCCATCGGCCCAGACGTGCAGGGCGGGAGGAGACGCAGGACGCACAGCTGGCCGTGGGAGCCTGGGCTGCAGGGTGGGGGCGGGGCCCGCGGAGCGAGGGGCGGGAAGGGGGTGGGCTCGGGCCCCTGGGCTCCCTGTGAGATGTAGGTTCACCCCCAGCCCCTCTGCAGTGGTGCCTGCCCGAGGGAAGCTATCAGCCAGGGAATCGAGAACTGCTGGGGAGGACTCTGCACTCCCTACACCCCAACAGTCCCGCCCCCTCCTCCCTCAGCCCCTTCCCGGGGGGGGGGACACCTGTGCTCCCCCAGGACAGCCCTGCTGCTCCCAGCTCCCTCCAGACCCTTCTCCACCCCCGCGGCCTCCCTGGACAGCTCCAAGCACTGACCTGCCTGAGGAGTCCCAAGCCACCTCTAAGCCCCCCCGCCCCCGAAGCCCACCCCAGCTCTCTCCCCTGCTCCCCCCTCCCTCCCTCCACTGGGCTGGAGCTCTAGGCACCCCCGGCTCACACCTCCAGGGATCCGCCCCGGAAGTCAGCCACGGCCGGCCACCACACTCCTTTCTGGGAGACGCTCCCCTGGCCCCTCCCAGCCCCGCGCCGGCCTCCTCTGCCAGACCCCAGCCCAGAGCGTCCGGGCGGCCTGAGCTGAGCGGCTGGGACGGCCCCCGTGTCAGCTCCAAGACGACTCCGGCGGTCTGTAGCTGAGCAGGAAGGTCTCAGGTGAGGTCAGAAGATGCCAGAGAGACGAGAGAACCAGAGGGGCAGCGGAGTCGCCGTCAAGGGTCTGGTTTCTGGCTCCAAGGCTCTGAGCCGTGCGTTCACCCCGAACCCGATTCCCATGGATTAAGGCCCTCCTGATTTTCGTTCTGCAGACAGAGGCCCCCGCGGCCCCTGCCTCCGTCAGCCGCCCCGTGCACGGAGATCCTGAGGTCCCCGGGGGGTTGCGTGCCCAGGGAGCAGGAAAGGCGCACGCGGGTGAGGCCCAGGGTAGGAGTCATTTACGCAGGTGGATGAGCGGTGGGCACCGGGCTCGCACGGGGCACTGACTGCACGGGCCCTTCTCTCTCCCAAGAAGTCGCAGTCAATTCAATTTTCACCCCAAACCTCAGAGGTCAGTTCTATTACTGTCCCAGTTTGCGGGTGAGAGAACCAAGACTCACAGAATTGGAGCCCTTTTCTGAGATGGTGTCACAGCTGGGTTCCCAGCCCCCGACATCTCCCAGTCTAGGCGGGGTCCCGGAATGACAGAGCAGCGGGCTGTGCAGCCCAGGGAGGTGAGGACCCACAGTGGGGTCGCCTGAGACCGGCCACCTCCTCCCCTGCTCCTTGAAGGAAGCTCCCAGAACGCCCAGCCCCTGCCTGGTGCTGTGGGCCTTGCTGAGCTCCGCTTGGCCCCAGCGTGCGGTGTTGGACCCCATGGTGGGGGCCAGGTGGGTCAGAGCACGTCCTGGGACCAACCGGCCCGCAGCTGGGAGGGGTTGGAGTACCAGCTGGTGTCCACCCTCTGAGGTGCTAGAAAGTGCCGAGAACACGTGAACCAAATGCGTCATTGCCACCTTGAAACAGTGCTTGGTTTAGCAGGACAGACGAACGCGTGTCAGTGTTTCTTAAACCTCGGTGTGTAACAGCCACACACTACCCGCAGAATGTGGGCGGCCAGGCCTGGGGCCCTGCGTGGGGGGAGGTCCGGGGGGCTGCGTTTCAATGAGCAGTTTTGGCGATCTGACGCGTGTGGCGCTGGACCACCAGCAGGCAGATCTGAGCTCATCAGACAACGAGAAGACAGGGTGGTGCAGCCTGCCCTACGCGGCGCGTGGCGCACTTCCTACAAACAGCTGAGGAGGCGCTCACTACGCCACCAGAGATACCAGTGCTGCCTTCTCGGACTTTGATTGTTTTCGTTGCCAGCTGCTTCTGGGAGTGAAGACCAGCCAGGGCTACACCTTCCTCGAGTGCTTATGGGGGATGAGACCGGCCTTCGTAGCAAAAGCCCCCTGTGCCCAGCACACAGATGTGGTTTGCTTCTAGGGCACTCACGAGGCATTTGCTTCAGTGGCTGATGGAGCAGGTGTGTGCTGGCCCCGGGAATCCAGAGGAGAAGGGCTTTCTCACAGGGCATGAATTTGTTTCCCAACTATCTACCGCGCGAGGTGAATAATTCATCACCGGTTGCTTCTTGTGGCTCTAGGAGGCTGACGAAGCCGCGGGGTTCTGGAGCCGCTCCAAGATCTGCTCTGAGGCGGAGAGGCGTCTCCTCTCACACCCTGCTTCTCGTTTGTGCGGGAAGAGAGATGGAGGTCGGGGGGAGCGCGTGCCTGCAGCCTCCCTCCCCACCCGACCGGCCTGGCTGCCTCTGGTACATCACACCCTTGCCCCTCTCCCTTAATTTTCCTCCCTAAACTGTAGGAGGTGTGTACGTGGCTTTGCTTAGGGGGTTACAGAGAAGTGCGGAGGAGAAAGAGAGTGAGGGTGAGAGGAAGCACAGAGGCAGAGCCTTGGCCACCATCACTGGGTACGGGGTCTCCCCGAAGCTCTGGGGCTGCAGGCCACCCAGTGAGGCGCCTCTGGGGGTCTAAGCACGGTGCCCGCGGGGACTGGAGGAAATCGGCGAGGGTTCCTGGGGGAAGCGGTGATGCCCCTTCTTCCTCTCCCGTTGAGATGGCGGTGAATTCGAGAACTGCAGCGCTGCCAGAGCAGAACTAGTATGGTCTGGTTTTCCTCCTGAGCATCTATTTTTTTCTGCATAAATTTTCTGAATGACACGTAGATAAATTCTTGAACTTATGAGTGTCCCTCTTGAGACAGGATTTCATCATCTTACCTATTTAACTAATGTATTAGTTACAATTACACCTCAAAATGGTATCAACTCTGGCATAATCAAAAACTACGCTTCAATTATTCATCGAGACTTTAATTAAGAAGCCCCGCTAAATTAATAAAAGCTTCAGAAGGAATGTAATGAAAACGACTCACGGAAAGTCTTGACCAACTTTTCTCCATCTCAGGAATTAAGTTTCCTCCTGCAGATTGCCACGAGCCCTCCTCCTAATGGACACGACACACAGGCAGGTGAGAAAACCCCAGGGGCATGGCGGGAGCTGGTGGGCCTGGTGAGTGTGATCCTAGGTGAAGGTTTTAAAGGTGTCCTGGGATTAGTCCACCAGCTCCATTTTCCTGGTATCCGAGAGAGTGAGCGGCCCAAGGCTGCCTGCAAAGCTGGGGCGGGGGAATTGCCGGGACGGGAGCTGGCCTTGGTGCTGACGTCCATCCAGGCCTCCCAGGACGGGGCCCCTCGTAGCTCCTGCTGCTTGTAGGAGGTGCGTCTCCCACCCAGCGCTACCGTCTTCTGAGTGTTCAGCCTCAAACTGGGTGAGGAGTGTCTCCTTAATTTCTCTTTCTGATCTTTCTTTGTTAGTGTATAGGAATGCAAGAGATTTCTGTGTTTTAATTTTGTATCCTGCAACTTTACCAAATTCATTGAAGATCTCCAGTAGTTTTCTGGTAGCATCTTTAGGATTTTCTGTGTATAGTATCATGCCATCTGCAACCAGTGACAGTTTAACTTCATCTTTTCCAATCCGTCAACAGAAGAATGCATAAAGGAGATGGGGTACATATATACAATGGAATATTACTCGGCCGTAAAAAAGAATGAAACGATGCTGTTTGCAGCAACGTGGATGGACCTAGAGACGATCATACTAAGTGAAGTAAGTCAGGCAAATCAAATATCATAGGATATCACTTATATGTGGAATCTAATAAAAAATGATACAAATGAACTTTTTTACAAAACAGAAATAGACTCACAGATCTTGAAATCAAACCTATGGTTAGCAAAGGGGAAACATGGGGGGAGGGATTGGTTAGAAGATTGGGACTGACATATACACACTGCTATATATAAAACAGGTAATCAACAAGGACCTGCTGTACAGCCCAGGCAACTCTGCTCAGTATTCTGTAACAACCTATATGGGAAAAGAATCTGAAAAAGAATGTACTCTGCTGTACGCCTGAAACTAACACAACATTGTAAATGAACTATACTCCAATAAAAATTTTTTTAAAAGTTTAAAAAACTGGGTAAGGAAATGCAGGAAGAACCGGGAAAGAGAGGTCTATGCTAGTTCTGGTTCCAGGTGAGGGTCCAGTCCGGGTGAGGGTCCAGGTTTGGAATTCAGACAGGAGAGGAGCACGGTTAATTATTCCTGCCCGGACCCGCGCAGCTTGGTTCCTCCATCATTCATTCAGCAAACCAGAGCAGAGAGAATAATTATGCTCCCGGGGTCAGAAGAGCCAGGGAGGTCCACGGCTCCTGGAGGTGAGAATGAGGCTGGAGGTGAGTTGACGGGCACCAGGCGGATGGGTGCAGATGTACAGGACAACCAGGAGGGGCGCTGCCGGGGAGCCGCGTGACGTGGGGGCTCACTGGGCCTGGGTTCCTTTCCGAGGTGGCCCAGCCCGGTGGGAGTGAGTGACGTGAATCGCTTTTATGTGTCCTGTGTCTGTGGATTCAGCTGTTTTCTCTTAGGGTGGATGCTAACTGCCGAGGTTATAAGTAGCTTATCTACTTATCTACAGACTAAGGCCCTCAGACTCAGTTGGAAGCCTGAACTCCAGGCCCAGGACCCGGTGGTCTGTCCTGGGGGAGGGGGTGTGGTTCAGGGAACCGCCCCCCGAGGAAGTGGGTGTCCCCCTGCCGTTGCTTTCAATGGAGAGCTTTGGCCGGGGTGAGGGGCTCAGAACAGGTGAGAGAACGGGGTACCGCCTACAACAAAGGCAGTGCCGGCAGGTCCAACCCACTGGGCGACTTGCAGGGGTGCCCTTTCCACGCTGACCTGGGGCTGTGGTGGGAAGAGAGTGGCCATATCTAGATGCTGCCCTGGTCTGGGCGTGCTGGTGCTAAGGGGCCACGGCCGGCAGACACAATTCGAGAACCTATCAGTGCCTATTCTGGGATAGATTCCACAGGACACAGGAGGAGGGAAACCGGGGCATCTTCCCTTGGGGGCCTAGAAGGTAGCTTTTGAAGCTGCAGACACAGATAACGGGAATACCATTACCATTTTCTGCGATGATTTATGGGATATTTTGAGCAGGTGACAGGTTTTGTGATAGACGAAGCCATTATACATGATTACTGATTCTGATGGATAGATGTTATATGTCCCATCTTGTGGAAGTGGAGATGGAGACTTGGGCTGGTTCCCTGAATCACCACAACTGACACAGCCGGGCTCCCGGGCAGGTCTGTTGGGCTCCACTGCATTTGGCAACAACCAACCGGTTACAGTGCCGAGGGGTCGGCAGCAGACACGCTGCTCCCTGTTTCTCAGTAAAGACGCAGGGTCACCTAGGTTGTCAGCGAAGTTCCAACACAGACTGGTATGTTTCCCAACATGTGTCTAAAATCCCTCTTACTCTCCAGAAATGTAGGGCAGCTGCGGATCCCCAGCTGACGGTCCGTGCCCTGGCAGGGGCGGGGTTGATGTGTTACTTCCTGGGGGCAGGGGTGCTCCCTCTTCTCGAGCCCCTGCCCAGCATAGGTGGCCCTACATGCCGACTTCCCGGATCCCAGGACCCACTCTGTTCTGCAGGCACCTGAGCTGACAGCTCCCTGTCCCCCAGCCTCTGACCCTGCGGGAAAGACCCCGGGGTGGACCAGCGAGGCCAGGGTGAAGACAGGGCAGTGTCTGGACACTCTGAGAGGTCACCTTAGCAGTTAAGGGGGTGCAGCCCTGGAAGGGTGTGTCCACATGTCCTTAAAGTGCTGGGGTTCAGGGGTCTCTACCCTCTCAGGACTCCTGTGAAGTCACCAGCTGGCTCCACAGCCCAGCCCCCAGCAATGACAACATTCACCCAAGGTCAGGCCCGGCACCAGAGGGGCAGCCTGCAGTGAGGACGAGCCCCCGGGCTGGTCCCCCCACCAGATGCACGAGGGACACGGAGGGGAGTCTGGGAGGGACACAGGACCCGGAAGAGGACGGCAGGGAAGATGCCACGGAGGAGAGCCACACCCTTCTCTGAAAGATGCTGCCAGGAGCGTCATTTCTGGGACTTTATCAAGAGGTCTTGAAAAATGGCAGAACAAACAATGTAGGCGAGGTTAAGTCAGGCACCTCTGTGCTTGTCAGGATTTTACTGAGACGGTAGCTGCTGATTAATAATGCATCTCTACATGACACCCTTTACTTTATTGTCCTTAACGCAGGGATTCCAGCCCTGAAGCCAACATGCCATCTTCAATTATTTATTAATAGAGCCAGTCACGAAATGAGACGATGCAAGCAGCCTTTACCACCCAGAAATGGAGGAAAAGGGTGTTACCCTCCATCACCTCCTTTCTAGGCAGAAAAATAAAATAGGTCCTCCAGGGGTGTTGTTTGGACTCTTCCTCAAAGGGTCTTAAGAAACAAATGCCCTGTTTTTTTCTATATCGATTGATGATTTCCGGGCCACTTTGTACATCTCCTGTGGTCCTCTTTACAATGCAATGAAGGGATTGTGTTAAAACACCCCCAGGGCTGAGAGTGAGGTCGCAAACTCCCCCCTCCCTTCTGCTTCCCTTCCTCTCAGTGTCTGTCTCTGTCTGTGTCTCTCTCTGTCTCTGTGTGTGTCTCTAACTGTCTCTGTCTCTCTGTCTGTCTCTGTGTATGTCTCTGTCCCTGTCTGTCTGTGTCTCTCTTTGTCTCTGTGTGTGTCTCTGTCTGTCTTTGTCTCTCTGTCTCTGTCTGTCTCTGTCTTTCTGCCTCTGCTCAGTGTATGTCTCTGTCTCTTTCTGTCTGTCTGTGTCTCTCTTTGCCTCTGTGTGTGTCTCTGTCTCTCTCTGTATCTCTATCTCTGTCTCTCTGTCTCTGTCTCCCACACACACAACCCTACAACCGATGATTCCCAGTTTTCGGGGGAGAATCCCAGAATCCCAAGTTGGAGATTGTAACCTGTCCTGGAATCTCCCCTCACAAATTCTTTGTCCAGGTTTTTCTGCCTCTGCTCGGGAGCCAGGGAGAACAGTCTCTAACACAGAAGCAGCTCCTGTTACAATTACGTGGCCGGGATCGCCAGGAACAACCTATAACAACACACATTTAAGCACAAAAAATGTCATCCATACACTGAGCTGAAATCTTTCTCTTGCTTCTTGACACAGATTTCAGCTCAGCGCCTGGAGGACACACACATACACCCAGGAAAACCATTTCTTCTGCTTGAAAATTCTTCAAATATTTGAAGGACTTTTCCCTGCGTCCTCTTAATCTTTTCTGAGCAGGGCAAACCCAGCCCCATCAGTACACTCCTCAAGAGCTGCGGGTCTTGTGCCCTCTGACACCCACTTCAGCAAACACCCCGAGGCCACCGTGAGCTGAGCGAACAGCCAGGAGTCCCTCCCTCCCAGGGAGTCTCTGCCCAGTGCCCGCCCCTGAGCCGCCCGCAGCTGTGTGCCCTGGACACACCCAGGTCTCCAAATACTGCGTCAGGGGCCCAGGAGACAGTGTCACCCCCACCCTAATTTTTAACTTTTATTATATATTATCATACAGCTCAGATTTGCCTGAGCCTTTCTACTTCATGTCCTGTCCCCTGGGCATCTTTCATATTTCCGTCGTAAACTTCTTGGCATTTTCTTGGTTTTTTCTTTTTTGGTACTTTTAAAGCTTCGTTCATTGACCTGAGTGACTTAATGTATAAAGATGCTGTCTTCAAGTTTTGTCATGTTTTCTTTTTCCGGTTTAGAATCAGGGCAGCATGACCAGAACCAGAAGAGACCATAGACATGAAGTTATTTAATTCCTTCCGTGCAGTACTTTTGTCCTTGCTGTAGACACCTTCTTTCCTTTTCTCTTTTGGTTTTTACTGAATACATTCCCTGACTCCTAATTCCTTATATTCAAGGTGGGCACCCTGCAGCCTTGTGACACATTCATTAATTTATTCTTTTATTCAACAAATTATTTTAACTTTTTATCATAAAGGATTTCAAAGAGAAGAGAGACTAGTATTATAAACACCCATGTATACACCACCCCAGTTTTAAAGAAACACTGTGCCTATATTTCTTCAAATATTTTCTCAAATATTTTAAAGCATATTCTAGAAACCATAGCATCTTAAACATAAATGCTTCATTATACGCGTTTACTTAAAGGATGCACACGCTTATAAAATCTGTATCTTTACCTGTATCCATTTACCTATCCATCCGTCTATCCATCTCTTACAAAAGCCACAATGCCACATCTAAGGAAGGTCACAGAAATAAATCCTTTGATGTTTTATAATTTCCAATCCATATTAAGAATTTCCCTATTGTCTTCAAGCTGTCTTTTCATAGTTGGTTTATTCTCTGAGTTTGTGACTAGGTATTTTCAGGTTTTTATTTCACATGACTGTTCATCTTCCTTTATAAGCCACTGATTTGTTGGAGAGACTGGTGTCTTTCGATCTGTCCGTCTTTCCCTGTATTTCATGTAAACTGCTGGATGGACCCTGGGCTTGATCTTATTCTAGTTCAATTTTCTCTCAGGAATTCTTCCCAAGTGGATCCAGCTTCTGCTACCGCATCGCGTTGGGGGCGCTTACATCTTAGTGGGGCTGAGGCTGGCGGGGTCCTCCTGATGTCCCGACCCCCAATCACCCTTCACTAGATGAAGGTGAGGAGTTGCCACTTACGACTATTGAGTAGATCATAAGGTCCATTCAGCAGACACCCCGAGGCCGTCATAATAGATCTTACATCACTGAGAGTTTACAAATGGTGATTTTCTAATTCTAACTTCACTTTTGAGTAATGGCTGCGATTTTTCTCTAAAGAAGAATTTTCTCTCCTCAGTTTAAATACGGGAAGATAACATTTGACCTTCTTCTCTTTAATTTCAAGGTGAAGAGCTGGCTCTAGCAGTCTCCCCCTTTTGACCAATAAGGATGCACTTTTGGGCCATCACTGTGAACATATGAGTTGTTTTTTTTTTTGCGGTACGCGGGCCTCTCACTGTTGCGGCCTCTCTCGTTGCGGAGCACAGGCTCCGGACGCGCAGGCTCAGCGGCCATGGCTCACGGGCCCAGCCGCTCCGCGGCATGTGGGATCTTCCCGGACCGGGGCACGAACCCGTGTCCCCTGCATCGGCAGGCGGACTCTCAACCACTGCGCCACCAGGGAAGCCCGAACATATGAGTTTTATATGTTTGATAAGTTTCAATCAATTGCAGTTTTCTTTCTTTCTGGTATTCTTGTCGTTCCATATCGGGCCAGTACGAACCTTTCCCAACAATTATCTTTAGGTGAGAGTCTAAAGTTTTTACCAAATTTAGAAAGAAAATCTTATTTCTTCAAATATTTTCCTTTACCCCGTTTGGAAGAGGCCAATTTTGGGTGTTTTAGGCAGAGGGATATTGTACCGCAGGTAACTGAGACTCTGTTGAATTTTTTCAGTATTTCTCTTTTCTTTGTGTTTTCCTTAGTAAAATTGCCACTGCTCTATTTTCAAGTTCAATTTTATTTGCTTCTGATATGTTTAATTTGCTCAAAATTCCATCCAGTGTATTAGTCAGTGTGGTTATTGTGTGTGTGTACGTGTTTTTTTTTTTTAGCAAGAGTCTCATTTGTTTTTCTCTTTATAGTTTCTATTTCTCTGTTCCTTACGACCATGTGTTTTATTAAATCCTTGAGCACAATTATAATAGCTGTTTTGAAGTCCTTGTTTGCAAATTACAACATCTCTGTCATTTCTGGGCATTTTTCTACTGATTGATTCTTCTTGGAGTTACGGTGGTGTTTTCTTGCATGTTTACTAATTTCGGATTGGATGCCTGGAACTGTGATAGTTTTGTTGATGAGTATGAGTTTTCTTGTCTTTCCACAATTATTTGAGACTTTTGTTTTGTGTAAGATACTGTTCTAGTAACGGGGGACATAATCGTGAGTAAAGGTCACATCTCCTGTGGGCACGATGCTTACCATGTCGCGAGGTGGGGGGGAGGGAAGACAGACAAAAGTAGGCAAATGAAGCAATAATGTACGTTCTAGACAACTTTTCCCTTAAAAGGCCAAAAATGCATCTCGCAGGCTCCATGGAGCACCGGGAGGAAATGAACACTACAAAGACTCAGAGAAAAATCTTAGTTCCATGAGTCAGATGTCTTGTGGACCAGCTGCTTCCCACAATGAGCAAAAGCTTAGCATTAATGGAAAAAATGAGAGGAAGTATGTACCACTGGGAGGTTCCCACCCGAACACATCTTATTTTCTTATTGATCAAATTGAAAGAAGGTGGCCATAATTTCACATTACAGTCTATCTTAGAAAACTGCTGGAGACAGAAGGACAGCCCCAACCAGCTGCTGAGCCGTTTGGCTCACAGAACAGGGCGGGCACGGCGGGCAGGGCCACCTGCAGAGACCAGCGTCTCCGATGCTGACTCTCCCCCCAACGCAGTGAGAAGCAGATGTAGCAGCATCGCCGCAGCGGGCATCCTCATGGCCCCAACCCCGGAGCACAGAGGAGGAGCCATCCTGCTCTGAAGCGATGTCCGTCCCCGGAGCATCTCTGCAGGCCCGGCTCTGGTCACAGGACCGCCCCTCTTGTGTCCACTCCGGGCATTGTGCCCCCTGCCCATGCCGGAGCCCATCACAGACCCCCAGTCCAGGTCACAACGCTCACCGTACAGGCACTCGCGTCACCAGCATTTGTGATCGGATGATGCAAACAGGAGGTGCCAGCACCTGCCCACTGTGGGCAAACCTGCCCTCAGAAGATGCCAGCTGTCAACACTTCAGTGTTTGAAGACAGAAAACAAAATTGGGTGAACTAAGAATTCAGCTCAAGAAGATAGAAATCGAGTAATAGAGCAGAAGTAAAGATATTAGGACGCCCGGGTAAATCAAAGTGAAAGTGGAAAATAGTAGAAGAGATACATTAAGTAGGTTTTGTAAATAAATTAAATAACCGTTTCTTCTAAAAGACTCATAAAATAGATACATGTTTAGCAAATCTAATCAAGAAAAAGTAAGAGTGAGACCGTATACATTTAACGGATTTTAAAAGAGATTAGAGCTGCATATACTGGGTATTCAATCAAGGTCTGTAGCACTAATGCAAAGATATTTTAGCACAGGGCTCCGTGCACAGCTGTACAGTAACTATTTTGAGATCTGGGTGAAATGGTTGATAGTTTAGGAAAACACAAATCACCAATACTGGCTCACAAAGAAATGGCTACACCACTTTGGTAAGTTAGCTTGGCAGATGGTAAGCCCACAAAAAATCAACAGTCTTCCCTATGCTAGAAATAAAATACCTAGAAACAGAAATGTGGGAAATATTTTGTTTACAACATTGGCAAAAACTATGAAATGAATGGGAATTATCTTGAAAATGAAGGTACAAGGCCTAAATGGAAGGAAAGAAAGTCTTTTTAATGGACATAAAACAAGATGTGGAGTAATGTAAAGACAGCCTGTCCTTATAGGACAGGATTGCAGTGTTAGGTGTCACGCCGAACACCTAAAACTCCAATCTTTCCAATCGTAATGTAAAAGTTTAATGCAATTCCAGTCAGACCACCAGGCACCTTGTTTAATGATCTTGCCGTTTATATGGAGTAAAAACGTCCCACGAATAGTCATCGTAATATACCTGAGGCGGAAGGATAACTTATTTCCAAGGCTCTTTAATCAAATCAATACGGTACTGGCCCAGGGATGGAAAAGCACATCAGAGGACAATCGGGGATTGGGAAAAGAACCTAGTCTGTGGGATTTGATTTGGAGAAAAGAATGGATTGTACAGTAAGTGCTACCGGCTTAGCGGTGCCCCGTCTGGATGAAGGGGAGGCTCACGTCACACCAGGCGTAAACATCATTCCAGGTGGGTCAGAGAATTGCATGCGGGATAATAATAACAGCGATGAGGACGATAGAAACACCCAGAGGTAAACCTTGCAGTTTTCACGTAGAATCTACAAATGAGAGAGATTCTTAATCAGGAATTTAAAATCCATTGAAGAAAGATTTTTTTTTTTTTTGCCCAAATAGCCATGAACATCTTTTGATGGCAAAACAATGCTTTAAATAAAGCCAATATGAAAATAATATACAGTTAAAGTATTTTTAATGCAAATGACAGATGTAAGATGATTATTTGTAACATCTGCGAAGCACCTAATGTTATTAGAAAGCTGCCGAAGGAGAAACCAACAGACTAGTGCCTGTCTGAGAACGATGTCCAAACACATGGTTATTTAGAGAAACACAAATAAAAGAAACAATTTGCTTTCTACCCCTAACCCTCAGACTAAGGAAGGCAAAATAACATCTCCTGATGGCAGGGAAAATGGCGCTCTTTTATAGTATTCATGTACATTTAAGGGGTTAGGGGCTTCCCTGGTGGCGCAGTGGTTGAGAGTCCGCCTGCCGATGCAGGGCACGCGGGTTCGTGCCCCGGTCCGGGAAGATCCCACATGCCGCGGAGCGGCTGGGCCCGTGAGCCATGGCCGCTGGGCCTGTGCGTCCGGAGCCTGTGCTCCACAACGGGAGAGGCCACGGCAGTGAGAGGTCCGTGTACCGCAAAAAAAAAAAAAATTTAAGGGGTTAGAGTGTTTTAAAAGGCAGTCTGGAAAATTCTACTATACACTTCTGTACTGATCCTCTGTGATGCCACCAATCCATTTTCTTTGAGTGTATTTTGGTGAGGAGGTGGTTTGCCAAAATGTGTTTAGATGCTGCAGTCACGTACCGGGGAATCTATCACATAGAAATAAAAATGCAATGGAAAATTATTTCTGCTGTATGTGGATGTTTCGTGAATTGCGTGTGTGTGTGCGTGCATGTCTGTGTATGTGTACGTGTGCGTGTACATGTGTGTGACGGCGGCCGTGGTGCCCGCAGCTGCCCAGGACACAGCTGCATGGACGCCATCCGTGGAGAATGGGTGACGACAGCCACCGTCCAGCTGCGTCACGTCCGTCCCTGGGGCCTCAGAGGCATTCACGGGAAGCCTTGACCTTCAGGCTCAGGGCTCCCTTGGTCACGCCCCTCTCTCCCTTCGTCTCCGCGGGGGATAAGGCTCAGAGGACCAGGCATAGATCCCCGCCTCCCTCCACCCTCCTGCTTCTTTCTCATACACGTGCTGTGGCCTCCCCGGCCCGGATCCAACGTGCGGCCCGGGAGCCCTTCCCACCAGGACCAGGCGCAGCGGGGACGCCGTTCAGCCCTCGCCTTCCGGGGCCCTTGGCCTGCGGGATGCCCCTCTTCTCGCAGCACTTTCCATATTAACGCATCACCACACACCTTTTTTCACTGGGTCTGTAGTTCCTGTCTTTCTCCAGTCCTTAATTTTAAAAAATGTCTTTGGCAGAATTTCCCTCCTACGTCTTCTCCTCTTTGAATCTCACTGGAAGACAGAACACCCAGGAGGGTCCGGAAGGAGCTCTGGTGGGTCAATGCTGTTTGCTAAGTTGAAACATTTTCACCACAAAATCTAGATTTCTGGCTTCTCCTTAATAAGTGGAAAGATTTTGCGATGTTCAGCCCATATCCCCACGTGGACGCACCGGCTGAAGCTGTGTTCGCTGTTCCCTGAGATGAGGGACCTTCCATGTGGCCGAGATCCCTTCCCCTCCCGCTGCCAGCGCTGGGCTGCCCTCGGTCCCCCCCCACCATCCTGCCCCCCCAGGCATGGAGTTTGCCATATTCTCCCTAACTTCCGCCCATGTAGGGCACAGTAGGGGGGGCAGATACTGCAAGGCAGGAGGCGAGGGGAAGGGCCTTTCTTCAAGTCCGTTGTTTCTACCAGCAGCACCCCAGGAACAGCAGAGTCACGACAACATTCAGCTTCATTCAGACCCCCCGCCCAACCAGACCCCGGCCAGGCCTGAGCCCAGCTCCACACACACCCCCCCGCAACCCCCGCGTGATTACCCGCTGCTGAAACATCCGGTCTGGAGTCTGCTTCTCTGGCTGCATCTCGACTGGACATGTGTCCTGTATCATATGGATTTAAAAATCCAAATCATAGACTTGTCCTCCTGGTCATCGCCTCTTTTTTAAAATTTATTTATTTTTATACATTTATTTTATTTATTTTTAGTTTTGGCTGCATTGGGTCTTCGCTGCTGCGCGCGGGCTTTCTCTACTTGTGGCGAGTGGGGGCTACTCTTCCTTGTGGTGCGCGGGCTTCTCATTGTCGTGGCTTCTCTTGTTGCGGAGCACGGGCTCTAGGTGCACCGGCTTCAGTAGTTGTGGCTCGTGGGCTCGGTAGTTGTGGCTCACAGGCTCTAGAGCGCAGGCTCAGCAGTTGTGGCACACGGGCTTAGTTGCTCCGCGGCATGTGGGATCTTCCCAGACCAGGGCTCGAACCCGTGTCCCCTGCACTGGCAGGCGGATTCTTAACCACTGCGTCGCCTATATTTAGACACCATCAGTTAGTTGGCACGATGGCAGCCCCGGGGCCTCCTTCCCTCTCCTCCCCCTGGGGCGAAGGTGTTGCCCATTTCCTGGCTGCCACCTCTGAGGACAGTGTGGACGGTCCCCCGGCTCCCGCCCAGCTCCTCTCTCCAGGTCTGGACAGAGTGGTCCTGGCCCTTCTGTCGGGCTGGACGGACAGTACCGGGACCCCTCCTCCTGTAGGGACTCCTTTGCCGTGTGTCTCGTTGGATGGACTTGAACTCTGTCGGCCATGCGTACCTGCCGACTGGACCTCCCACATCCTCTGGCGCTGGCCGTGCCAGGGACCCATCGCAGGATGGCAGTCGCAGCGCCCCGGGACGTGCAGACCTCTCACAGGACGGAGGCCCGTCTCTGCCCTTCTATCAGTGGGGCTCCAGGACAGGTGCCTGGGCCGATGAACACCTGGTCCCAAGTCTCTGGTGGGGGGTCTCGGATCGGGACCCAAATTGATGGTCAGTTGGTCCCGTGTCTCGGGGAGACCCTGGAGGAGCAAAGATTAGCCAACAGAGGGGAGAATCGAGGTGAGGACGGGGTGGAGGCTGTTTGCTGGAGTCCGGTCCCCAGTTCCAGTAGTTTCGAAGGCAGATCCCCCCTCTTTGCCCTTTTTCCGTGTGCCGCCCATGCTTTCCCCTCTTTTGACTGTTATAATGGGATTTCTGTAATGTACGAACAAGGCCTCCTGGTTATGACATTGCTGAGTAAAAACTGGAACTTTCCCATGCGCTAGAAGTTTTTATTGTGGGGTGGGAATACCGCTAACCACACTGTTTCTCTAGGAAAATGTGTTTCAAGTAAAAACAACTCACAAATAAACTTTAGGGGCACGGTTCATTGGTATGTAGGGGGAATCACATAGATTATCGGGAAGTTACCTGTAGAACAGTAATTACAAAAAAGCAAAGTAGGAAGAGTGCCCACTGCATTGGGAGCCTGGTTTATATGCGTATTTATGAAGTTCTGCAATTTGAACTAATATTCCCACTCTAGCCCTGTCTCTGCTTGAGAAGCTTTTGCTGTGTGTCAAAATCAGCACAGTCAAAATCAATGCTGTCCACCTGACGACGCTCAACTTTCACTACCCTGTGGCACAGTTCAGAGAACCAATTCAATTCATACATTCATGTAATGATAGCGCTGGAAATAATTTACTAGTATCCGTGACTGAGTTGTGTTTATTTTAGAAGTTGCTTCACGCGGGCTTAAACTTGCACCACACCTGATGCCAGAGGACGCGTTCCTCACGTTTCAAAGGCCAAGACCCTGTCTTTGCAGGTATCTTGCACTGTTTCACTCCAGTGTTTCCAGACGCTTCTCTCTGTTTGAACGTGTGGCCTCTGCTAACTTGCCGTCCCCTCCTCCTTCTCGCCCCGCCTGCTCATCACTCACGAAGGAAGCACAGACACTTCAGCCGGTGGAGAAATTACACCTTATTTTACTTCCAAAAGGAGAGAGTTGAGAAACACTGTTGCGGACGTTCAAGATGTTTTTGTAAAGAGACCGAACGCCACCGGCACCGTGTCTTCAGGGGTCCCCGTCGGCCCCCTGCCCCGCCGCGCGTACAAACCCGTCACGCACAGAACGAGATCCCCCTCCTCTCACTCGGTATAAACACGAGCACCTACGCAAAAATCTGTTTGTCACAGAAACGCCAACGAAGGCAGCCCCGTCCCCGACCGACGCCTTAAACTCTCCTGAGCTGTCATAACGCGATCGGCTGCAAAGCGGATTCAAGCGTCATCAGCTGTCTTGCCTGATGTTTCTGGGAGCTCGCCGTGGGCTGGGCTGCGCTCTCTGTGACCCATGCACTTCGAGGGGAGGTGGCCACAGGTTTTTGTCCCTCCAGGGTGGACCCTGACTTTCCAGGGGACAGTTGAGAAAGGGGCCCCGAAGGGCTGGGGGAGTCTGAAAGACAGACGTGCCCATGCCAGCTCTCCCTAAGGTCCCCAGAAGGGCGAGGTGCAGTCCTCAAACCGCAACCACACGAGGTCAACCCACACGCATGCTGGTCAGTGGTGGGGCCCCTCTGCTCTCAGTCCGCCCACTTGTGCAGGCTTCCATCCTCACACCTGGCACACGACCGCCTGTTCTGAACGGTGGGCTGGGCACTGCACACCTCACCCCCCTCCCGCCCCAATTGTCCTTCTGCCCAGAGGCCCCGTTCCAGGCTTGTGGCCCCCCCTGTCCCTGCTCCCAGGCCCTCCCCTCCCCGGCCCCACGGCCCCGCCAGGCACCACTGCCTCTTACTTGTCTTGGGGCCCGGAGTGGAGGACGCGGGTGGGTTGGGGGTGCTGGGACTCGGCTTAGGTGGTAACAGTGCTGCTCGGGTTAAGATGGGTTCTGCCTTCCAGGGAGGAGAACAGACCGCAAACTGCACTGAGCATGACGGGCTCCATCTGGAAAATTCTGCGTGCCCTTCCTTTTCACATCACAGCTTCCGGTCTTCACAGCCTACTTTTGTTTCCACGTGAGCTAATCATGAAATCACGGAGTGTAGCTTTGCAGCTGTAGGACCCTCTGACAGCTGACAAGCTGTCTCCCTGCCGGGCTGTGGAAAAGCTCTGTCTCATGCTGCTGCCCCGGAGCTCAGAAAGTGACCGTGGCCGCCAGGAGCCCGCATTCCCAGTCACTGCCCCCGTGAGGGTTCAGTTGCAGGCAACAAAAACCACGTGAACTAGAGGATCCCGCGCTTACAACACCATGGGAAGGTCTGGAAAAGGGGTGCTAAGCCCTCCTTGAATGATTTCTAGAAAAATCCAGATGCAGCTGCAGTCAGGAAGGTCTGGGGGAAGCTGCTGGCGCCAGGAACGTGCTCTCTTAGCTGTGGCTCAAGGTCCACGAGGCTCCGATGCAAAGACCCCCGGGCTCTAGACCAGCAAAGCCACGTGCACAGTGCCCTGCCTCTGATACCCACGAAGCCGGGCACCCCACCCGGAACCTCTGCTCAAGCTGCCACCAGAAACCTGCGCTGACCCCAGGACACCGTCAGTGGAAACCGAGCCCTCATTTCCACCTTCAAACACCCCCGAAGCATCTGAGATCGGTGGGATCTGAGTCCCTTCTGCCTGCAAAGAGTCTGGGGACTGTGACCCCTGGGTCCGGTCCCTGTGGGGCAGGAGGAGGCCGGAGGAGGCCGGAGGATAGCTGATGCCACAGCTACCTGTTGAGAAAACCCTCTGGCCACGGTCCTGAAACCCATGTTTGCCTCCTGGAAGCACACACACTTGGCAGTTTTCTTTGAGCCAGAAGAAAATCATCAGCTTTCCTCTCTTGTCTCATCCATGTGGTAGTTAAAAAAAGAAAGAAAACCAATGATTTAATCTAACTCATACGTAAACAAAGAACTTTACAGACACACAGACCAATGTCACAGCCAAGGTCGACCAGAAGCACTTCCTGTTTTGCTCTGTTAAATCAGTGGAAGAAGAGGAGGCCAGCTGAGGAGTGACCTTCGAAGAACTCGTTAGCTCCTGAAAAAGAAAAGTAAATCCCTGCTTCAGACCAGCACAAAATTCAGTTCCAGATGGAGATGGAGGAGGTGGAAGGGAGGGAGGGCGTCGGAGCCCCGTTGGTCTGTGGGCCCTCACCAAGGCTGGAGCTGCAGCCACGGGCCGAAGTGGCTGCCCTTTGGGTCATCCTGTGGGCATCAGACCCAACCCCTTGGTCAGAAACAAGAAAAGGATATTTCTCTTCAGGAAGATCTTTCTAAAGGTCCAAGTCGCTGGTTGCAGCTACCTCTAGAGGTAAGAAACCAGCCACGGTTAGAGCTGCTCAAAACGACTAACCAGACACACAAGCTGATTTAAAAAAAAGGGCAAAGCATCTGAACAGTCACTTCACGGAAGAAGGTGTATCGATGTCAAAGAAGCACATGGAAGGATGCTCAAGGTCATCGCCCGTTGGGAAACACGGTGTAAGGCCACGCATAGCGGGGCTGTGACATCCCACTGTGGTACCCATGTGGGGGCAGGGAGCGGACAGTACATCGTGCTGGGAGGGCGTCGAGGGAGCACAGAGTGACCCAGCCCCTCTGGAGGACAGCCGGGCCGTCTTTTCCAGAGTGAGACGTCTGGTTACCACATAAACAGCAGCCCAACTCTTAGGAATGTAACCCAAATCGAAAACTTACATTCACACCGGAACCGGCATGTGGACGCTTAGAGCAGCTTTATTCATAGCTGCCCAGACTAAAAGCGGCCAGGATGTCCTTCAGCGGGAGGCGGGATAAACTGCCTGTGGTTATCCTTACGGTGGAAGAAAACTCGGCAGCAAAAAGGAAGATCCACACCAGCATGGGTGCATCTTACGTGCATTTTGCTAAGGCCCACAGGCTACATCCTGTCTGACCCCACTGATGCCACATTCTGGAAAAGGCAAAGCTATAGGAACAGAACACGTACGGGTGCTTATCAGGGTTTGGGGGTGGGGACAGGACTGGCTGAAAAAGGGGACACGGAAGGTAATTTTTAGGGTAACGGAACTGGTCTGTAAGATACTGTGGTAGTGGCTACGTAATTCTACGCATCTATCAAAACCCACAGAAGAAAGTGAGTTTTACTTTGCGAAACTTAAAATAATGAACCAGAAGGTGAGGGGATCCCAAGATGAAATGCAGACCTTGACAAATGAATCTGACTGTCTCAAACATGTATGATATGAGCTTGCTGAAGGGGGTGGGAGAGAAGGAGCTTATCAAAGTAACTTTGGAAATGGCGTTGTGATTGGAAACCGTAAAGGTAGACAAAGGAACTGGTGTCGGCCCTGTTCTCTAGGTGGTAAACTGGTTCTCACAGGTCAGCAATTCTGTAACTATGTGTGTACCAGGGCGAGCAAGTGAGTACGTGATGTAGATCTCTCACTGTCAGAGAAGAGGGGGTGACAGTCAAACAAAGGGAAGACCAGCTGGACTCTGATGCTGAATTCATTCTGACACGAGAAAGCTACACACACACGCACACACACACACACACACACACACACGCACACACACGCACACACACGCACACACACGCACACACACGAACAGGCACCCAGACTGTGTATATAAAGTCCAGCTCCAGGGGCACCTTGCAGTGGTCCAGAATCTCCAAGTGCTAAAAAAAAGATGGGAGCAGTTCAAAGGACACAGACGCCAACCTGACAGACCTTCCAAGGCCATAGCTGGGCCAGCTGGGACAACCAAACACATAACGATATAACTGACTTATAACCCCCCCCCCAATAAATGTCCACGAGGCCACACTGATATCAACAAATGCCTCCATAAATAAATAAATACATGAAACGGACAGATATTGCTTGTCTAAAAACTCCAGATAATAAAAGGAAAAGTAATGAGGGAAATAGAAAATCATCAGAACACCATGGTACCAACAGCTGCAGGAATGAGCCACTGATGGAGTCTGAAATTAACAGGGGCTCCAAGGAGAAATGAGATAGTTGCCACTGGAGTCTTGGAGTGTCTCCCCTGAAGTGTTTACTAATGACTGTTGTGGCTTTAACACATGACTGCCAATTACTGGATGCTCCTTCTTCCAGGACCTGGAGCTTCATTCTCCTCCCCGTGAGTGTGGTACCGGACTTAGTGGCTCTCCCCTAAGAAACAGAGCGTGGAAAGAGAAAAATAGTGACGTCATGTACCCTTAAGAGGTGAGATAAAATGTCACATCACCTCTGTGACATCCACCCCCCAAAACCTACTGTAATCATGGGAAAACATCAGAGAAATTACATCCTACAAAATACACGATCATCACTCTTCGAAAGTGTCAAGGTCACGATAAAAAAGAAAGACCAAGACATGTGCAAAGATCAGAGGAGACGAGGGACACGTAATCACTGAACCATGACGAATGTGAACAGGATGTCCTAGACTGAATCCTGTAACAGAAAGGTCATTGTGGGGAAAACTGATGAAATCTTTCATTGAATTCATAGAATAGAGTCAATGTCGATTTCTTAGCTTCAGTATCTACACCACTTAATAATGATCCAATTTTAATAAACTTAAGCTGTGTTAACATTATGGGAAGCTGGGTAAAGGGTATACAGGAACTCTCTGTATGGCCTTTTCAACTCTTCTGTGAACCTAAAATTATTTCAAAATCCTAAGCCAGAAACCTACAATTCCAAGACTGTACTTCAATGATCTAAGTTTGGGGCATTAATGAACAAGTTGAAAAAAAAAACAGTGAAAAGTCTGGCCAATCAAGGAGGCTCTGTGGGGGAAAACAAGCTCCTTCAAAGCTTGAGGAGCTGTAAATGTAGGACCCTGCAGGACTGCACACTCCTTCCTTCTCCAAGGCTGCACACCTTCCTGTACATTTAGGCTGGATGGTCACCTACCTGCGACCCCTCTCGGTTCACTGGAAGGTTCACTTCCCTTCATAGTAAGAGGGTGTAGGAGCCAAAAGGAAACCGCCATTGGTAGGTAGACTTGCAGAGGCTGGAAAACCCTCCAGACAATGGCACCCACCTTGGGGCTTCCCTTTCACGTTGGCTGCCCTTCCCTACAGTGGGTCTGGCCCTGCGGGGACTCAACACTTCTGGTTCTCTTGCTGCTGTTGCCAGATGCCCCTGGACAACCCAACCCAGAAGACCCTGTTACCCTAGAGACACAGGCTGCCTTGTCCTTCTGAAGGGCATTCATCCTGTGTCTTTATTTTATTGAAGAAAACAGTGTAATGGAAGCAGATCTACATCAGGCCAGTGCCCCACTCGCCTGCCAGGACAAATCTGTCAGCTGTGTCTTTGGAGTCCTCCACCCTAAACCCCAGGGAAGGTCAAGAGGAAAACAGAAGGTTCAGAGTGAGGAAGGAAGGACAGCAAACAAACATGCTACCTGGTGATGGACGTCGGGAAGACACCGGAGTCCACTGGTGTGGAGCTTCCTTTCCTGGGGTGTCTTGAAACCAGAAGTCAGCCTGAAGACAGGGGCTTGGCCACAGTGACCTTTCAGGACACCGGTTCTGCGATTCCAGCATCTCTCACACAGCTGACGCTCCCGGCATTTGCTGGTTGTGTGTACAGAATGGTGTAAGAGCCTCTGCTGCTACAATCCCTGAACCTATAACGCTGATGTTCTAATGTAAAAGGAATATTTTCCCCCTTGAGATAAAATGCCATTGAATGCCATCTGTGCTGCCTGTAATTTTAGCCATAAATCCTGGTTGTATTTACCAGAGATTTGTTTTTCAAGATGGCTAATTTTAGTCTCCAATTCAACCGCACACTAATTTCCTTGTTTCTTTCTTGCTGAGAAATCTGATACAGCAGCTCCTCATAGAAAGGGCTTGGCACATTCCCAAAGCGCTGCTGCAGCTCCGTTTACTTAGAGGTGGTTTTCTCTCTTCCTCTCCCCGCCCCCCTCACGTTTGGGCAATGCCGGTAGAGACGCAGAGGGAGTGAGCCAGGTTGGGTGGGCTTCGGGGCCAGGGGTCAGCCTGCTCTGAGCGGTGGGGGTCCCCTGTGCTTGGAGCCGCTGGAGGGGCTCCCCATCCTAGAGAGCGAAGGAGAGAAAAGAAGATATTCCAAGCCCAGTGCTGCCACGACAGTCCCTGGGCACCACGTTACACTGTGGAAAACATTTGGAAAGTTTCCTTCATTTTTCTGAAATAGCTGAAGTGATGCATAAGATTGGCTGAAAGTCTAAATCTAATTACACTAGATGACATGGAGCAACCCGTCGATAGGGAAGAAACTGTGTGATGGAAGCTTTTTTAAAAAAGGCACTTAGCCATGAAATCTGCATATACCAGTAAATTTTATTTAGAGCGACCAAACTATGCATCTCCCATCCTCTTTCCACAAATCATGAGTTCTCTGGGGAAGCACAGCGAGTTGGGTGGAAAAATGTTAAATTGGAAGCAAACAGAAGGGCAGAATCGACTCTGGGAAGCGGGTCCCTCGAACGCTGCAAAGGAGCCTTGCTCGCAGCCTCCCCCAGGGTGCGACTCACGCCTGGGGCGGTGGGGGATTTAGGGGGAGCCCAGAGCATGCGGACACCCGAGCATCTCAGAAAGCTCTCTGAGCTCAGGAAACAGACCGCTGGGTTGAGGACTCTCAGATGCTGGATTATGTTCACATGTGACGGGGGGAAAGAAGCAGCTTCACCATTAGGCGAAAGCTAAATGCAGCTACTTTGGGGGGCTGCATCAGCACAGCCCACCTGCTCTGCAGAAACTCTCGCTGGTACCGCTTCAAGGACATGGCTTAGGAGGTTAGCAGCTCGCCAAGGTCATGGGAGATGCAGAGCCTCCAGCTCTGCTGACCCCTGACCCCACCGTATCCTCCAACCGAACAGCGCCAGGCGCGCGGCAGGTTCTCGACAGTCGATTCCTGAATCTATCTATCGGTGAACGTTGATTATATTTATTTTTGTACCTTAAAGGGAAAGCGCATGTACTTACTCAAACAGAAGTAACCAAAAGGCAGCATGTCTAGCTAAGTGAACACACAAATGAAATGCGTGTATTGATAGAGACCTTGGGAAGTTGGCACCTCCTGGTGGGGGGTCAGGATGAGGAGGACCCTGCTCTCCCTCTGCCATCCCCCCGTCTGTCTGTGGGTCCGTCCTCGGCTGTTTATGGGGACTTAACGGAGACCAAGCTCTAGCTACGATGACAGACCAGAGAGATGGCAGGTCCTAACCTCTCCGGTTGCTGGTTCCCGGGATGTTGAGGAGGGAGAGATGGAAACACTGACCTCGGGGCGGAGGTTGGGACACAGACATCAGTGTCACAACCAGGCGAGGCTGGGGCTCTGGGCAGCCAGCCAGGGGGTCTGGGGGAGTCTAGAGTGACGGAGTGAAGAGGGAACTGAGATGGCAGAGATGCTGCCGTCTGCAGCTGGTGACCTGGGTCATTCGAGGTTCACTGTTTAGAAATGAACCACCCGCCCTGCAAAGTCTGCAGGCCCTGCGCCGGTTCCTCCCAGAGACTGGGCAGTGGCGGGGGGAGTGACTGCGGCTGCCCCCTCCCCGTGCGATGGGGGGACAGTGGCCTCCTCAGATCTACGATGAGGGAAGGAATGAGAGGGGCTGAGGGGGACCTGAGCTGGCCTGAGCACTCACGAGGCCGGGCTGGATGCCTAAACTTCAGGAGCTGAAAGTCCACAGCAGCGGCCAGAATTCCGTGTCACTTCTGTAGAAATGCCCTGTTCTCTGTCTCACAGGGACACATTCGCCTGGGACGGGCAGTGTCCTGGCCCGGGGGGGCAGGGTCCCAGCTGCAGGGCCGTGCCGTCCACCCGCAGGGTCCCGTGCAGCCCTGGATGGGGGCCCAGCCTAACGACACCCGGGGGCAGCACTGCAGTGACTACGGAGAGACCCGCTGCCTGCCACACGTCTGCGGCCTTGCTGGGATGGGCACCTCCCCGCTGTGTGTGCGGATCCCGCGGGTATCAGGAGCATGGACGTGTCCTGACCCAGAGTCCTCCGCTCCGTGTCTGCTTTGCCTGACCAGGTTAGCATCACTGTAGAAAGTCCCGCACCTCCCATGAACGTTCCCATTGAGTCCGCAGTGATCACGTGGGAACCTGGATGGCCGGAGGGCCTCCCAGACGGCAGGCACTCAGCAGCCTGGCTCCTGGGGTGTCCCCAGAACCTAACAGGGCTTGGCGGAACCCTGGGGCTTCACTGGAGCACGTCTTCCCGTTGGAGACGGACGTCAGCTCCCCAGGTCCTCACTCTGTGTCCTTCAGTCCTGATGGCTGGTTTCCTCTTACGCTTTGCCGCTGCCCTTGGCTGGGGCTGGGAGGGGCTCCCCCTTAGACTCCGGCCCGTGCAGACCTCCTAGCTCCCTAAACACGACCGGCCCACCTGGCTTCTCTCCATCCAGAAAGTTCTTTGTGCAGATACCTGTCCACCTGCCTCCTGACGGCCACCCCTCCTCCCGCAGGCTCTGCCCAGAGACCACCCTCCTAACTATGCCCTCCTGACCCCCTTGCGTGCACACACGCCACACACATGTGTGCACGCAAACACATACTCCCACACTTGTGCACGCCACACGCGCGTGCAGGCAGAGACACGCACTCACATGCACGCCGCCACCCGCCTCCGCCCCTTTGCTTTGTGCTTTGCATAGAGCGCCGATCACCTGCCGTGATGAGCACCCGGTTTATTTCATAGAGCGCCGATCACCTGCCGTGATGAGCACCCGGTTTATTTCATAGAGCGCTGATCACCTGCCGTGATGAGCACCCGGTTTATTTGGTTAGTTGTCTGCCTCCCCAGCTAGATTTTGAGGGATTTTATTTTCGCCTGTTTCATTCACTCTTGTCGTCCCACCACCTAGAGCAGCGCCTCTCACACACAGAGGGAATGTAGTAAACGTTTGTTAAATAGCCAAACCTCCTTCTTCTGGCGCCTCTTGCCGGCCTCTTGCCCCTCCACAGGGGTCAAGGCCATTCATCCCAGAAGCACTGGTTGACTGGATGTCGGACCCCGGGGTGGGCAGCTTGAGTGACCCCTTCCCTCATCAGCCGTGGCTTATTGGGGTATTATTACGGGATGCCGCGCCTTCACGTCCCCCAGATAGCCTGGTGCTTGGTGTCGCGTGCAGAAGGGTCTCGCTGGTGGCTCATTATTTATTTATAAGTTGGTGAATTTCAGCCCCCTGTGGTGGACGGATATAGCCCTAGTTGCATCCTCAGGAAACTAGAAATGGTTAAGATACTAATGCCACGTTGTTCTTGTCTACTCGTAGAGTAGGCCCCTAAAATCCCAAGTAAAAGTTTGGTAGGTTCCACTTTCTGTTACCCAAACACGTGCAGGCACTGAGCAGTAAGAACGCTCTTCATGCCAATTTCACGTAATACTCATGTTGTCGCCTACACTCGGCATCCTCCGTTCCCTGCCCGGGCGTGGCTCGCAGGGACCTTTTCCTGACAGACCTCCCAGCCGTGATCTTCTAGTGGGAGATCTATGGGACCGGGATGGTCACACCATCCTCGCGTGGTGGACCATTCACCAGGAGGGTCCTGCATGGGAGACAGACAGGAGACCTGTTTCTGTGTGCTGTCTCTGCGAAAAGCAGGAGACTGGAGTCACCCTCAGCCCCTCCGTGGCCCCCGATCCTCACTCCCAGTCTCACTGGTTCTGTTCTATGCTGAGGGTTTTGGCTGTGGATCCTGGTGGGAGTGGGGGTCCTTCCCCCCGGCTGAGTCTCCCAGGAGAATAGGTGGGCAGTGGGGTGACCCTGATATGGAGCAGAGAGAGGGGACCTAGTGGGGCAAACTCCCTACCCAGGACGTGTGCAAAAATCTCTATCTTTCCGTTACCCACAAACTCCAAACCTTGAGCTCCTTCTAGCAGAAAATCTCCCCTAGACGTCTGAAAGCCCCTTCCGTCATGGGCCAGGCGCAAGCCTATTCTGAGTGTTTATTAAGTATCTGCTGAATAATGGCCTCCTGTCAGCATACTAACAGGGGCCCAGAGGACCGTCCTTTGACTCAAAGACCTTCATCCACAAAGACACATGGGTCATTTGCATTTCCACCTTCTGTGCTCTCATTACCATTTCTTTTATATGTTACTAATTATGTGCCTTTATATTTCTCTTTCCTTTTCTTCCATCTGAGAGCTATTGAATGGCTTGGTGAACAATAGAAAGGGAGAAATTTGAAAGCACATTTGCACATAAACACATTCAGCGGGCACACTTTCTCCCAGACAGGCAAGGTTGAGGGTGCCCCCTGGAAAGGTGAGGTCCGGCGAGGGTGGAGAACAAACACGGGGGCTGCGGGGTCCCGCGTCCAGGGGTCCAGGCTGATTGCATAAACTCCCTCCTCTCTGCACTTCTTTTCTTCACCAGCAGAAGAGCTTCGCCTTCTCAAAAGGCAGCCGATGATGCAGAGCGATGGCTTAAAAGAGGAATCTTGAGCTGTTTGACAGTGTCACCGAACAGATGGATGCAGCTTCAAAGTTTCTTCTCCAGGAGAGAGCAGAGTGTCCGCTGAGGTCCTTAATGAGACATGAGAAGAGAGGCAGGGAGGGTGAGGCCGTGGAAATCACCAGAGCCAGAGACACAGCAGGGGTGAGACGGGAGGCAAGACCGAGGGAGAGAGAAAGTGCTGAGGAGGGCAGGGGGGCTCAGTGGGCAGAGCCAGCGGGCTTGATGTCCTCCTCTACTCTGAGCCCTGACCAGTCAAGGTGCCCTTGAGACCTGCACAGATGGCAACCTGTCTCCCAGGGGTCATTTGTACCTTATCGTCAGCCCAGTTCAGTAAAATCACATGCATCACCCATCCATCCAGCTGTTTCCCCCTCCCTTCCCCCTTCTTCCTTCCTTATTTCCTTCCTTCCTTCCTATTTCCTTCCTTCCTTATTTCCTTCCTTCCTTCCTATTTCCTTCCTTCCTTATTTCCTTCCTTCCTTCCATCCATCCCTCCATCCATCCTGCCATCTGTCTGTCCACCCATCCACCCATCTCAGTCATCAGCTCTGGAGGCGTTGGCTCTGGATAGGGTTGTCTGGGTCTCAATTCAGCCTCCACGATATAACAGCTGTGTGTCTTTGCACAAGTCTTTCACTCTTTGTGCTTCTGACTCCTTGCCGAGAAGTTGGGGGAATTCAGTGAGATGAGAGCTGCCACCTACTCGCCTATGTGCCTGGCCCACGTGGAAGCTGGTGGTCGTGCCGGGTGTTATCTAGACCTGAGTGGTTATGGGAGGTTCAGGGGAGGCTGTCTGACCACACTCCCAGGGGAAGGGAGAGGCGCCAGAACCAAGGAGGGGCTGGGGACGGATCCAAGAGCAGTGAGGGCAGGGCCTCATGGGGGATGGGGATGAGAAGTGTTCCAGGAAAAGCAGGAGGTGGAGGACCCCACTGCGTGCGCCTCGGTGGTCTCATGGCCCAGCTTCTCTATTTGTCCACACGGGCCATATTCTGGAGTCATACGGGTCTGGGTCAAGGGTCCTCATTTATGTGTCCACCTCTGAGGAAATGACCGCACATTTCAGGCTTTGGTTTTCTCACCTTCACAAGTAGTACATTAATAGTTCCTACTCCAATGTCCCTTTGAAGATGTAATGAGGTAATTTACTCACTTGTAAGGATGCATCAAGCTCCCAAAGTGTGTCAGGCTCTGATCTGGGTGATGAAGAGACAGCAGTGGACCAAGCAAAGCTCCTGATGTGGGGAAGCGCATACTCCCCCTGGCCAGAGGCACAGCTATGCACACTCCGGGGACAGTAAAACCATCGAGAGGAATTAGTAGGTAAGAAACTGGAGAGTGAAGGTGAGTTGGATGGAGGCCCCTCTGCTAAAGTGACATCTGCAAGGACCCTTGAACGGAATGAGGGGTTGAGCCATAGAACATCCTGGGGACAAGGCAGAGGGGACAGTGAACACAGGAGATGCTCTGCCACCCCCAGCATGTTGACAATAACTGACCATCAGTCTCTCCGCTGTGAGATGAAAAAGGAAACAAAAAAATAGAAAAAGACTAGTGCTAGCCAGCAGCAAACACGCTTTCCTTCCTAACTCCCGTCTTTCCTTCCTGAAATACATCGCTTTGAAATTCATTAGTGATGCCATTCATGCTTGCAAACTCCCAGTTCTGTCCATCCGAAAATACTCCATCTCTCTCTTCTCCTTAACAAAAATATTGGCATGGGTTGGCCACCCTAGTTGGACCGCTCTTTTCTTTCAGCTCCTTGAAGATCTCACTCTGCTTCTTCTGGCCTCCAGGGCTGCTGAGGGGGAATTGTCTGGACTCCCTCCCTTTGCGCGGGGTCTGTCCTTTCTCCATGGCTGTTTTTCAGATTGGGTTGACTTGGGGATTTGTGTTCTCACCGTGATGTGCTTAGGTGTGGACTTCCCCGAATCTATCCTCCTCGGGATTTGTAGTGGTTCTTGGCTACGACACTGATTCTCTCATTGTCCTTCATTCTTGTCTCCGTATTTTTCCTTTCACCTTATCCATTTAAACTCGTGCTCTCCATCATTCTTTCTTTTTTTCCTCTGTGACTCTCGTAGACACATCAGACCTTCTTAATCTGTTCTTCGAGTTTCATCTCCCTTGCGTTTTCAGTCTCCGGCTTTCTGCTTCGCGGGGAAGCTTTTGAGGGACGCCTCTTTCCACTTAGTGGCGTTGAATTGCCAGTTAGTTTTCAATTTCAATAATTATGTTCTGAAGTCCTAGAAGTTCTATTTCATTCTTTTATAAATGCACCTTTTCAGTTTAGATAGTCTCTTGTTCCCCCATCATACTTCCAATTCCCATCTTTTCCTCTGAACTTACGAGATATGCTTATTTAAATTCTGAATGGGATACTTCCAACATCCTCAGGCTTTGCTGACTTGATTTTGCATTTCTGTTCTTCCCTTGACTCACACATTCAGGTGGCTTTTTCCTTTATGAGGCTCATGATTTTTAACTATAATCTCATGCTCTCTTGAATAATGTGTAAAGTATAACCCTCTAGGTAAGCTTCACACTGGCTTCTGCTAATTGCTCGGTGGCACTGCCGATCCAGCCCTCTTTAAATATTTGGCTTTTCTCCCTTCTTTTTTTTTTTTGGCGTGGGGTGGGCAACACAAGGGAGCGAATTCCAAATGCAAACCAAACTAAGTGTGTGTTTGGGTTAAGGTGAGGGCACGCTGGGGGTGAGAGGTGAGGGTTAAGGTTAATATTGTAAAAAGTTACTTTTAGTTTTAGGCAATTTTCAGAGCAGTTTTAGGTTACAGCAAAATCGAGGGGAAGGCCCAGAGATCACCTACACCCCTCCCCCTGCTTGCACTGCCTCCCCTACCATTAACAAGAGAGGGACGTTTGTTACAATCAGCCCAGAGTTGACATCAGGGCCTCACGCTCGTTGTCGTGCCTTCTACGGGTGGAATCTTTGTATTTTCTTTTCTTTTCTTCTGTTTCACTCAGTGCCGTGGTTGAGAAAGCCGCTCTTTCCTGTGAAAATTAGACTTTCTCTAGTCCACACATTTTTGTTTGTTCTGTTGCCCTTTGGGGTGTTCTGGGCTCACAGACGTCTCCATTCTGAACTCTCACGCTTTTAGGGCCCAGACCCTGTCCCCTTCCCCAGCACAGAGCCCATTGGAGCGCACTGGCCTTCCAGCCCTGTCTGCCTGTCCTGCTCCGCTGAGGGCTGGTCCTGATGTCTCACTTCTCATTGTTCCTGGACCCTGACTGCTCACAGACCTTTATTACTAGTGTAGCCACCACTGCCCGAAGGGCTATGAGCATTTGATCCAGGATTTTAACTGTTCTGAACCAGAAGGCCTTCTCATTTTCCCTGACCATAGCCACATAAACATTTCCTTTTATTACTTGTGTGTGTGATACATGTGCAGGTATGTGCACATGTATGTGAATGAGATTTTCCAGTGGTGGTGGCAGGGAGTTTCTTAGTTCAGTACTTCCAAGATGAATACTCTGTTGTGTTCCATTTTTGCTGGATCCCCCGAGACACGGGATTTCCAGAGAGAAACACCTGGGTCACTCATCACTCAATATTGCCGGTGGCTCATGGCTAGTCCTTCGCCATAATGAATTCTCAGCGGGAAGAGGCAGGTGCCTCCCCATCCCTGGAAACCAGTGTTCCGGGGGCTTCTGAATGGAGAAGCTCATTTCAAATCTAGAGGCATCAGCGCGAGGATGAAAGCACTCATTGTAATCCTGCCGTGTAACAAGGATCCTTTCTTCTTGGTTCTATTTTTAGATATAATATGCAGCTACACTCCACTTGTTTGCTAAATGAACTCATTTTTAATCAAAAATTGCTGTCATTAATTATCAGCTGTGCAATCAATATTCATTTCAATTCAGCAGATGAAACTCCCTCTTGTGTTCTCCCACCTGACTCACAACCCCCCCCACCAAAAGGAAATTCATTTCTATCAGGTCTCTATGCATCATTAAGAGGTAGTTCTTCTTATTACAGCCTGTTATTAATGTTCAGAATCCATTTAATTTCACTCTTAACTGACTGTAGCAATGAGATAATTGATTTCACTGGGGAGAGAATGGTGAGGGGAGAATGGGCCGGGAAGAGCAGGCAGCACAGTCCTCAGACGACTTGGAGCCGTGGCTGGGGGTCCTCCCGGCAGGAGGGCAGGGACGTCGCCTCATCTCCCACCCTCTCCCACCACTGCTCATCCAGGTCCTGGGCCTCCTTTGGCAGCTCACTGAGTCTGTAATTGGCCGGAGTTACAGAAAGGAAAACAGGAACCCGAGCAGATGCTCCGATGACAGGAGAAGGATGCGGATGTGCCTGTGACCCTCGGCCGGGCCCTTCCCGGCGGGAGTTCCCATATCAAAAGAATAGCCTGGCTTGGACCGCATGGCTGCCTCATCCGCTGGGGAAGCTTTGTGAGGGGCATCGTTCCAGCCGCCTGCATCTCTAGGATGGGCCAGATGGTGCAGAAAACAAGGAGAGGAGACCACACCCAGGTTCCCCAGTGGCCTGGACAGAGGGATCTAAACTTTACAGGAGACTGTGGTTCGGGAGCCCACTTGCATGTCATTTTGAAATACAGAGTGTTTCCCCATATACTGATGGAAATGTAGTTGAGTTCCCAGGCTGGACCATGTAGAGCTGATTGGCCCACAGTCATAAAGAAAGTAAATGAGAAAAAATTTTCTGGTGTGAGATTTAAAAGTTATAAAGAATAACAGGCTGGGAAAGGCATTCCAAAACACTGCAACAACGGCAATAGCCATGTATAAAATATGTGATGCTTGAACAAACACATATTTGTGACTTCGGTGCACCAAAATAAAGTTGAATGGCCAGCAAATAGGAAAATACTTGAGATTTATATGACAAAGAGTAGATACACAGAAAGTGCTTCTGCAGATCAATAGGAAAATGATGAAAATATTTGAAAATGGGCCAAGAGGACCATACGGCAATTCAGAAAGGGATACACACAAATGCACAACGAACGGACCAGAACAGACGCCAGCCCGCCGACAGCCAGGAGGACACGTACCTCAGGCCTCAGGAAGTGCCTCGTCGGAACAGGTGTTGTTTCCGGTGGTGACAACGGGGGGCGGGGGAGGGGCGTGGAGATGCTCTCCTCCAGGCTGGCGGAGCGACCTCACATCAGGCTCCCAGAGGTGCCTGGAGAGATGGCTTCAGAGGCTTGAAATGGGCAAGAGTGACGTACAGGCACGTTGCTCATCACGGGGAAGACGGGTGTCACCCCGAGGTCTTGCCACAGGGGATCAGTTCACCGCTAAGCCGAGGCTAATACACAGAGACTCCGCCGTAGAGGAGCCGTGATTCTCTCACCAGAGGGAACCGGAAAGCCTTGGGCACGGGGCTGTCGTTTCCCACAAGACCCCCTGCAGGGAACAGGGCCTCTGGTTCTCATCAACTAATGGAGAGCCCTGTCCGCTCTGCAGTGACGCAGATTCGGTGTCGTCGGGAGAGGAGGTATGGGGCAGGGGTGGGTCCCTGCAGGGACCTTGCAGACCGTCCAGAGAGGTGCTGAGAGCAGCTAAGGGTTTCCTCCGAGGGAAGAGCCATCGGCCAGATCGTGGGGCTGGGGGTGCATTCCCAGCGCCTCCCGGACGCGGCCCGGCTAAGGTGTCCTGGCGTCCCTGACGACTCCTTAGCTTTGCTGCTTCTGAACCACATGTAAATGGGGTCTCACAGCTTGTACCTTTACGCTGGCTTCTTTCGCTTGGCCGTGAGTGTGTCAGGTGCAGGGATACTGCTGTGCGCAGGGGTAGTTGTTCGTTATGATGGGTGCACGGTTAGAGAGGTACTTTATTTACCTCGTCCACCCCATTTCAGAGGAAGCATCTCGGGTTTCTCTCTCCTGGATGGTGCAGCGATGGGGTAGAAGCCCAGCAGGGGGCTTGCTGGCCACAGGTGTGTTTTCATCTTTAGAAGATGCTTTCCTAAGGGCCGAAGCAGCTAAAATCCACAGAAGCAAGCGAGGGTCCCACCGGGGCTGGGCGGCATCTGTGGTTTTCA
Source organism: Phocoena sinus (assembly GCF_008692025.1). Classification (NCBI taxonomy): domain Eukaryota; kingdom Metazoa; phylum Chordata; class Mammalia; order Artiodactyla; family Phocoenidae; genus Phocoena; species Phocoena sinus. The sequence continues at coordinate 1,101,448 of NC_045772.1, forward strand.
CTCTGGGCCCTGGTAGGTGGGCATCACTGTGGCACCAGGATGAACTCGCGTTGCCCTGAGCTGACGAGGCTGAGGGTGTCCTCACGTGTTGACGGACACAAGCATCCTTGTCGGGAGGTGCCTGGCTCAGACCTTTGCTCTTCTCAGCAGACTCATCTTGTTTTGTCTTACTGGTTTTTTTTTTTTTTTTTAACATCTTTATTGGAGTATAATTGCTCTGCAATGGTGTGCTAGCTTCTGCCCAACAGCAAAGCGAATCAGCTATACATATACATACGTCCCCATATCCCCTCCCTCTTGAGACTCCCTCCCTCCCACCCTCCCTATCCCTATCCCACCCCTCTAGGTGGTCACAAAGCACCGAGCTGATCTCCCTGTGCTATGCGGCTGCTTCCCACTAGCTATCTATTTTACGTTTGGTAGTGTATATATGTCCATGCCACTCTCTCACTTTGTCACAGCTCACCCTTCCCCCTCCCCCTATCCTCAAGTCCATTCTCTAGGAGGTCTGCATCTTTATTCCTGTCTTGCCCCTAGGTTCTTCACGATCATTTTTTTTTTTTAGATTCCATATATATGTGTTAGCATACGGTGTTTGTTTTTCTCTTTCTGACTTACTTCACTCTGTATGAGACTCTAGGTCCATCCACCTCACTACAAATAACTGTTTCGTTCCTTTTTATGGCTGAGTAGTATTCCATTGTACATATGTGCTACATCTTCTTTATCCATTCATCTGTCGATGGACACTTAGGTTGCTTCCATGTCCTGGCTATTGTAAATAGAGCTGCAGTGAACATTGTGGTACATGACTCTTTTTGAATTACGGTTTTCTCGGGGTATATGCCCAGTAGTGGGATTGCTGGGTCATACGGTAGTTCTATTTTTAGTTTTTTAAGGAACCTCCATACTGTTTTCCAAAAGACAACCTTCAGAATGGGAGAAAATATTTGCAAATGAAGCAACTGACAAAGGATTAATCTCCAAAATTTACAAGCAGTTCATGCAGCTCTATATCAAAAAAACAAACATCCCAATCCAAAAATGGGCAGAAGACCTACATAGACATCTCTCCAAAGAAGATACACAGATGGCCAACAAACACATGAAAGGATGCTCAACGTCAGTAATCATTAGAGAAATGCAAATCAAAACTACAATGAGATATCACCTCACACCAGTCAGAATGGCCATCATCAAAAAATCTACAAACAGTAAATGCTGGAGAGGGTGTGAGAAAAGGGAACCCTCTTGCACTGTTGGTGGGAATGTAAATTGTACTGTTTCTTTATGTGTTTTGACCACAAGTGCATGGTGGGCGGAAGTATTATCAATGTCTGCTCTCTTTTTGGCGTGACTCTTCACTCTCCGAGATCTGTGTTTTAAAGGGGAGAAGTTTTTAATTTGAGTGTCTACCAGTGTATACATTCTGCCTGTGCTGAATTCTCTTCTGGAGCCAGTTTGAAATCTCTGTCCACTTAAAGATCATAGATATTGTCCTATGTGTCCCTCTACCCGCTTTTTTGTTTGTTTGTTTCTATCTTTCACAAAACTCAGACCTACAATCCATCCGGATCTAATTTTTCAAAATGTTACAGGTAGGATAAGGATTCGTTTTCTTTTGCCCAAATCGATGAGACACAATTTAGTGGAAACATCACACCCTCCCATGGCGAGGTCACCTGTGTCCTGTGGGAGGGGCTGGACCTGTGACGGCTTCGGATTCTCCATCTAATTTACTGTCTACATGTCTATGCTTAAACCAAACTGCCCTGATTGCTACAGCTTTATAGTAAGTTACCTTTGACTCCTAGTCTGCTAAGAGGTTTTAGCAAGAATAGATGTGGAATTTTATCAGATATTTTTTCATCATCTATTGAAATGATTGTGTGATGTTCTTCTTTGTTGTCAATGGGGTGACGTGAGTTAATTAATTCCTTTCATGTGCAACTACAATTGCATCCTTGGATTAAATGCACTTCATCCTGATGGAGCCTACATTTTACAAATTGCTGAATTCAATTTGCTAATATTTTGTTTAGGATTCTAACTTACATCCTCACGAGACAGATGATTCTGCGGTATTCCTGCTTTGTAAATTAATTGTCAGGGTTTGGGGTCAAGGCCACTCGGGCCTCCTGATTCCTGATGTGCGGACTCTTCTCTCATTTCGGGAAGAGGCTGTGTAGTATTGTCACCACTCATATTTCAATGATTAGAGGGAGGTGCTACCAGAGTCGTCTGGGTTTGAAGATTTTTTTGTGTGTGGAGAGGTTTCCCATTGAAGTTTAGATTTATTTGCTGACCTTAGAGCTTAAGCTTTGTTTCTTCCTGTGTCAGCTTTCGTGAGTTGTGCTTTTTCCCCCTTTTTTTGTACACTTCATCTAAGTTGGGAAGTTGGCATAAAGTTGTCCATAACTTCCTTTTATTACCCATTTTCTTTCTTTAGGCTCTGCAGAGATGCCCATTTTCCATTACCACTTTTGGTAGCTTGTGTCTTTTACCTTTATATTTTCATCAAGCTTGTTAGGGGTTAATCGTTTTAATAAGACTTTTCAAAGCGCTAGCGTTTGGCTTGGTTGCTTTTTCTGTTGTACGATTGTTTTCTGTGCGATGATTTCTATTCATTTCTTTCTTATTGTCTTCCTTCTGCGTTCTTTGAGACTGACTTGCTGTACATTTTCTAATTTTGAAGATATAGAGCTAGATTCTTGACTTTTAGCTTCTAATCTTTGGTAATAGAAGAACTCAAGGATATAAATTTCCTTCTAATTACTATTTTACCTGCAAATAAGTTGCATTTGTTAAAAACAAGACAATATAGACCCAAAATAAATTGGCTTATTATACTAAGCCCTACGTTACCAAACTGAGACTTAACTGGAGTCTCGGCTCTCTCAGAAATGGAATCATGAACCACTCTGCCAGGAATCCCCTGATTAGCACTTTGGGGGGGGGGTCGTCTCCCTGAATGACCCCTGCCGTTCCCTCAAGGAGAGTGACCTTGCCCCAGCCAACCTGCCTTTTCGCCTAAATCACTTCTTGTCCCTGCTCCCTTCTGCCTATAAAAGTCTTTCATTTTGAACATCTCCTCAGAGTTCCTTTCTGTCTGTTAATGGGATGCCACCTGATTCATGAATTGTCAAATGAAGCCAATAACATTTTAAAAATTTACTCGCTTGAGTTTTGTTTGAAGACATCTTAAGGTCATTCGTTTAAAATATTTTCTAGGGCTTCCCTGGTGGCGCAGTGGTTAAGAATCTGCCTGACAATGCAGGGGGCACGGGTTTGAGCCCTGGTGCGGGAAGATCCCACATGCCGTGGAGCAGCAAAGCCCGTGCGTCACAGCTACCGAGCCTGTGCTCTAGAGCCTGCGAGCCACAACTACTGAGCCCGTGAGCCACAACTACTGGGCCTGCGTGCCACAACTACTGAAGCCCGTGTGCCTAGAGCCTGTGCTCCGCAACAAGAGAAGCCACTGCAATGAGAAGCCCACGGACCGCAATGAAGAGTAGCCCCCTCTCGCCACAAGTAGAGAAAGCCTGCACGCAGCAACGAAGACCCAACACAGCCAAAAATAAATATATAAAAAAATATTTTCTAATTTCTTTATGACTTCTTCCTTGAACTATGGGTTACTTAGTCGCATAGTATGTAGTAACTTTCAAACATTTTCTAGACATCTTTAACTTACTGATTTCTAGCTTAATTCTGCAGTGGCCAGGAAACAAACTTGGAACGATTTAAGTGTTTGAAATTTATTGAGAGTTCTTTATGGCTCATTATGCGGGAGATGTTATTAAACATTCAGTATGCTTTGGAAAGAGCATATGCTCTGTTTCAGGCACAGTGCCACGTTCACATCTGTAGAGACTGTATATATGCTCTGTGTCTTCCTTTTCAGCGTTGGCAAACTTTTTCTGTAAAGAGCCAGAAAGGGACTATTTTAAACTTTATAAGTCTCAGTTGCAACTTACTTAACTCTGCTGTTGCAGTGAAAAACTCCAGAGACTAACGCAATAGATAAGCCCCTCACAGGCTTGAAGAGAAAGGAGAGAGATTGAAATAGACCAGGTCAGGAGTGGACAGCACAGGTGACAGACCCACCGTGGAGGGATGAGAGACTCACGACCGAGAGCTACAGGCAGCATCGTGCGAGCCTGCAGGGACAGAACGCTTTCTGGAGAAAGGCAAGCTGCTGGCACTGATCTCGGGAAGAGCCAGGACCGGGGGCGGAGTGGGGGACGACCCAGGGCGGCTTGGGGCGGGCTGGGAGCCCCATGAGAAAGCAGCCGGCCAGCTTCTCTGTGCATCTCCCCTAACCTTTAAGGAAAGTTCAGGGCGATGCTGGGGAAGGGACTTGAGTCTCTAGAAATAGGCAAAGCCACACACCCCGCCCCAATTTATCTTACAAACCCAGCCCGATTTTATTATCGAAATCTGACGGGGCGCAAAAAACTCAAAACGAACAAGAAGATAAAGCTATAGCCCAGTCTCACTTGTGAGGAGTTTGCAGAGATTCTAAATAGGCCGTTACCAGGTGGATTCAGCGGTGGAGCAGAGAGCCCAGCTTTAACAGCCATGCGAGGGTTATTCGAAATCAGAAAATCTATTCACACGGTCCATGTAAATCCAATAAACAAAGGGAACAAACTTATTACGAATGGATTCCGAAAATTACATCTCATGACATTGGCAACTTTCCCTAACGAAGACATTAAACCAAACAGAAGAAGGAAACAACTTCGTACATTTTACTTAAATTGTAAAACATTAAAAGCATTTCAGCTAGAGACAGGGACAAGCCAGGCCTTCTATATTTTAGAGGGTTTAGCAAAGACAGTAAAGTGAAAGATTAATGAAAACCTGACATGCAAAAATACAGTCGTCTCTCCTTTTGCTAATGTGATGTTTGTGTACCTGAGACACTGAAAGAGCTTCAGAGTAAGACACAACTCAGATCAAGAAGAAAAAGCAGTGATGTGGCTGGATCCAGCCGTGACATACAGCATTTAACAGTTTTCTCTCTTGCAGCAATCAGTACCTAGACATCAAAGGAGAAAAATACTCTATTTCATTCATCTGTTGATGGTGGTACATATATATAGTGGAATACTACTCAGCCATAAAAAAGGACCGAAAAGTGCCGTTTGCAGCAACGTGGATGGACCTAGAGATTATCATACTAAGCGAAGTAAGACAGACAGAGAAATACGAATACCATATGATATCACTTACATGTAGAATCTAAAATAGGACACAAATGAACTTATCTACGAGACAGCAAGAGACTCAGATATAGAGAACTGGAGGGCTGGAGTGGGAGTTCGGGGTTAGCAGATGCAAACTATTATATATAGGATGGATAAACAAGGTCCTGCTGTATAGCACAGGGAATTATATTCAATGTCCTGGGATAAACCATAACGGAAAAGAATATGAAAAAGAATATATATGTATATGTATAACTGGTTCACTTTGCTGTACAGCAGAAATTAACACAACATTGTAAATAAGCTATTCTTCAATAAAAATACTCTATCTCCCATGCACACACAAATACACACACACTATGTAAGACTGAACTTCACAAGAAGGAGCACACATGAAGAGAAGTATAATACGTCACTCAACAGCAAAGGAATAGCTAGGAGACGAATACACCCTTTACTGGGGGGTAAGGCTACACCATATCACAGAAGCGGTCCTTCTCTTAAATGAGTATGTAAATTCTCTGCAATTTCCATGAGATTCCTGCCTTGCTTTGCATCAGCTGTGCCGTGAATTACAGAAATCCCCAAATAACAGCGCCTTTAGCAAGAGAAAAAGGTTTATTAAGTGATGTTTACCTTTGAAAATCTGTGTGAATGCTTTCAGGATAAAAGAAGATGAAGGATAAGCGTAAGGCCCTGGGGGCGGGGGGAGGAAGGAGGGAGGGGATGGGGGTGGGTGCTGAGCCCCAGCACAACTGGTCTGTGGACCCCTGCCCGAGGGGTTTACAGCCCCCAGGAGGGAGGGCAAGGCTGGTCAGTCCAGCGCAGGAAGATGGGTGTGCCCAAGGAGGGCCCGCCTGCTCTACGGCCTTCGTCCAGGTGGGGGTGGGTGGCGTCACGGGTGAGACGGACCTCGCAGGTGACCTAGCCCGGCCCCTGTGCTCCCGCCCACGGGCCCCCGAGCTCTCAGAGCAGCCTGACAGGCTGGCGTTGTGCCCACATGAACCCAGCCCTTCTGGATGGAGAGGTTTGGGGTCCAGCGGAGCTGCCGGGGGTTGAGGGGGCCAGCGGCCATGTCTGGGACAGAAGGAGAGTCAGGGCAGGGCAGTGGCCAGGCCAGGACCAGATGTGACCCCAGAGCAGGGCAGGGTGACAGCCCCATCTCAGCACACGTCTCCAGAGCGAAGGCCGGTCTGGGTGGACCTGGCTTGACTCATTGGGGGTTGCAGTGGGGAGGGCCTTGGGGAGGCAGTGGGAGATGTTTTATGGGATGGGGGGCGCCCCAGAGCCCTTGGCTGGGTAGAGGGGGAGCAGAACCCCTGCAGGTGGGGTTCTGGGTAGGGGGCTGAATTTCACCGGCAGAGGGAGGGGGGAGATGGCAACACAGGATAGGTGAGAGTCTGGGGATCATTTAGAGGGTGCCCCGTGCTCCCGCCCCCAGGCCTTTCCCCAGGGTGCCATCACATCAGGGGCACCGCCCCAGGACAGGCCTTTTGAGGAGGACGAGGTCTTGGGGGCACGTGGGCCCAGCCTAGCTGGCCTGCAGCACCTCCGCAGCCCTGGACGCGCAGTAGGGCTGATCAGATCGACTCTGAGCGGGGCACTGGGACCGCTCGGCAGACTGTTCTCTGCCCAGGGCAGGTTTCCCACCGTGGCCCTGTCAACATCCAGGTCCTCACGTGTCTGTTGAGGGGGCCCCCTGTGCACGGCAGGTGCTCAGAGAATCCCTGGAATCTCCACGAGATGCAATGCTCCCTGGGTGTGACACCTGGAAGGTCTGCAGAGCTGGCTACATATGGTGGCGGGAAGGACAGCCCCTGCTCCCGTGCCTTCCAGGCTCCTTTCTCCCAGGGTGGCTGGGGTGCGGTGAAGTCCAGCCTGGGCGGAGCCTTAACTGGCTTTGTCCCTATCAGAGCGGACAGCTCTCAGCAGATGATGGGTGCTGAGCTCGCAGAGGACGTGGGGTCTTCCTTGCAGCCACGGGGGGGTGCAGAGTCCATGGGCAGCCCAGGGACAGTGCCAGCTGCCCTCGGGCAAGGCTGCTGTATGGTCTTTTAACCTGAATACGTCTGTGGACGTCAACTTTGTCGTCTGAAAAATGGGAGGGAATTCCCTGGTGGTCCAGTGGTTAGGACTCTGCACTTTCACTGCTGAGGGTGTGGGTTCAATCCCTGGTCAGGGAACTAAGATCCCACAAGCTATGCAGTGCAGTCAAAAAAAATAAAGGGATGAAAAGACACAGGGGTTGCCAGGAGGTGCCCTGAGATGATGCCCGCCGAGGCCGCACACAGCGAACCAAGGTCTCTCCCCGACCCACTACGCCGCTCTAGTCCCTAAAGACCTCCGCGTACAGCACACTTCTGTGTGACTCGCCAGGAGCCTGGGGGTTTATTTCTGGCTCCACCGATACCAGGCTTTGTGCCGTGAGGGTGGATGAGCGCCCTCGGGGGTACAGAGGGTCCCTGTTCCCTCGGCTCAGCAGGGGTTGAGGCCCATCGGGCGTGCACAGCGGTCCCGCGGCTCCAGGACACTGTCCCTCACCGTCCTGTGGGATCCCAGTTGGGATCAGCCCCAGCCTCCTCTCCCAGGAAGCCGGTGACGGGCTGCGGCTGCACTTGGCCCCAGGCTCAGAACGCGGACCCCGCGGGGCCCGTCAGAACCCGCTGCACGGGAGCGAGCCGGTTCCACTGCTCCGTTGGTGGGCGAATCTCTCTCTGCCCAAGCGCTCAGAGGGCCCCGGTCTTCTCCCTGCCTGTCAGCTGCCTCAGCGCCTAACGCAGGGCTGGTGTCTGACGGGCTCCTGCCCACTACTCAGAATTTTTATTTACGTGCAAAACTGCACTTGCGGATCTTGGACAATAAAGGGAGCAGAAGTGCAGAGTGCAGAAGGGGCAGCCTTTGCTCCCGGCACCTCCCTTCAAAGCCAGCCTGAGGACACGGTCCCCACGTGTAACCTCCGTCCTTCTCCAGTACAGACTCCTCTTCTCAGCTGGTGGTCAGCCGCGGGTGGTCTGCAAACACTCCGCGAACCCTGGGACCTGCTTGATCCTTCAAATGTGTTGGGTTCCTGAGACAAGACCCTGGCCGAGCCCTCTGTGCTCAGGGTGGTGGCCTGAGAACCACGCGGGGGACAGCCTTAGATGATGCAGAAGGAGGGCAGGGGGTGCCCCGCCCCCGCTCCAGGTCCCTCCCCAAACCAAAGGGAAAGGAGTGGATGGCGATTACGGGAGATCTCAGCCAGCAGGACTTGGATGGTCAGAGCTGAAAATAAAGCACTTCTAGCATTAGTCGCTGAATCTGTGCTGTTTGTTTGGTAACAGGGCTCACATCCTCCTGGATGACAAGAGGGTGGGGGACCCGTGAGGACGGAGCCCCCGGAGGCTCAGGGGGACACTTTGAACCCACGACGGACCTTCCTAGATTGGAACGTGCTCACCAGCAAACTGCAAGGACAGGAGAGTCAAGAGCTTCCGGTTAGGAGTCTAGGCCAGAGGCGGGGCTGGAGGCGCCCGGGAGCCACGCCCACTCCCTGGGGTGGAAGAGCTAGGATCTCCCCCGCCGCGCTTCACCTCCCTCCCCACAGGCTGAACCCCGCTCCCCACTGTCCTTTCAGTGCCCCCTGCCCACCCCCCTAATATTAATACCTTCAGGTCTCATCCCCCCAAACCCAGGCCTGAGATGTTTCCTGCTGTCCTGCACCCAGGTGCAGGAATGAGGCCGCAGTGACCGTCCATGAACCTCCCACTTGGTCCTCAGCCTGCCAGCAACTGATCAACCTCCTGGCTTCACCACGGCTGCCATCACGTGCCGCTCTCATCCCAGCCCCCGGTTAGGGCCGACGGCACCATCCTGGGAGCTCCTTCCCCCATAGCAGGAGGCTCTGGGCAGACTTTCTTGCTGTTCCTTGGCAGGAGGCCTCTCTTCCTGTGTGCGGCTGTTTCCTCACCTGGCTCCCTCTGCCAGGCCTCTGCCTACCTCGTCGGGGGCTCTCCCAGCTCCCCTGCCCTCAGTGGGGTCCCCTCTAATGACTCGGCGCTCAGGGCCGGCCTGGCTGCAATGCGCGCTTGGGGGCTGGTGGCTCCCAGAAGGTACGTCCACCTCCTCACCCGGGAACCTGTGGCTGTCACCTTATTTGGAAAAGGGTCTTTGCAGACATGATGAAGTTGAGATCTCCAGACAACTTCACCTGGGATTAGGGTGGGCCCTAGATCCAGTGACTGGTGTCCCTGGAAGTGACTCACAGGGCGGGGACACTCGGGGAGGAAGAGGACACGTGAACACAGAGGCAGAGGTGGGGGTGACGCGGCCGCGAGCGCAGGATGCCGAGGACGGCGGCAACACCAGAGCCTTCCAAAGGAGCCAGCCCTGTCCGCACCTGGTCTCCAGAAATCTCTGTGCTTTAAGCCTCCCAGCCCGAGGCACGGCCGCCCTGGAAGCAGCCCCGGCCCTGTGGATTGAGTGGAGGTGTCTTTCTTCTGGTGTCGTCCAGACGCCGTGCACACCCGGGACGGGCGGCATTGCAGCTCACAGAGCAAGAGTCACGGTGTGCTCAGGGGGGTAGCAGTGGCCACCGCCAAGGCCCGGGGTGCCCCACGTCGTCAGCTGCAGGAGAGGGTCTGCTTACGTTTCGTGCATCACGGAAGGGAGGTTTCTTGCTGTAACCCCAACACCTTGGAAACCAGGAGCAGCCAGGAGGGATAACAAGGAACCCCTGCTGAAAATACGCAATGTCAAAGCATCGCTCGGAGGAAGCGCTGCAGGGGCCCAAGGCCACGTGGACACGAGCCACAGACTGAGCTGCACCTCGGGATAGGCAGACCCAGGGTCTGGGTGCAGCCGAGGCCCGCGTGGCCCTTTGAGGCCCTCCCCAGGGGTGGTGCTGGTGGAGGGGAGCGAGCTCTGCAAGAAGACCCCCATCTGCACGTAGGTGCACTTGTCCTGGGCTTGAGGTAACCCCTGGGGTGGTTTTGAAGCCCACGGGTGATAATAACTGTGAGCATTTTCAGTGCAGACCCTCGTGGTCCCGCAGACGCGGAGGCCGGGTGCTCCGGCAGGCAGCTGAAATTTGCTAAAAATACGAACGTCCCCCCTTTCAGGCCTTGCTTCTCTGGGAATTGTTTTGTTTTGTTTTGATCCGGAGGAAGAAGGATTACACCTAATTAGGCATTGTCACTGCCAAGGATTTAATTGCAATCTCTCAATATTTTGCCAGTTGTTGAGCTGCGTGGGGGGTCTGTAATTATTGTCTACTGACGGCTGCTTTTGCCAACGATGCATCAGCCCCGGCTGCCATGCCCCTCCCCGCAGATCAATGTCTGGGAGTCACCCCCCAGCCTTTCCGTGGAGGTCAAATCCCTTAATTCACTGAATAATTAGATTTCCATGAAAATCAAAGAGGCCCGCTCGTGACAAGTAATGGAGACTTTGACGTATATGATCCCACACACCTTGGCTGCTTTTTATGGATGTCTCTTTATATTTTAGTGAAAGGAAGCCACTTAGCTATAAACTGATTACTAAGAACATAATCGGGTCATTTCTTTGCAACAAATCAATCAACACAATGCTAATTACGGATGGTCTTTTAGATTTGGATGAATCTATTAGTAATTAAAGTGAAGTGCAAATCCAACCTCGATCTCAACTGTAGCCAAAAGGCACAAATGTCTTTCTGTTGACGGATAACATGCTGTTATCTCTCCTGATGGAGGAGAGCCCTTAAGACATTCACAGACCTAAAGACATTTTTAGGGGAGGTCTTGGGAGGCATTTGGGGGAAGTGCAACCGGGGTGATGCTTTGGAAAGATGGGATCTTTCTTCTGATTCATTTATAGTTTAATTTGCATTTTTATTGTGTGTATAAAATAAGCTGTTTTTCCTACAGCAGAGTCGTGAATTCCCAGGCCAAATTCTCATGTCACACGTCTCATTTCTCTCTTTGGCAGAGAATGGCGGGTGGTTGGGGTGATGTCAAGGTGATGTGCTGAAATTGAAACGGCCAAGGCGGCCCCGGGGCTGAGGCTGGGGCAGCCTCACCTGGATGCTCCCCTGAGAGCAGGTCCCACGGCTACTACCAGGGACCGCACGTCCGTCCGGAGCCATCCCCCGGTTTTCGTTACAAAGCCTTTACGTTATTTTGATTTGTAACTTTAAAACTAAAGTACGTTAAGAGCCTTTTATTTTACTAGTTGAGGAAAGTCAGAGTCAGACAGGGGCCTTTGTGCTAGAGGTGATGTTAGTGACTGGAGAACCGAGGTCCGGGGCCCCTGGACGTGGGCAGAGGGTAAGGAAGGAATCGCTGGTGCGCTGATGACCACATGGACAAAAGCAGCATAAACAGGCCTGTTATAAATGGGGCTTGTTTGGCGAGGACCGTCTGGGGAGAAGTAGCTTCTGCTCCCAGGAAGGGAGACACCAGCCCCGGCTGGACCACGTGTGCTGGCTTCCTGCCTGGTGGTCCTGGCTTTGGCCCTGACCCTGGCTTGTCCTCCATGGGGTGACGACCTCTGCGAGGGCCCTTTCTCAGGGTTCCAAGTCTGGCTGTCCGTTCGCGGGACAGCGTGGCCATGGACCATGGATGGGGTGCCCTCTGGTGCAGCCTCCTCGCACTTCCGGGGTGATTTCACTCTGGGCCTTGGGGTAGCTGCCGCTATCATTCTATCAGAGCAAAACCTCTTGAAGTTTGAGGATAAACATATAAAAAACGGCCGGTGAAGTGGAAAGCATAATTAATCAGAGAATTAGCATTTCAAAGGGACTTGAGCCCTTGGCCTGAGTGAGGGGGAAACCGAGGCCTCTTTCGCTGGTGACTGGACTGTCACACCCACTTGTGGAAGGAGGTGCAGGGCAGGGATGGGTGCCTTTAATCACGGCCAGTTAGGTGTTCAGCCGACTTTGTGAATTGGGGTTTTACAGAACCTCTCCGACAGGCGGGCACCACCAGGCTGTGGGGAGACCAGAGCTGGGTGCAAGGGCACGGGCTGGCCTGATGGGCGTTTGACTGCGGCTCTGCTCTCCCAGAGCTGCCCCGGGGGGCTTACATGGCCCCTGCACTAACCAGCTCTGGCGGTCCACGTTTCTGTCGAAATTCAGGTCCAGGGAGCTGGGGGGTTCCAGCCGCAGCTGCTGGGCTGCTATCCTTGGCGAGGACATTTCCTTGGGTTCTGTGGTCCAGAGGCCACACAAACGGCCCGGGAGCTTGGTGGCTGCAGTCTGACAGCCCGACCACCCGCCCTCCCCCAGCATGGGTTGCGCCCCACCTAGTCCCGGCCTCCCAGGTTGTTGACTCCTTTCTCTTTGCCCCCAAATCAGCCACCTTCTTCCAAGAAAGCCGGTTAAAGACAAAAGGCGCATCATGTCATTTGATTCAGGCTGTGGAACAGGCCAAGCGGTGAGCTGTCCACTTGTTATTTCCTGTGCAAAATCATGAGTGTGCATTGGGTTGTCATCCCGCTGCTTGGAGAGGACCCTCCGTCTAGTAACCGGGGAAGGGAACACCTTTCATGTCACGTACTTAGTTTCTCTTTCCCTCCTTTGATAAACAGCCTCATTTAAAATGTGTTCCACGGAGGCTCTCCTCCTGGTAAAGGGAGAGGTTGCCCCTCATGCAGCCCCGAGCCCAGCATCCCCCTGGCCTGCGGTTCATGCTTCTTCGGGAGATTCGTTCGCTCTTGCCACACGCCCAGAGACCAGGCCTGGACTGGGCGTCCTCCAGATGCCCACCCCCTTCAGCATAGCTTCTCCTGCTGTCTGGGCCCTGGACCACGCTGGACCCAAAACCTGGGCGGGAAGAAGGGGGGAGGCACATGTCCCCTGTCTCCATCCTTGGTCTCCCCCGTCCTCTCTGTCTTTCTGTTCTTCACTCAATCCCTCGCTCACTCAAATGAGGCAGCGTGCTCCCCCCCCCCGCCCCCCGTCCTCAGCCTCACAGGCCCCCGACCCTCGCCTGCGGGCAGTTCTGTGGGGTAATTAGTGGGCTAGCCTCCCCTCTTGAAGACTCAACCCACCGAGAGCTTCAGCAAAGCAAACTATAAAAAACAACCAAGTGGGAACCAAAATGTACAAAAACTAGGTAAAAAAAGGTATCAATGTTGGCGCTCTACAGCAGATTAGAGGTGGCAGAAGGAAAGGTCAGTGAACTTTCAATCAACAGAAATGATCTCGCTGGGGAACAGAGACTGGAGAAAAATGAGCAGGGCCACAGGGAAAATGAAAAGTGTTTTATGCTTGAAAATGAAAACAAAGTGAAAATGTGTGTATGCAGATAAATCAGGGATTAGAGGAAGTCTAATCACTATATGCTTATATTGGAAAATGAGCAATGTTTCCTGTAATCTAGGTTTTCACCGTGAGCAGTTATAAAAAGACAGTAACTTAGACTTAACGGGAGCAGAAGGAAATAATCACGTGGGAGCTGTGAGTTGATGATAAAGAAAACAACCAGTAGAACAATAGAAAAAGAATCTGTGAAAGTGTTGATAAAAATGATAAATGTCTAAGAAGGGAAAACATGACCCTAGAAGAAGTTCAAGGTCTGCAGAGCTCTAGACCCGTCAAGAAACAAATGAGAAATCTTCCTCAAGTAGGTTCAGGCAGTTTCACAAAATTTTGCTGGTAAATTCTTAAAAAAAAATCGATGAATGAAATTTGCCATAACTAAGAAAGAAAAATGGTATGATCTCTCACTAGATACAGAAAGATCATCTGATAAAATCCACCATACTTTACTTAAAAAACCTTTCTGTGGCTGTGGAGAAAAGGGAACCCTCCTACACTGTTGGCGGGAATGTAAGTTGGTGCAGCCTCTGTGGAGAACAGTATGGAGGTTCCTTAAAACACTAAAAATAGAGCTATCCTCTGACCCAGCAATCCCACTCCTGGGTATATATCTGGAAATGACAAAAACTCTAATTCAAAAAGATACATGCACCCCAGTATTCATAGCAGCACTATTTACACTACCCAAGACATGGAAACAACCTAAATGTCCATCGAAAGATGAATGGATAAAGAAGATGTGGTACATGTATGCAACGGAATACTACTCAGCCATAAAAAAAGAATGAAATAATGCCATTTGCAGCAACATGGATGGACCTAGAGATGATCATACTAAATGAAGTAAGCCAGACAGAGAAAAACAAATACCATATGATATGGCTTATATGTGGAGTCTGGAAAAATGCTGTAAATGAAATTATTTACAAAACGGAAACAGACTTACAGACTTAGGAAATGAACTTATGGTTACCGAAGGGGGAAGGTGGTGGCGGATAAATTAGGAGTTTGGGATTAGCAGCTACAAACTACTAGATATAAAATAGATAAACAACAGGAACCCAAGTCTCAGGAAGAGAGAGGAAAGCAGGAGACCCAGATACTCTATTTTCACCCCCTTTTCCTGGAGGAAATGAAAGTAAAAGCTTAGACTGAATCTATTTTTCCCAAGAAGACAAGAGAAAAGGAACTCATTCTGCTTCTGTGGGAAAGTCGATGGTCCTCAGGATAAAGTGGATCTCGGGGGCTTTCCATCAGCTCAGAAGCTGGAAAATCCTACTTCCAAAGCCTCAAAAGGAGTTTTTCAATGTTTCTGATTATTTTATCTTTTTCTTGAGACTATTAGGAAAATAGTCCAACTGTACAAAATAGCAAACACACAAAGACGAAACATTTTTAATACACATTTTATATAATCAGGGTGTTCTTAATTAAAAAGCCAACTTCCACGTTTTTTTCCTTTTGCTTATGTTATGCAAAGACTTAAAAAAATCGTTTCCCTAAATCAGCAAGTTGGGAAAAGATATATTTATACGCAACGTATAGGAATGTCAACTGGAACACATTTTAAAAGACCCATTTCAAAAAATGACTCAAAAGCTAAAAATAATATTCTTAAATAATTCATTTTTAGAATCGGCTCATTCAATTCAATGGATCTACCCCCCCCCCCCCAAAGTACTTAAGGACTTGGATCTTTAATATCATTTGACTCCAGGGGTGGGTTAGAGAGTGTGGATGACAGCAAACCATCGCCACCATAACCATAACCAGCAGTAGGTGAGGAAAGCGTACAAGCCAGCCTGGGTCACCATCCATCATCTTGGTGGCTCTGTTGCTACGTCCGAACTAGGCTTGTTTACAAGCAGGACACTGGCCGAAAACTGGGGTGCTGGCTGTGCTCCCATTGTAACACTGATGCATCCATACCCAGAAAGATCCCGGAATGGGCTACGTGTCAACGTGAACTCTGACTTCTGCCGGGGGCGTCACAGGTGTGTTTCCTTCCTTCTGTGCACTTGATTCCATCTCCTGAACCATATGCCCTAGCAGGGGACATCCCAGCCCTGCGTCCAGCTGGGCTCAGGGCAGAGGGCCCTGCCCTTAGCTGACCACTCAGAGAGGAAAGGGGGTCCAGGTTCATTTATATTCAGCATCTCTTATGGCCTCTACCTTTTTGTTTTCTATATTTTAGGTTTCTACATCCTAGGTTTAAATTCTATACCTTTTCTCATAGTACCTCTTTTTCTGAATCTCCCCCGTCTTGCTAATGTGGTACATTGACTATCCTTCACTTTTAAGTATCTTCTAATTCCCATATAGGGATGCGTTGATCAATTTCCAAACATGTGAGTTTAAACAATTCATCTGTTCATTGCTGACTTCTGATGTAACTGACTGTCGCACGTATTCTTTGACCTTTGTTGGTATTTGCTCTTTGCCCGGTGTGTGCCCTTAGTGAGAGGGAAGCTCTACCTTCTTCATTTATGACCCATTTAGGTAGTTTGTTCAGTTGCATCTCCTAGCTTACCGGTTGTTCTCTCTTCAGCTGTGTGTCCATCGCCTGAATTCTGTCAACAATTCCAATTTCCATTTCGAGGAGGTCATTTTTTTCTATTTCTGCCAATTCATTACTGATGACCTCTTGTTTCTTTCTCTTTTTTTTTTTTTTTTGGTAATTTCAGTTTTATTTCTTTAAGCATTTTACAGATGTTAATTTATGTTCTATGGTTTACGATTTCCCACGTTAGGGCCATGTGGGGATAAGGTCCCCGTTGTTACGTCACCGCTGACTCATTCGTGCAAGAGTTTCCCTTGCGTGTTTGGCGATTTTTGGATGTGAACTCATTTGGGGGAGATTCTAATTGCTGGGAATCATGAAGGTCACTTTGAGAGTGACTTTCTCCAAAGAAGATCATGCTCGTCCGTCTACTTCTGGAGACACGGTTGACCTGAGATGCTCTCCTGACCGCTGAGCTGCCCTCGGGTGGCCACCCGCGCCAGGTCACTGCCCTGCTCTGTCCAGCCCGACTTTCTGACCCCCCTTCCTTGGCAATTCCCATTACTCTCCGAGTCCTTAGAAGGAAAAAAAAAAGAATGTTATCTGTGGGATGGAATAACTTAGAACTCTCCTCTTGCGAAGTTGTCTTAACTGTACTGACGGTACGTCTTGCTCTAGGAGCAAGGAGCGTTTCCATCCCACTTCTTGGCACCAGGCTCCGAGCGCACCCCTGTGGCTGGTTTGCAGCAGCACCATCAACGCCCCCATCCTCAAACCCTACATGTGCCGGTCGGTCACAACGCCAGATGAAATCACGTTGGGTCCATGAGTGACTGAATGAACACAGGATGCTGAGGGCGTGCCTGGCACGGGAGTTTGGGGTTCTTAATCCACGACAATAAGTAACAGTGATCTGTAATGTCGACTGTCAGCAGAGATGATTTCTCGTGATTTTGGCCCACTTCTGCTTCTGCATTTATTTTTACATTTTAAACGTGTAATATGTCTTTATACATCAAATTGTAACGGCTTTGCCATTGTCTAAATTCACTAAATTCTGAATCAGGAGAATTAAGCTTTCATTTGAATTACATGTACTTCTCAGGTTATCTGCGGCGAGCCGCTTCTGACCAGCAGAATGACGAATCACCACACGCTAGAGTCTTCTCGCATCACACTTTTTTGGAGTACAGCTTGGTTTCGGGCGGATGGAAGGAAGACCCCGTACGCTCGAGCCTGTCTGCTTATATAAGGGCTTAAGGACTCGTGTAAGTCCCTGATTCGTCCGTATGGTTATCGCATTTCGCAAGCCGGGCTTTGGATAGGCCACTGCTTCAAAACCTGATTAGCATATTAGGTGCGTACGCCCTAGCGGCATACTTAGTGCATGCGTAATGGCTGTCCGGCCGCGCCCTACAGTTATCGATCTTGAAATCAATTCTTGCTGACTTTTCTTTTGGAAAAGTAATTAGAATGCTACGATCAGGCTTTTAATTAAAAACAGGATGATGTAACATAGTAATGAGTTTATTCTCTCTTATGGCCTCGTGCTCACTGGATGAAGCCCCTTGAGGACAGGTCTCTGCCTCGTCCACCACTGACCGTGACGAGGGCTGGCCCTGAGCAGCCCTGGATAAAGGTTTTCAAAGAAAAAAATGAAGCTTTGGGATTAGGTCCGTCAGAAGTCATCTCGGAGGCACTGGAGGAAGAACCGGAGGTAAGTGGGGTGTGGTCCCAGCGCAGAGCGGGGCCTTGAGAGGTGGCTGGCGACCCCAGGGAGCTTTCAGGAGACGCGCTCGTTAGAGTCTAGAAACGGAATTTCTCCACATGGAGGGAGAGCCTGCCCGATTCTGAGCTCCTGCACGTTCTCGAAAATCAGCGTGTTCTTTCTTTCTTCTCCTATGCGTCACTTGCCTACGCGTGCACACGCACACACGCTCACACACGCACACAGAAAGCAATGGCTGATGGCCTCCCTTCGCATTGGGGTTTCTGGGGAAGCAGTGCTTCCTAAACCCATCCCAGACATATTTGCGACGCCTCACTGATGTTCGTCTGCAGAGCCTGGCCGGTCCCTCTGAGCGTGTCCGGGGTGGGATGTTTTGGAAGAGCTTCCTTCCCAATGCTGAGCAGGCAGGATCCCTGTGGGACCCATGGCGTTTTGCCTGCAAAGTGATCAGACTGAAGATGGCCCTTGCCTGGAGTTCTCAATATTCTTGAGCGATAGTGACGTTGGTACAGAAGCCACGCAGCTCAGACAGGCAGACACTTGTGTCCCCAAATACTGTCTAGTCACTTGTTTCAGTAACCGCTCCTGGATATTACAGCCACACCTCGCAGGTTCCTTGACCTTCCTGTCAAAGTCATCAGCTTGCTCTAGACCTGAAACCTGCTCTCACTGGCCCTAAATGTTGTATTTTCAAACCTGCGAGGTCCTCCACTGTGACACTTTCTGCCACCTGACCCTGTGCTTCCCTGACAAGACAGCCCTTCTCATCTTCCGTTGGTGCAGGGATGCCAGGTCCCCTCCAGACCCCGACAGCCTGTTTAGCATCTCAGGCTTTGGCCGCACCTGGGAACCACCTGTCCAGGATGCGCAGAGCAGCAGGGGCCATGGGGTCGTTTCCCAGCAGAGTGAGCTCCTCCCGGCCAGGAACCCGGCACACGCGGCGCTTTGGCCGTGACAGGAGGTGGCCGGCAGTTACCCGGCTCTGCCCCACATGCAGGTGCAATCCCAGCCATGGCCCAGGACCCTGGGTGCCGGCCTCGAGCGTCCCGAGGGGCTCTGTCACCCCGGTGCAGCTGGTCTCCCGCGGGGCAGGGTTTAGCACCCTCGACTCTTGCCGCCGCGTGGGAACGCAGGTATGCAGCTGTCGTTCTGAGCGCGATCACGGCCGCACTGCAGTTTCATGGCCCATTAACGGTTTGCTAATGTTGTTTCAGTTTGCAAATTAGTGCCACTCCGTGGGTGCGGGAAGGGTCCGTGGCTGCCATCAATCAGCCGGGAGCTCCTCATGCATGAGATGGAAGCGATTTCCAGGCTTTGAGGCTCAGCAACAGGTACTGTGACCAGCACTTGGTGGGGGGCTGCAACGTGCTCTCTGCGGTTCCACTAACTTCATTCCTGATGCGGGAGTGAAGCAGACAGGATTGCAGGTAACGGAGCTTGAGCCCCTCACTTCCTAGAACCACAGCGATTGGAACAGAGCCCTCTGACGTTGCTGCTCTGGAGAGTGGGGGACACGGACCCCCGACGACCCCCAGGTCCCTGAGGCTGAGCTCCTAGCTCCAGACGCCAACTGATGCACAGGTTTGCTGAGGGTGAAGACAACCCTCGCCGGGGACCACGCTGTCCCCCATCCTTACCAGCTTTAATCACCAACACTCCTTCCTGTTACATATTTAGATGAGATTCTTGTGAAATGTCTTCTCAATGATTCTGTGCCATTTTAGCTTGGAAGGCAGTTCAGAGAGGGTGTTGGCAGCAGGTGTAGGTTTGAACGCTGCTCTGATGCCTCTGAGCAGCTCACTACTATTGTTATTATCACTAAACCTCCCTTAATGACTGTAATATAATCCCACCAGGAAGCTCAGGGTCTTCAGGAGGCCTGGCGGGGGCCTGGCGGCTGAGCCTGACGCAGGTCAGCGCACCGCAGCTCCCCCGAGCCTGTTACTGCATGGATTGCAAATATTCACTCACTCGGGGCTCTTGGCCACACTGTGAAGCAGGTTGTCATGCTACGGCTGAACTGCATCCCCCCCAAATTCATATGTTGAAGCCCTAACCCCCAGGACCACAGAATGTCACTGTATGTGGACGCAGGGTCTTTACAGAGATTATTAGGTGAAATGAGGTCACCAGGGTGGGACCCTGATCCAATAGGTCTGGTGTCCTTATAGGAAGAGGAGATCAGGGCACGGACTCACGTGGGGGGACGACCACGTGAGGACAGGGGGAGAAGATGGCGTCTACACGCCCAGGAGAGGCCTCAGGAGGGGCCAGCCCTGAGACACCTGGATCTTGGATTGCAGCTTCCAAGATGTGAGACAGTAAGTGTCTGTTCTTTAAGCCACACCGCCCGGTGTTTGTTATGCAGCCCGAGCTGACAGTTCACTCCCATTTCCCAGGTGAGGACACACAGAAGGCACAATGACAGACAGCGTGCCAGACTCCCACGTGACCTGAGCATCCGAGCTCGGGTTCCAGCTGGGGCAGGAGACCCAGAACCCGCACACGGACAACTGCCACCCCGCTGAGGAGAGTTGACCAGATCCTTGAAATCACGAATGCACATTTCTGATAAATCGCTGAGGCTGCAGCCACCGCGGGACCTGTATCCTTCCCCTGGGATCACAATCCAGTGTGAAAGGCAGGGGTCTGAGCATCACCTGGGCCACTCTACACCCGGACCGTGTCCTGCTTCCCCTAAGTGGGAGCGCATGGCATCTCCGTGTGGACACGGGCAGGTCGTGGGTCCACCTGAGGCCGTCCATCCTTTCCTGTGTTTGTGCAACAGATGGTCATTCGTGGTGTCCCCAGTTTCCCCATAGTGCACGGGGCTGCCACGAATATTCCTGCAAATGTTCTTCCCTGGATGTTGGAAGATGCCAGCTTACCATGAGCACAAATTTAAATGTTGGTAAAGGTGATAAACTGCTCTCCAGAAGGTCCTTCCACTAGGTGGGGCTGCTGCCGCCCAGGGCCTCGTCAGCACTGAGTGTCAGCAGTCTTTCCAATGTTTGCGACCGATTTCACACATAACAGTTTATTATTATTCCATTTTTCTTCATTTAATTCTATTGAGGTTGAATTTCTTGTTTATTCACTGTTTCTTCTCCTTCCCCTCCTCCTCCTCCTTCTTTTTGTCTTTTTAGCGCATTGGACAATTTTTTTCTCAATTGAGGCTCTGTTGACTTTGAGGAAATTTCGTATTTTATAGATACTAATTTTTTGTCTGGCAGATATGATGTAATGGGTTATTACAGCTTGCAGTTATATAATTATGTATCTGTGCTTCCCTTGAACGCTACTATGGAGCCATCTTTCTTTTTTTGTCTGCGTTAAGTGCTTTTAAAAATAAAAAATACCTTCCCGACAAAACCATTCTCTATTTTATTTTGCATCTTTTTTATAATGAAGTCATTAACCTTCTGGAATTGAATTTGTATTAAGGAGAGGTTCCTCCCTCAACCCAAATGCCTCACTAGCGACCCAGCACCATGAATAATCCATCTTTAAGACCATGATTTAAAATAATGTCCTTCTAATTTTGACAGAGCAAGACCCATTGAATCCAATTATTTATTTGACAACACAAAACACAGTTCCCCTCTGGTCAGTCAAGAAACAGATGCTGAGCACCTACTATGTACCAGCGGGTACTATGTACCTACTATGTACCCCGATCATAGTGGGGCCACAGGGATGAGAAGCAGACCGGTACCTGCCCTCCGAGCCCTCCGTCCATCTAGGGCAGCAGCCGAGGCTGCCATTAGGATGTAGGGCTGGCAATCGCGCAGCGGATGAGGTCTGTGCTGGCCACACCCTGCGCAAGCCTCTTCTGGTTTATGTTTATCTATCTAAAATCTAAATAATATATAGTTATTATACATTTCATATATAATATTTAATATATTATAAAATACATATTACACAAATATATGTATATTATATGAAAGGATGTATTATTATCTATCACATACAATAATCTACATAGTGTATAGCATATGTAACATTATGTTTTATTTTGTATAATATACATACTATACTATGCTGTAATATAATATATAATATAATGTAATATATTGTATATACTTTTATACAACAGGCGCACCTCATTTTATCGCACTTCGCTTATATTGCATTGTTTACAGATTGAGGGTTTGTGGTTACCCTGTGTTGAGCATGTGATGTTTCATGAGGATAAGAAACTGAACCAGAAATAGGAGATGTTCCGAGTACAGCAGAGACGAGGGAACATACACTGTGGGTTTGGGGAGCCCACACGCAGAAGCCCAGGCGGAGTCAGGTAGGCAGAGGTAGGAGGGGAGGACGTGGCTTGTCAGGGGCTCAGGGACCTGCAGCAAAGCTGGGGAGACGTTTGGCAGGGGCAGGAGATCAGCTGAGACGTCAACACTGGTCGTCGGTTTTGTTAAGATTAAGCGACAGTGACGTATCAGTTAAAGGTTGGAGGAGGAGTGAATTATGCTTGAAAGAGGAGTAGGACGTATAAGTGAGCACCTTCAGGGTGAACTTTATTGATACAGTTCCCTCAAAAATCCCTGAAGGCAAAAACTGTAATTAGTAAAATTGACATGGTGGGAAGAACTATTATTCATACCTTTTTGGAAAATGTCAAATATGTGATCCCAGTGAAAATAACTCAATAAAATTAAAACGCAAGTGAGTATGTGGGGAATACCTTGTCTGCCCAAGTATTGCAATTTGATGAAATTAAATTGGTTCAATAGAATTTGGAAAATTCAGACTCCGTGGATGCTCATTGGAATTGGCATAATTCTGATGAAAATACTTGTATTAAAATATCTTTCCCAGTGAAACGGCTGGCTCCGGGGCTGTGGCGGGAGTGGCCAGCAGGATTTGCTTGGACTCGGTAGCACAGTCACCAGAGAAATTACTGGTTTGGGTAAGGATGATGAATGAATGCTAAAATTAGAGGGGGAGTTTTAAACTTTATTATTTTTAAAATTTTTTAAATTTTTATTTTCTGCGGTATGCAGGCGTCTCACTGCTGTGGCCTCTCCCGTTGGCGGAGCGCAGGCTCCGGACGCGCAGGCTCAGCGGCCACGGCTCACGGGCCCAGCCGCTCCGCGGCGTGTGGGATCTTCCCGGACCGGGGCACGAACCCGTGTCCCCTGCATCGGCAGGCGGACTCTCAACCACTGCGCCACCAGGGAAGCCCTTAAACTTTATTAGTTAAAACTTTATTTTGGAGTAATTTCAGACTTAAAAATGCAAAAAGTGAAAAACAAGAGTATAGAAAAGTTTTAAAAGAGAAACATTGAGGAAAATAGATAATCATTAAAAAACCTAAATAAGCAAAAAAGTTTAAAAAAAGGAGAGAGAGAGAGATAGAGAGAGAATAAAGAATTAAGTTATAGAGGGGACAAGTAGAAAACAAATGACGAAAGTATTCCACTAAAAACATATGTTACCAGTATTCACATTATTTGCAAATGGTAAAAAAAAAAGACAGCAATTAAAAGAAGAAAATCACATTGTAACAAAACAACAATTATTTACGAGAGATGCATTTTAAATAAGGACAGAGGAAATTTGAGAATCGATAATACAAAAATAAAAACAAATATGTATCACATAAGCCCAAACCAAAAGAAAACAGAGGCTTTACAAAGATCAGACAAACTAGACATATTATTAGAGAGAAAAAGAACATTTCTTTATGATGAAAGGGCACATTCAACAAGGAGTATGATGCTTTTAAGCATTTACAAGCTTGTAAATTTGCATGAAAGAGTAAACAAATTGACCATTATACATGGGGGTTTTCATACTCCTCTCTCAGTAACTCCTAAAAGGAGAAAAAAAAATCCAGGAAGATCTAGAAAAGCTCACGACCATGATTCATCCATGTCAGCTAATAGATTTATAGGAACATTGTACCCAAATAATGCGGAATATGCATTCTTTTCAGGTCCACGTGGGATGCTTAAGGCTGGTCAAAAAGCATGTGAACACAGTATAAATGCTGAGATTAATATTAAAAGGAATCTTAATTTAATTTAATTTAATTTTAATTCAGTTTTCCTGATTTTTCAAGAAATGAAGTTTTATAAACAAGTTCTATGATGAAAGGGAAATGGTATCTTGATGCATAAACATTTTGTTAAACAAGATTTAAAATGGTTAAACTCAGAAAGTATTTAAGACTGAATTGTTTCAAAAGTCCAAACAACAAGAAAAAGAAACCTTTACAATCTCCGTGCTAAAACGTGTCCTTACACATGTCCTGGGCACTTTGAACATGTGGAAATGTTTGAAGTCAGAGGGGTAGAGGCACTCAAGGGTAGATAAAGGTCAAAGGATAGAAATCAGATCATATCCTCAGACCAGTGGGGACTTAAATGGGAGATCAATAGCAGAAAATTAGAAATTCTCCACAGCACCTGAAAATTAAGCAAAACTCTTTTCTATAACTCATGGGTTAAAGGAGTCAGAAAGGATATGACAGAACAGTTTGAATATTTTAAGTAATGGTGAAAATGCAGGTCGTCCCCTCTGCTCCCCTTTCCTCCAGGCTTTTCTCTGCTGGGAGGATTAGGAAGGTTTGTGAACTGTGTCCCTCACGCTCCCCTCTCTGTTCCTGGAACTCTCCCCTCTCCCCATGCAGTTCTTCCAAGGTCTGGGTTCCCTGCGGGGCGGGTCAGTCAGCCCTGAGGCATCTGTCTTCCCGCTGCTTTGCTCTTGCCCTGGATTTCACGGGACACGGTTCTCTTCCCTTGGATGTTCTGCCCCAGGAAGAGCTGTCTTTCTGCATATTTAGCTGGAAGCAGAGGTTCTATTTCGTTTTCCAGTTATACCTGTAATCCATTCACTTGTAAGCCCCTTGTCCTCCCAACCCGGGCTAAGCCCCCATCCCCTCTCTGCTGGACCACAGGGGTCTCCCAGGAAACCCGAATCCTTCCTCACGTCCTTATACTCAGTGTTCACACAACAACCAGACCGATGTTTGTAAACACAAGTGGATCACGCTCCTACCCCCATGGATTCTCCACGTACTTGGGGTAAAATCCACACGCCTCACCGTGACCTTCAAGGACAGGTGTTCCAGCCCCTGCCCTCCCCCTCCCTATCTCCTTCTGTTCTCGTCTCCCCCGTGGAGCCCTGCCTTCTGCTGTGGCTCAGGACACCCCAGGCTCCTCCACACCCAGAGCTGGGGACCCATCCCTGTGCTGGGGACCACGCCACCTCCAGGTGGTCTAGACATCACCCCATGAGAACCACACCCCCGCCCCGGGTGACCCCTGCTTAGAGTTCATGAAGTTTTTTTTTTTAAGATTTTTTTTTGATGTGGACCACTTTTAAAGTCTTTATTGAATTTGTTACAATATTGCTTTCTGTTTTATATTTTGTTTTTTCTGGCCACAAGGCATGTGGGATCGTAGCTCCCCGACCAGGGATCGAACCTGCACCCCTTGCACTGGAAGGCGAAGTCTTAACCACTGGACCACCAGGGAAGCCCCTCATGAAGCTTTTGACAATTTCAGGGTGACACCTTCCATCAGTTTTGCAAGATTCCTGGGCGTCCCCTCTTTAAGTTTTCACGGTGACACCTTCCATCAGTTTTGCAAGATTCCTGGGCATCCCCTCTTTAAGTTTCCTTCTCTGATCTCTGTTCCTCGTCTCCTAGGACTCCGCTTGCACAGTGGTGGATCTTCACTCCTTTCAGTGCTTTCCATGTGTTCTCGTCCTTGTTTCACTGAGGACATCTTCTCATGCCTTAGCAATCGAAGGATTGTCAGGAGGTTTGGGCATGTGTATAAGGAAGTGTGAACACACCGCCTGGCAGGGTGCCGTGTGCCGTAAGCGCGGTTGCTGCCACCACCCTGGCCTTCTCCATCCTCCGCGGCTCTCTCCCCTTCCAAGCCCCACCGTCTCTCCGTCCCTCCCGCTCACCCTGACGCTGAGTGCAGATCCAGCCCCTGCTGTCTCTGTGCAGGTTCACAGACAGTGCGGGGTTAAAGGATAAACAATAGGCTTGTGGTTCAGCCCGGAAGCTCACTGATTCTGTGTCCCGCGGGAGCCCGGCGGTTCCTGCGCCGCCATCTCCCCCTCAGTGAAGTAGAGGCAGGCGGAGCGTCTACCTGTCGGGGTTGAAGCTGAACGGGGTCAAAACGTGGAAAGGACCCAGAAGAGCACCTGGCAGGCGATGACCAGGACGCAGGCGTCAGCTGCCGTTTTTGCAGTTCACTGTGTGCTGTTGTGACGGGTAGAGCGCTGGCAGGTAAGGCATTGAGGGCTGAGCACAGTGTCGGAGGCACGGTGAGGGCCCTTACATAAGAAATAGAAATCCCGTTATTTGCTACTTTCGGTAAAGTAGTCTGTAATTTGTATTCAAGGTAGTACATCTTCTTTCTTATTAAAAACTTTTTGGATTATGAATCTCACACCTGGACCAAGCACTCAGGTGGGATTGTGATCCTTCACTTGGATCCTCCAGCAGTCCAGGAAGGCCACGTGGAGACCCGGGCTCCTCAGACAGAGACCCCACCCCCCTGCACCAAGCCCAGAGGCCAGACTCCAACTAGGAGTGGTCGTGGATGGCTTGGAACTACACGTGCCCTGCCCTGAGGACATGGTCAGAATGTGTCATGTTCGGGGTATTTACAGTCTAGACATTTCCACACCCAGGAAGCAAAGCCCACTTATGCTGCCCTTAAGTCATCGTTTTGCAACGTGTAATTAGGGCATTCTCACGGTGGAACATTTGGAAGACGCACACAAATAGAAAGATGTGAATGGCCAGCGTCCAGGGTTCTGTCCCCTGGGGACAAATCACGGCTCAGTGTTGGGGAAATTATCTCAATCGTTTTTTATTCACGTATTTTACATCCTTGAGGGTATAACACGTGGAGTTTTCAGTCTTCCCTTAGTCTTAAAATTAACGAAGAAAACATTTAACGCTCTCCTTGAACGCCACTATTTCTTAACCTGACATCAAAATGGCACTGACACGTCCCACTCTGATCACCACCTACCCCATGTCTCACTGGCTCCGACACAGTGGCGCCTGCCGAGAGCCTGCAGGGGCCTTTCCCCGTGCCTCCTGTCCTGGAGGCCCCTTTCAGTGATGGGGGCTCTGGGCATTGCTTTGTACAGCAGGTGCAGGGAAGCGGCAGCAAACCAGGTCAGAGCCCGGGGCCCGGGGTTCCTGAACAGGTAGGTTAGTCTGCTACCTTTGCACCTCTGGGAAACAGCCAGGCCGGGCACGAGAGGCTGTGCGGGCAGAGCCTGGGCATCACAGGCAGCGGAGGTCACACCCGCCCACTCACCCGCCGATGTGCGGGAAACAACAGGTGGGTTGTCTTTACGGGGATGGTTTGTGCCGTAGAAACAGCAGCTGAGGCGGCCACTCACTAGTACGCGACCATGGGACGCGTGGGGTCTCTGCTTCTCAGCTTCCTCACCTGTGAAATGCAGGTAAGAGTGGCCTCCAGTTCATAGGATTGTTACAAGGTGTAAAGATGGGAATGACACAAAGTGTAGGGAAACTGTCCGGCAGAAAACAGTTAGTGCTTCATAAACATTAGCTGTTGTTATCACAGCCCTCCGGACTTTCCTCTCCAGACCCTTCAAGTTTTAATTCCCCACCGTTTCCAGCTTGGCAGTGGTCCATCCTTGGGCATATTATACTCACCTAGAAAAAACCAACTCTGGACAAATCCCACCGTCTGTCTTTGCACTTACGCACTCAGACCGGGTGTCTCTGAGGAAATCGTTGCATCTGGGGGCTGGGGTCCCAGGAGTCATGAAGACCAACCTTGACCCAGGCCCAGACGAGCTCAGTCCCGCGTGTCTTTCTGGTTAACTGGTTCTGTGTCTCCATGGAGCCACCGCCCTCCTGGAGCTTCGGGTCCTGCTGGTGCCCCATGCCCCGTCTCTGTCGCCATGTGTGCTTCCTAGTCAGCCCTCTGGGAACCCTGCCGGGAGCCAGGCTCTCACCGCCTGAGTGGCGGGAGGCTGCTTGCAATGCTTCCCTCGGGGGTCATGGGTGTGGTACCCAAGGGACCCAGGACCCCCCACTGGAAGGCGCAGGGCCACGTCTAGATCCAGATAAAGAACGTCCCAACCGTAAAACACACAAATAGCTACAAAAAAATGCGTTGTGCGATGTCACCGTTCAGAAGCTTTTAAAAAGGCGGCTTGAGAAATTGCTACCCCAGGCTCTGCGTTTACCATATTTCAACCCCCACAGAAAACCACGCATGGCAATTACGAGGCAGCAGAGAGAGGCCAGGCAAGCTCCCCGCTCGGGTCCTCTGGATCCTTCTCCATTTAGCTGGAGCCGAGGTCCAGCCAAGGTCGTGACCGCACAGGCGGCGCCGGGACCACTCTCTCATCACGGGTCCTGTTCTCTTCATTGTCCCAAATCCTTTACGCGCATTGTTTCTGGTCCTCATGGCTGCCCCAGGCAGTTTGGGAAGGATGTTTATTTAACCCATGAGAACCTCAGGAACTCTCGGTGGGGAGGGAATTTGGGAAACGCCCCCTGTGAGAATCCAAGGTCGCCGCCATCAGGAGAGCAGAGCCCCGGGGCATCTGAGAAACAGAGCTCAGAACACTGTCCACAGATGACTGGAGACCCTCTGCTGTATCCTTGTCTGTTGAAAAGGAGCGCGCTTCTAGTGTTCTATCGGAAAGTACAAATCAGCCTCGCTTTGTCCCCAGGCCTGGCGGGTGTGAAAGGTGGGGCTGCTTCCCTTGCTACTCAGCCCCAGGGCCTCAGGGACACCTGGGGAGCAGGGGGCTGTCCAGGGGTGAAGCCGCCTGTGAGCAGGGACCCCCTCCATTGCACCTGAGGAGCTCCTGGCATCTAGAGCCCCTCAAACTCCATCCCTGTCCCACAAGACTGGCGACCCCAGACCCAGGATGCAGGTGGAGGAATGTCCACAGGGAGAGGACAGAGGACACCAGCTGGAGCTGGGTGGACAGGAGCGGCCGAGCTCTGAACTCAGAGATCAAATTTCCTCCAAAAAATTAAAGATCGTTTCCATTATAATTTTGACAAATCCACTTCAGTTTCCGATAATCTCCTGAAGAATGACAAATGGTGATAAAGTGGACAGAATGTTCTAGATCCTGGGAAGACGTGGGTCTGGATCCTGTGTCTGTCACAGCACAAGCTCAGGCAGGGTGGACCCCCGCCAGCCTCAGTCTCCCCACCTGTAAAATGAGGTGCTCACGCGGGTGACCCTCACACTCACGCTCAAAGAACCCCGCTGGTCACACAAGGGATCTGAGCCCCTAAGTGAAGCTCCGAGGCTGAAACGTGGGAGGACGCGCTGGTCGCCCAGCACAGAAGAGTCACCCCAATTAGGGCTCCGTGATTGGACCGTCCTGCGGCGAGGGTACCACACTTAAAGGTATTTATACCCCTTTGTGTCTGAGCAACAGAAAGCAGCCATCAATCAAAAAAGTAATCATCCATTTCTGTTTCTTTCCATTAAAAGGGACATTTCTCACCCGCTTGACAAAATGAGTCACGAGCTCCATTTCCAAACTTCACTTCCTGCTGCACGTTCATTTGGGAGCATCCACGTTGCAAAAGGCAGCAGGGGGGAGGGAGCGATCACCACCCCCGCTCCACACCGATGCATCTTTATTCATTGTGACTATCTTTTAGAATTAATAAATGTGGCTCCCCTGGGTGTGCTGGGCGTTTGGAGGACGATTTAATTCACTCCAGAGGGAGAGTATTTTCCTGTAGATCTTGTCCCCGTGTCGTTCACATGACTAAGATTTTCTGTCTCCTTTATAGGACCAAATAGAAAAAAATAAATGGTAAAAGCATGAATCACATTAAGGAGTTCCGGGTTGTGAGTATTTTGCCGTTGAATTCATCAAATTTAGGTGGGAGGCTGCTGACTCGTCTGTGTAAAGCCCTCACCTGTAGGGCTGACTCTTGATACATGAGAAAAAGGAACAGACTGTTTCTGGAACTGGGCAATAGGAATCTGCCTTAGCTATTATTTCCCCTCTCTCTCTGCATTATTTATAGGAAACTTAGGGCCAGCACGGAGCTCCAAGAAAGTCCACTTTGAGCAAAGTTTGAGAACGGTATCTGCTGTGGCAAACTTGGCTTTGAAGAAATCCTGTTCCCTCAGGGGGAAAACGTACCTTTAGGACACGACGCTCGCTCGGTTGGAATGGCCGGCCCGCTGTGCGGATGGCCCGGAGGCAGTCCTGCCCTTTTGTGCAGACGCACCTTGGATATGCCATCGGCACACGCCCCTGCCTCGTGGGCACCAGCTCGGGGCCACCGCCCGTCTGTCTCAGAGGCCCCGCCGCGCCGGAGATTCCTCTCCTGCTGGTGCTGGCCTGTGACGGCCCCTCAGCTCACAGGGCTGTCCCCACTTGCCCACCCCACCTCCCTCCCAGCCCTGCTTAACACACACACCCCCGCCTGCCCCCTGCCCCCCTCCCTGGGTTGTTAGACCCAGAGCTTCCCTCTACCCGCAAATCCTTGTTCCCAGAGTGAGAATCAGTTTTCCCTTCTCTTTGCTTCGATACCATGTTGTTTATGTTCTCCCTAAAGCACTTACCTCAGGCCTGTTGCATTGGGTGTGCCCGCATGTGCGCGCGTGTGTGCGTGTGTGTGTGTGAGAGTCCCCATGATATGACGGGTTTCAGGTGTTCATGGTCTGTGCCTTCTCCTTTTGTTGTTTTTGTCTTGATACCTTCACGACACAGGTGTGTGTCTCTACACCAGTGGCTCTTAAAGCACGTTCCAGGGACTCGTGGGGCCCCCAAGGTTCTATCTGGGGTCCTTGGGACCCTATTTTCATAACAATATGATGACGCTTTCTGCCATTTTCACTCTCGTTCTCCCATGAGAATACAGTGGTGTTTTCCAGAAGTTCCACGACATGTGATATCACAATATTGGTTGCAGAAGCAGGTGTGAGCGTCTGGAAGTCTCCTATGAAGCCAGACATCTAAGAGATTGGCAAAGCTAGAAGGTGATGCCTCTCTGATCGCTACGTGTTTTTGGTTTGGGAAAATACAGTCACTGCCCATTAAATTATGTAGTTTATATCAACTTGTAATGAGTTTATTACTGTTACTTTAAAAGGAGCATAAAAATATTTTCAATTTCCTGCTTTAATCTCTAATAAATATTGATAGACATAATCTTCATTAAGAAGCTCTGTGGTGTCCACGATCTTCCAGTTCGCCAGGTGTCCCAAGACCAAAGCCTTTCAGAATCACTGCTCTGCACAGTGTGTCCCAGAGCTGTACGTCCTTCTGGACTTTATACGGAAGGACTCACTCTGTGAATTTCCTTATGGGCCTGTTACGTCATCGAGGGACATCCATTTTAATTGTGCAGCTGAAATGCACGTGTTTTCATGTACGTACAGCATTCTAATGGGCAGATAGACACGGTTTAGTTATTCTGCTGATGAGAACGTGTGATTTGTCCAGGCCGTGCACCTCTCACTTGTCTCCAAGCCTGTGCTGTGCGTCCCCCAGACTGTGTGAGAGTGGATTTGAGGGGTGGTGGGCTGTGCACACACCTCCTGGCGCAGTGATGCCGCCTTGTTTCCTGGAGTGCTTGTGCCCGTGTGTCTTCCCACGAGGAGGCCAGAGCTTGGAAGCCGAGGCTGGGCCGTGGGGCAGAAGCGGCCTCCTGTCAGTATCCTCTGCAGGAAACCAGCCACCAGGTCCTCGTGGTGAGGGCTCAGGCCTCGGGCAGTGGCCAGTGTGCCAGAAAAGGACCTGCTGGGGGAGGGGTTGCTGCGTGTGGTCCCGGCTTAAGCGTCAAGTTCAGGGTCTGTGGGGATGAGGGAAGCCAAGCCAGTGGATGAGCGATGGTGGGCCCGTGGTCACTGTCCCCTGCAAGTCCCCACCCCGGGCTCTGTGGCCCCTTCATCTGGGCCTTCTTACCTCACTGCCAGTCCCTCTGAGACTTTGCTTTCTTTTTGTGTGTGTGACTTTATTTTATTTTCATTTTTATTTTTTGGCTGCATTGGGTCTTCCTTGCTGCGCGTGGGCTTTCTCTAGTTGCGGTGAGCGGGAGCTACTCTAGTTGCGGTGCACAGGTTTCTCACTGCGGTGGCTTCTCTTGTTGCAGAGCACGGGCTCTAGAGTGTAGGCTCAGTAGTTGTGGCGCACGGGCTTAGCTGCTCCGCGGCACGTGGGATCTTCCCGGACCAGGGCTCGAACCCGTGTCCCCTGAACTGGCAGGTGGATTCTTAACCACTGCGCCACCAGGGAAGTTCTGTGACTTGATTTTAAATGTTTATTTTGAATGAATGAGAGCATGATATAAACAAACTTTTTTTTTTAAATGCTAAGGAACCTTGTCCTATCAAATTTTTTAAAAAAATTTTATTGATATATAGTTGATTTACAATGTTGTGTTAGTTTCAGGTATACAGCAAAGTGATTCAGTTATACGTACGTATTCATAAATGTATATATTCTTTTTTACATTCTCTTCCACTGTAGGTTATCACAAGACATTGAGTAGAGTTCCCTGTGCTCTACAGTAGGTCCTTGTTGTTTATCTATTTTATATATAGGAGTGTGTATCTGTTCATCCCAAACTCCTAATTTATCCCTCCACCCTTCCTCTTTGGTAACCATGTTTGTTTTCTATGTCTGTGGGTCTATTTCTGTTTTGTAGGTAAGTTCACTTGTATCAATTTTTAGATTCCACATGTAAGCGATATCACATGACACTTGTCTTTAGACTTAGTTTCTTGATTTAGAGCTTAGCCATGGTTTTAACTTTTGTCTTCTATCTTCCTCTATTGCTATGTATCTGGAGCAGGAAGGAAGGGTCTGTCGCGTCTGTCACGCTCCCTAAAAATGTCCCCTCTCACCTCAGTCCTCAGGCAGCTGTGCTCATTCCTGGTGGCCTGGAGCTAAGTTTGCCTCAGTGACGGCCAGGAATTTGATTTCTTCATCTACTGCAAATTATTTGTTAATCAGACAATGGCTTATTAAAAATATAAGGAAAATATGATCCCTTAGAAGGACTTCAAGGACACTGTTTCCATTTCTACTGCAGAGGTTTTCGCTTTGATATTGAATATTCTGCGTGAGTTTTTCCTATGTTTCTTCAGCCATGAATGTGTCCATAGATCAGTCAAATATTCAATTTTCCTGCTCTGCTCAAAGAATTACAAAAAAGTCCTCTTGGGTTGGAGGGATAGCTAAGCTGATAAATGTTGAAATATATTCCTGAAATCGCACAAAATGAGAAATTCCAATAGTCACCAGTTCAGATCACAGCGTCCCAGACTGAAGGACCAGAGGGGCATCGATATTTGCTCACCTAAATGTGAGAATGCGATGGCCTTGAACTCCTAGCACTGGGCGGGTGAGGGTCCTGCGTGCTCCATTCACGTCTCGGATGGTTAAATATTTTATAGACACCTTCCCAAGTCCCATTAAATTAGTGTGTGTGTTGCCAGACACACTGTGCACAGAACACCCTGGCTCGGCATCTGGTCGCAGCCACTGGACACAGAGGCTCCTTCGGGGCTCATCCCACGGCAGAGCAGCCCTGGGAGGTGAGAGGCGTGACCGCTGGTGATCCAAGCAGACAGGGACTCTCCCGACACATGGGCATCAGTGAAGATAAAGAGCTGACAGTGTTAAATTCCCTGCTGTTAGAGACCCCGACAGAAAGAGGTGCGGTCCACACCCTGCAAAGGGAAACAGGCATGTGGACAACAAACACTCCGGAAGATGCTTGACCTCAGGGGTTATCACAGACCAGTGACGGCCTGGGAGTGTCACCTGGACAGCCCGACCCCGCTGACGGCTGCGTGCTTCCATAAAGCTGACTGAAATCTGCATGGATAATATTTTGTGATGAGAACATTAAATATCACATTGAAACAAGGTTTGTAACAGCTGTGTAACATCCAGTCATCCGTTATTGGATGTCGGTGACCTAGTGATGAGCTGTTGCTTTACACACCAGCAGGACAAAGCCCGTCACCTGTGTCCCCGAGTGACCTCTCTGAGGGGACGCTCGGGGGAGCTCATAGAGGCTGAGAACCATGATGGACCCCGCAGTGTTCATGAAGTTCCTGATTCCTGCCCTGGTGGCTGCCCTGGGACTGTATCCTGCAAACGGGCCACCTCTGTGGTTTTCTCCTAGGGCTCAGCCAAGGCTGTAAACGGGGACCTGGGCTTGGATCCCACATGGAGACCTGCCTGGAGGCCCCCCTGGATCCTGATGGCTCTACCCCTCTCTCCTTCCAGCACTAAAGCAAGCACTCCATAAAACAACCTGAACCTCTGGTCAGTACAGGCATTACTTGTGGGATTGGCATCTCAAGGTGAAGTCTTTTCCTGAGATGTTTAGGTGTTGAGTCCATTTTTTACATTTTATTTTTTATTACTTAAATTTTTTCTCCTGGCTTTAACATTTTATAAAATAAAAGCACTCTTTTAAAGTGATGTCAATAGAATTCTACTTTAACCAATTCATTCATTCTTTCTTTTTTTCCTCCCCATTTACTCAAAAGAAGAAAACCAGCCGGTGACCCCCGGGGATGGAGAGGAGGATGTGGGAGGTTACGTGGCTACGTCCAGGTCCCCGAGTGGCGGTGCAGCTCCGTCCGAATCTGGCGCTGGAGTCGCGTCCAACCCTCCCTGCTGTGCACCTCAGGAGCCCCCGATTCCCAGGCAGGTGGAGGTGGGCACAGCAGTGCAGGTGTGCATCCCGTGTGCAGCCTGGTCCCCACATCTGCATTTGCTGTCCTAACTGATGGGCTCGAGCTTGTTTTGACACCCCTGGTGCTTTTTGCTTTAACTGTTTCCAATTAAAGAGAACCAAAACTTCTTTCTGCTTTTTCTCTTTTTTGCTTCCTTGCTGTTTCATGGACTTTCCATCTTTTGCCTTCTGTACTACGCTTTATGTGACTTAGAATTCCCTATTTATTTAGAATGTAAGTATATCTTATTCCTTAACTCTTACGGCGGTTATCCTTAGTAAGAACACTTACACCTGCACCCGCATTTCTGTAATTACTAACAAAACCCCGATGCGGCTGCTTTGCACCACCACCTGTCTGTGGGATGATGTAGGATGTGCTTTATTTTTTCAGCCTCCCCTCCCACCTGCTGGGATCGCAGATAAAATCTAGCATTTTGTACCCGACCTTTTAAGTCGGTGTGTTACCGGCATTCGCCTTTTGTTTCAAGAATGATTTATGACAATCGCGCTGGCTTTGAGTCTGGTGTGGAAGTAGAGTAGAATCCCTTCTGTGGTCAGATGCCCTGTAAGAGGGATGCAGGCCTGTGTGGATGCAGTCCGCGCCCTTCGCAGATCCGCTCTCGGGGCCGGCTTTGCGGCGCCCCACTCACACCCCCGCCCGTGGAGACTGTGGCTGTCCGGCCCTGTGGAGCCGTCCAGGCCAGCCGGGAGGGGAGGGGAGAGAGGAAGACTTGCGGCGGGGCAGGGTGGGCGGGGCCTGGGGACACAAAGACCTGGAGGGCGTCCCGGCACGTGGCACTGGTTTCCGGTAGAAGCCGTGAGGCTCCGTTAGGGGCCCGGAGCATCCCTCCAGCAGCTGTGGGGCGCGGAGAGGGTGTGAGGGGGCCGTGGAGGCGGGGCCATCGCGGTGGCTTCAGCCGGAGATGCTGAGTGTGATCAAGTGGCCACAGACAGGCGGAGAGAACAGCCAGTTACGCGGAATCCAGGAATCAAAGAACCGTTAGTAGGCGGGGGGCGGGGAGAGAGAGGGGTCCAGACCCGGGGGCCCCAGTGACATTCTGGACCACTGCCCGCTTCTAGGCTTTCCTGGAGCTGGGGACCAGCAGGCTGCGGACTGAGGGAGGCGCTCTCACGGTGGCCAGCGCGCATCATACACACGGACGAACGTTTAGATCAAGTGTGGTGGATCCGGAGGGCAGACCGATCGCGGGCGTCAAAGGAGAGAAGAACCCGCACAGGACACCACGTGGATGAAACCAGAGGAGCTGCTCGGTGGGAGGAACCAGTCACCAAGACCGCGGTCTGTGATGCAGCCACGGGGTGAATCTCAAGAACACGTTCAGCAAGGGAGCGAGGACAGAAATATACATGTGAGGTGTTTCCACGGGGATAAATCCAGACGTGGGCAGACTAATCTAAGGTGATAGAAAGCAGTTCCTCCTGGGTGGGCAGGAAGGAAAGAAAACATGGAAAGGGCTGGAGGGACTTTCTGGAGGGGGCGGGGTCGGAGATCTTGTTTAGAATGATGGTTACACAGACGTATACAGTTGCTAAAACTCGTCAAGCTGAGCGTTTAAGATCTCTGGAATTTTGTATGTCAATTATAAGTACGTATGTATTTATTTATGGCTGCACCGCACAGCATGCGGGATCTTAGTTCCCAGACCAGGGATCGAACCCTCACCCCCTGCAGTGGAAGCTCAGAGGCTTAAGCATTGGACTGCCAGGGAAGTCCCAATTACATCTTAATTAGAAAAAAATTAATATAATTTACCACATGAATAGAATAAGCTCAGAAAAAGTGACCACCTTAATAGGCGTGAAAGAAAGACTTGATAAACATCAATATTCAGTCATAACAAAAACCCTCAGCAAAGTGGAAGTCGCATGGGCTTCCTTAATCTGACAGAGTAACAACTTAACGCTGAAACAGTGAGGCCTTTTACCTGAAATTGGGAACAAGACAGAGACGCTTATGTCGCTACCATTTTTCACATGGAAACAGAGGTTTTTAGATGGTGCATTCGGGCAAGGGGAAAAAATGAAAGTAAGAGAATCACAGTGTAAGAAATAAAAGTTATTTGAATACAACATAACTGATTATGCAAAACTTCGGAAAGGTCAGAGAATAATTATCAGAATTAATAAGCTACATTTATCATGGTTTGCTGGAACAAGGTAAATATCAGGTTTGTTTTTACATAAAAGCCAACAATTAGAGGTGGAATTTTGAAAGAGGTTATATAAATAGCTACCAAAAATATTAAACACATAGGAATAAAGTTAATGAGAGGTGTGAATGACCTCGAAGCAGAAAACACTCATGAGAGAAGTTAGAGGTCGTCTGAAGTGGGTGGTGGTACGCACAGCAGGGGCGCCGGCTTGGTGTCCACCTGGGGTGGTTTAGGGGCAGATGGAGCAAGATCTTGGGGCTCGAGGTAAAGAGACACCCTGGGGACTCTGACTTTGGGCACCAAGACTCAAGGAGGTGGACCCCACGGCTGGCCTTGGCCCGGTGGCCTGACCACTTGAGAGGCCTCTGAGCTGAGTAGCTCCGGTTCCTGCTGAGAATTTCCTCCGTGGAGTAGAACAGGGCCTTCCCTTCTGGAGCAGCTCCACAACCCAGCTCACACCGAGGTCTGTTGTCTTTGGTCTTGACCCGGGCCCTCCCCAGCCCTATAAACAAACACCTGACAAACAGGAACGGATAACCAATTTGCAAAACTCTCAAATTATGAGCGTTTCTGGTGTGCTGGCGTGTCCTGACTCCAGGCTGGAGGGAGTGGGGATGGCGGGGGTCGAGAATGACTCACAGATTCCTCCACATACTGAGCTTTCACGGAGGTTGAGAGGACAAGTGGGCATATTTGAGGAAGAAGACAGCAGATTCCACTCTGTACCTGTCGAGTTGGAGGTTCACACCCCATACCAGGTGGGGACATTGACAAAGTGACCAGATGCACGGTCTGGATCTCCTTACTCCGTGCAGTGAGGCAGTACTAGGGCCTGGGTCAAACATGGGGATGGCAGAGCTGGAAACCCAGGAGGGAGACTTGATGTGGTGAGGAAGGCAGCCACTTTGTGTTTGGAGGTTCATCTGTCCCATATCCCAAGCAGAGGTGACTCAGGAAGAGTTGTCCTTGGTTGGCTCTCTCTCCTTTTAGCTTTGTGGTCTGAGCCTGCATTCCACCGTTTTAACTGACAGTTTGGATCCTTGAAACCCCACAGGTTCTAGTCTTTGAGGAAATCCAAGTCATGATTTTGAGAATGGTCCTGCTTTCCCAGCACCCGACCCCTCCATGTCCAGCCTCATTCTGCTTCCTGGAGTGTCAGAAATTCTGCCAAGTGCTCCACTGAGGGCTGTGTTCCCACCCAGTGTGGTACTTTCGTGGGGACACGTGTCGGTCGGGAGCATCTCTGCGCCCCCGGCTTGAGACTGACTTTTAAGTGCTTGCTATTATATGTGCTCAATTACTTAGCAGACTGTTTAGCTGAAAGTGTTGAAAGCATTTGCAATCTGTTACATTGCAAATGCCCCACTATGAAGTCCCCCACATCCCCTGAGTCCTTTTGGCAACTGACGCAATGAGGGTATGAAATAACTTTTTGTTCCCTGTTAACAATGTTGGTGGGGGATGCAGGATTGATGTTTTTAAATATTTCAAGGCCTTCCATTCTGAGATGGGTAAACAAAGGAGAAGCAAATTGCACGACTCATGTTAGTGGTTGGTGGAGACTGAGGGCCTGGTGCATCAACTCATCAAATGAGTTGGGCTAAATCTTCCCCCACTGAGGACCCGTCCCCGTGCACTGCTCAGACCAGGTTCTCTGAAGCTGTGGTGGATGCGTGAACTCACAGTGTGAGAGAGGAGAGGAGGACGTGGGACCTGGCATCGTTCCGCGACCATGCAGCCCAGAGCCCCGAATTCCCTCCTGGGACCTGCGGAGACCAGGGAGAGACACATTTGGTACTACCCAATTAAATACCCAAATGATATTTAATTCAGCCATTGGACACACGTTTCCACTTCATTTGGAACCGTTGGTCACCCCCTTATTTCTTAGGAAGGAGCAGGGGGAATGGGGTGGAATTCTACACTTTGAATAACATAAACTTTACTTTGCACGTAGAGATTTAAAATAATTCATTGTGTACACATCTTGTAAAAGAAAAATTCCCATGCACTTATTGGGGACTATGGGAATTTTTTATGGGGTGATGTCCTGAGTCTAGATCCCAGATGGAAATAAGGGTCCAAAATAAATCCATCTCTCAGGAAAGAAAAATTGTTAAATAGCATCTCATTGCAATAGTGAATACTCTCACACATTAAGCTGGGAGTCTTCTCTGCATAGTTTTCTGTTCTGCTTTTTCACGGATTATACTTCTTTTTACTGCTGATGTCGTTTTAACTCTTGATGCCAATAACAATGAATTTGTAAGAAAATATATGTAATTTCATGACAATTATTGAATCAGAGTAATATGCAATCTCATTTTATATTAGCTAAATTCAGAAAATGGAACTGCAGTGAATTGTTTTTCTTATATGGAGCATTGGGTTGGTTGGTAATTAAATTAGTTAGTATACTTAATGCACTTATAACAAGACCTGGTAAAGTCTAGGTCATACAGATGTTAGCTGCTGTCGTTATTATGATGCTGAAAATATTTGTTCTTTATATTGTTACTTGCTAAATGGATCAAAATGAATTTTAGTTGTACAATTAAAAAATAAATTACAATTAAAAATAAATCATTTAAAAATAAATTAATTTATTAGAAAATTAATAAAAATTATTAAAATTAAAAAATCAATCATTAAATTAAAAATAAATCATTTAAATTAAATTAAAAAATAAATCAATTAAAAAATGAATCATTAAAAGCAAAATAGCAAATGAAACGTCAAATGAAAACCAAATTGAAAGTGCACTTGGATGACTTCTACGTGCCCGTGGGGCATCAAAGACACCA
This sequence comes from Phocoena sinus, assembly GCF_008692025.1. Taxonomy (NCBI): domain Eukaryota; kingdom Metazoa; phylum Chordata; class Mammalia; order Artiodactyla; family Phocoenidae; genus Phocoena; species Phocoena sinus. The sequence continues at coordinate 1,140,857 of NC_045772.1, forward strand.
GGACCCCCGTCATGGCCAGGTTCATTGTCACCGACGTTTTGATGAGAAAACACAACTTCCACGGCAGACACTCTTCTCCACACTGTCTTTGCCTCCTCTCAACTGCCGGGCGTCCCCCTGATGGTTAAATATTGCTCTGGTACACCCCTCTGTGCATGCCGTTTTTGAGTGAAAATACTTTGATTTAGTTATAGAGAAGCACTTGGGATTGTCCTCTGCTTCCCTTGCATTCTCTTGCTTTCCGTTTGTCCAGGTCAGTTATGTTAAGCTGCAGTAACAAATAGCTCTAGATGGTCGGTGGGTTGAATGTAACCAAGTTCACTGACCTCCCAGGCTGCTCAGTCTCCCACTCCATGAAGTGCTGCTGACATTTTAGCCCCACGCCTTTTAGTTCCCTGCTGCAGAGGAAGGCAGGCTGGGAGCCCAGCATCACTGGTAAATGCTCCATCCTGGGACTGACCTCAACGACTTTTACCCCTACTGCATTGACTACAACTAGTGACATGGGCCATGCCTAACTTTAAAGATGAAGGGGAGTTCTCAGTGTACCCAGATCCAGAAGAAATCCAGAAATCAGTAAAAATGAAAAAACATTCAAACACACCCAAAAAAGCCATGGCATTTGGTGTGGACCCAGAATGGCATTAAAATAAGTGATTGTCACAGTCACCTGATACCCAGGCTTTATAACATGGTTGTGAAGTCAGGTGGCAATTAAGAGTTAAATAGGAATAGAAGGTAATTTTAAAAGGTGAGAGCAGTATCAAGTGAGTGCAAATGAAGGGCGAGAGGGAGACAGAAAAGGGAAGGAGCGGAGGGAACACCTATTTTCAGCTCAGAATTGTGCTAGGCATTTTTACAAATGTTGTCATAGTTAAATCTTTGCAAAACTCACAGAAGAACGTCGCCTTCTACGTAGGAAATTGTAGGGTGGGGCAGTGAGACTTGCTTTCCCCTCCCTCCACCTGTCCACCCCTGGCTCCCTGACCTCTGACCTCAGTGTTGGGGACACAGCTGGGACTCCTCTAAATTCCACTTATTTATATACAGAAAGCAAGAGAATGCAAGGGAAGCAGAGGACAATCCCAAGTGCTTCTCTATAACTAAATCAAAGTATTTTCACTCAAAAACGGCAAAATGGCATGCGCAGAGGGGTGTACCAGAGCAATATTTAACCATCAAGGGGACGCCCGGCAGCTGAGAGGAGGAAAAGGCAGTGTGGAGAAGAGCGTCTGCCATGGAAATTGTGTTTTCTCGTCAAAACGTCGATGACAAGGAACCATTCTTCCTACATAAACAATAAGAACAAATGAGTAAGTTATAAAACCCAACCTGGCAATGTGGCAAAGTGAAGTGGAATTTAGCCTCCAGCTCGGCCTGCTGCTCCCACCCGCAAAGCAGTGCCTGCAGTTGGCTGACCCCTGCCCTACCCAGTCCACCCTCCCCTGCATGCTCCCAAGGGTGGCCCCACACATGCCTTCAACATCCCTCTACTGCGGGTGTCTCCTGCAGGACCACCAAGAGGCTGGCCCATCCTGGGGACAGTGGGGAAGGGGCTGCGCCTCTGGAGTAGGTGAGTGACAGCACCATCCCTGGAGTAGATGAGTGACAGCGCCACCTCTGGAGTAGGTGAGTGACAGCGCAGCCTCTGGAGTAGGTGAGTGACAGCGCCGCCTCTGGAGTAGGTGAGTGACAGCACCGCCTCTGGAGTAGATGAGTGACAGCACCGCCTCTGGAGTAGATGAGTGACAGCGCCGCCTCTGGAGTAGATGAGTGACAGCGCCGCCTCTGGAGTAGATGAGTGACAGCGCCGCCTCTGGAGTAGGTGAGTGACAGCGCCACCTCTGGAGTAGATGAGTGACATCGCCGCCTCTGGAGTAGGTGAGTGACAGCACCGCCTCTGGAGTAGATGAGTGACAGCGCCGCCTCTGGAGTAGATGAGTGACAGCGCCATCTCTGGAGTAGATGAGTGACAGCGCCGCCTCTGGAGTAGGTGAGTGACAGCGCCGCCTCTGGAGTAGGTGAGTGACAGCGCCGCCTCTGGAGTAGATGAGTGACAGCGCCGCCTCTGGAGTAGGTGAGTGACAGCGCCGCCTCTGGAGTAGGTGAGTGACAGCGCCGCCTCTGGAGTAGGTGAGTGACAGCGCCGCCTCTGGAGTAGGTGAGTGACAGCGCCGCCTCTGGAGTAGATGAGTGACAGCACCGCCTCTGGAGTAGATGAGTGACAGCGCCGCCTCTGGAGTAGATGAGTGACAGCGCCGCCTCTGGAGTAGATGAGTGACAGCGCCGCCTCTGGAGTAGGTGAGTGACAGCGCCACCTCTGGAGTAGGTGAGTGACATCGCCGCCTCTGGAGTAGGTGAGTGACATCGCCGCCTCTGGAGTAGATGAGTGACAGCGCCGCCTCTGGAGTAGATGAGTGACAGTGCCGCCTCTGGAGTAGATGAGTGACAGCGCCGCCTCTGGAGTAGATGAGTGACAGCGCCGCCTCTGGAGTAGGTGAGTGACAGCGCCGCCTCTGGAGTAGGTGAGTGACAGCGCCGCCTCTGGAGTAGGTGAGTGACAGCGCCGCCTCTGGAGTAGGTGAGTGACAGCACCGCCTCTGGAGTAGATGAGTGACAGCACCGCCTCTGGAGTAGATGAGTGACAGCGCCGCCTCTGGAGTAGATGAGTGACAGCGCCGCCTCTGGAGTAGATGAGTGACAGCGCCGCCTCTGGAGTAGGTGAGTGACAGCGCCACCTCTGGAGTAGGTGAGTGACATCGCCGCCTCTGGAGTAGGTGAGTGACATCGCCGCCTCTGGAGTAGATGAGTGACAGCGCCGCCTCTGGAGTAGATGAGTGACAGTGCCGCCTCTGGAGTAGATGAGTGACAGCGCCGCCTCTGGAGTAGGTGAGTGACAGCGCTACCTCTGAAGTAGGTGCTGGATGAATGTGCTCAAAGGCGAGTCTCGCCCTCACCAGGCTCCCCCTCGGCCCCCCTCCACATCCCCGCGGCACCTTGAGGGTCCTGGGAGCGGGGGGCCTGGACTCCACATATCGGTGTTAGAACTCACCGGCCTGGGGCCGGAAGCACGGCTGCTGGGGAGGGGTCGCCTGCTGCCCTCTCCATCCTCTGTCCCTGCAGGCGCCTGGCTGGTCTCCACATGGATTAGAGTGGAACCCAGAGCTGCTGGGCCTGGAGGCTTCACCGTGGCCCATCACCGCGGGCCCAATGAATGTGAGGGTCCAAACAGTGGTCCCAGAGGGACGGGCCGTGGGATGGAGGCAAGGCCTCCCTATGTCTCCACAGTTCCGTCTGAGGATGGCTGAGCTGAAGAGAGCCTGCGTGCTGGCGGGGCCCGGGGTCATGACAAGGCGTCCAGGTGCCAGCCTCCCCGACGGTCCTGCTTTCTGTCTGTTGTCCCCCGCCATTCCTGGTGCCCCTCCCCCCTGGCGGGCCCAGGGAAGGGTAACCTGGTGGTGTCCCTAGCAGGCTGGCCACGCTCCCACGGGGCACCGCACGGCTGCACATCTTGCCTCCTCTGAGTTTCCCAAGACCCTTTAGAGTTGGGAAAATCCCAACCAGGAAATCTTCCTGCTCTAAAATCTCATGGTGCTGTTGGCGGACTTTACAGAGTTTGCAAACGGCGTTCCACACATCCCCAAGCCTCCCTGGTTGCAGAGAAGGACCCTGGAATATGCGGGGCCCCGGAGACGTCGGGACTGGTGCAAGGCTGAGCCCCTGAGCAGGTGCCTTTGGGTAAAGCTGCTGGGAGGAACTTATGCTTAATTAATGTGGAACTGGCTTGGAGCCTTCATTCCCATGCAAAGCAAGTTCCCATCTCTGCTCCCTCCTCAGTGACCTTCAGACCCTCAGGCCCGGCTGGGGAGTGAGCCTCGCCACTAGAGCATGAAGGGTGCGTCCTGAGAGGGCACTTGAAGAAGTGAGAATTAGCCCTGGAAATGGATCCTTTCTGAGTCACGCGAATCCACCATTCACACGCGTGCCCAGCGCACAGGGTGGGGTGTGCACCTGGCGACAGGCGTGCACGAGAGCATCTGTATTTCTCTGAAACCACTCCTATGGTCAGCATCTATCCTGGGGACCTCGTCAAGCGCAAACAAATCAGTAAATTAGAAAGAAGAGCCGGGTGCCCATCGCCCGCCTCAGTGGGCAAGGCAGGGCCCAGCCTCATTTACTAACCAAGAAAAATCCGTTCGTCTTGCTGAACAGAAGATCCTGAGCTGTCAGGTGAGAGAGAAGCAGCCACTGCTTTCCGGAAACAATATGCTTTGAAACGTGGCATCTGCTTTTCCATCCACAATGTGAGGCTTGCATTATTGAACAATCTGCTTAATAATTTAGGCTGAAATAAACTTGCCACAAAGAAGAAAGGGCTCCATCCCCCCGCACAATAATGAAATGCTGTCAAATTTGAGTTTGGAGGATGTGGACTTCCAGTTAACCTGAATTACGAGGCCTTGCGGTCACTGAGAAGGAGCTGGTGACCGATGCCCGAAGCAAGTGGCCTGAGCACGTCTCCCACGGAGCAGACTGCACAAGCCCGGCCCAGGGTCCCCCGTCCACGCCCAACGCCGGCCCGGGGAAGGGGCAACTCTGGGCAGCGTCTGCCTGCAGCCTTGTCTCTGCTGTGCGCCGGCCAGTATGACAACCAGGGGTCCCTCATCTCGCCCCACCTGCACTGGAGCCGCAGCCAGTGATGGCAGCCCTGCCTCCCCGCCCCTTTCTGGAAGAGGGGGCGTCCCTGCCGGGGCACCTGCCGCTAAAACTGCCTCCAGCCTTCTGTGGCCTTGACGCCTGTCCTCCTGCCCCTGCCCTGCTGTTCGTGCCGCCTGGCTCTGCATGTGGTGCTCCCCGAGTTTCCAGAAGACAGACACGTGTTCACGCGCCCGGCCCTGCTCCGACCCCCAGCCCGGCCCTCCCACCATCGCCCGCCGGCGTGGTTCTGGTCCTGCGTCCCTGGTGAGATTTGCATACACGGTGTGCGTCAGACGCTCGCTGTGAAGTGAATCAGACTGAGATCTCAACTGGACGGGGGACCTCAGCGGGTGACTGCAGACCCACCAGGAAGGAGGACTTTCTTGGTTTCCTGGCTGCTTCATAGTGTGGGCGTCAAGACCACAAAGACATGCTAGGCTACATTTTATTTGTCCACGCACCTGTGAACGGATACCTGGGTTGTTTCTGCCTTTCGGCTATTGTGGTTAATGCTGCCATGCACCTCGGTGTACAAGCGTTTGATTGAACACGACGGAATATTATTCGGCCGTGAAGAACGATAGAGCGCTGACACGCTGCAACATGGATGAACCCTGAAAACGTCTTGTCCGGTGCAAGAAGACAATCCCAAAAGAACGCACGTTACATGATTCCATTTTTACGAATTGTCTAGAATAGGCACACCCAGAGGGACAGAAAGCAGAGGAGTGGCTGTGGAGGACAGTGGGGCATGGGGAGTGACCGCCCATGTGTGTGAGGTCCCCTTTTGGGGGCATATGAGACCGTGGCTGTGGTTACACAACACTGTGAATCAACCGAACGTCCCTGACGGTACATTTTATGCTCTGTGTGTTTTATCACAATAACAAAGATACGTGCTATAGAATTTGAGTTCCAGGGTGTGGGTTTAGCCATGTTCGAGCTGCTGTTGTGGTACTTTTGAATTTGTGATTTAGGAACGGGCTCTTGTGTATCACAGACAAACGACTGGGGGCCCAGAGCTCCCCCCTTCCACTCCCTGCTGCCCGTCTGTATCCATCTGGGTGCCGGATGTGTCACACTCAGTTATCCCTAGAAGCCAGGAAGACCCACCCTCTCTGTGTGGACAGGTGGGCCGGCTCCAGGGGCATAGCTGTGTCCCCGGCACCTGCAGGTCCGTGTCCAGCCAATTACGAGCTGAAATGAGATCCAGGGACGCAGATGGCAAGTTCTCACTGAAGTATATGGGCACCCAGGCTTGCTGGGTGGGCGTGACGCTTTTGTTAAAATCAATCCACCTGAAATATTCTTGTGCGTTGGTCAAAAGCGTGAAACCCCAGGGCTCACGAATACGAAGTCAAAGCACATTATTGAAGCAGTTATCCGTTGGCCCCGCAGGGCGGGGGCAGGAGGGATGTACGGGCTTCAGCTCGTTCAGAGGCAAAGATGATGGGAAAGTACGACAGACAGTTGCCGTGGGCTGTCTTCCCAGGGATACACTGCCGGCCCTGCGGGGTCACCTCCACATGGAGCCCACGAAGCTTCCATTACTTCCTCCCCATCACATGCCTTCTCCACGCCATCCACCGGGCTGCCCTGCTCTGGCCCCATCCTCTCCTGCATCCCCCTGGCCGGTGGATCGCAGGCAAGTCTCACCAATTTTGTTGCGAAATACTCTCTAGCTGGGCTCACGCCATCGTCTCAGTGTGGACCGCACCCTCCCTTTTCCTGGGAGGACCCGCCCTCGGCTGCACACGTGTCACAGCTGAGGTACAGGGCGTGTCGCTGGCGGGACCGCTCCCGCTCTACACATGGGTTACGGAGGATCACCGCTGGCAGGCTGCACGGCCCCTGCCTGGAGCCACCACGCTCAGCTCCGTTTCTGTCGTTGCATCCTGCCTGTTGTACAAAAAGGGCTCGGGGAACACGTCACTGGTGAGTGATTGGTGAGGCCCTGTATTGGTTTCTATGGCAAACGACCACAGACTCAGGGACTTAAACGGTTCTGGAGGTCAGAGGTTGAAAACGGGTGTCTCTGGGCTGAGATCAAGGTGCGGCAGGGCTGAGTTCCTTCTGGAGGCTCCAGCGGAGAACTTCTTGTCTTGCCAGCTTCTAGGGGCCCTGCACTCCTGGGCTCCCGGCCCCTCCTCCAACCTCCAAGTCCTTCCCAGGCTGCCATGTCCCTGGCTCTCCTCGGCCTCCCGCTTCCACAATTAAGGACCCTATGAGGATACACGGCTCACTGGGATGACCCAGGATAACTACCCAGTGTCGGGGTCAGCCAATCAGCAGGCTTACTTCGCTTTGCCACGTGAGCTGACGTACAGGCTCCAGGGCTGAGGCGGGGACAGCTCTGGGGCCAGTATTCTGCCTACCACCTATGCACTGATCAATCTAATCCAGCTTTGACCACGGACTCAGAACTTGGATGAGTTACGAAAAATGACTTTTTGAAATGTCATTAGAAGTCGTCCCAGTGCAATAGATCTATGGGATACGGTACCAGAAAGCCCGACTTCCATATGGACACCGGCCCACACAAAGTCCATTACACTGGACTTTGTAATGATGTAATGGTGTAGTCTGCGATCATTTCCTAAAATTACAGTAATAATCTCATAAAAAACCAAAAGCTCCTTCCGCCACTGCCCACGCTGCGCTGGTTCCCTTCCCCCACTGAAACTCTGGTGTGGGTGCCGTGCTGCTCTCAGCCCCAAGGCCGCTCCCGTGACCTGTGATCCACAGAGCCGGACAATAACAAAAGTTGCTTAAGCCACTAAGGCGGTAGGGATCTGTTCTAGCAGCTGCGGGGCCCTCACACACACGGCTCCCCGAGCTTTGGACCAGGACGCCTGACCCAGCACAGCACGGGCACAGGGGCCTGCCTTCCTTTCCTCCACATTCCATGGAAGACAGGCTGCCCATCTATTCCCTACACACACCTCACCCTGCTCCTCAAACCCCTGCATCCACCAGCGGCTCCAGCCCTGTCCTCTCCAGTCCTGAGCGCCGAGCATCTGGCCACGTCCCGCCCTTCCTGACCTGACCACCCCAGTTCAGGTCTGCATTTCACGCAGCCCAGAGAGAGGCCGCTCCAAGCCCTGAACCTCCACCAGGGTCTCTCGGAGCACAGCCCAGAGAGAGGCCGCTCCAAGCCCTGAACCTCCACCAGGGTCTCTCGGAGCCCGTCCCACGCATACTCCACCCTTGTCGACCCTGTTCGTCCATTCATCCCTTCATTCATCAATACCTACGAGCACAAGGGGGCCAGGGCTCTGGGCTGTGGAGGAAGCAGGGTTTGTCTCCCCAGGGGTGGGGTGGGCTTCCTGGAAGAGGGGACCTTTGTGCAAAGACCTGCAAGAGGTGAGGGAGTGAGCATCCCAGGTGGAGGCTGCTGGGCAACGGCCCTGGGACAGGAGCCCACCTGGTGAGTCCAGAGAAGAGTCCAGGGGTGAGAGAGGCCGGCCCTGGAGGCGTGAGGTTCCGCAGAGGGCAGGGCCCTGCAGGTGTCGGGCAGAGGGGTAGCAGGGTCTGGGTTCCTGCGGCAGTGGTGGGAGAAATCCAGGAAGCCTGGCTGGTAGCAGGGGCCTCTTAGGAAGCCCAGACTCTGGAGATGCGCTCGGGTGGGGAAAGTGGAAGCAACCAGAGGAACCTGGATTCTGGATACTTCTGGAGGCTGGACCAATTTCCTGGTGGACTAGGTTTGGGGTGTGAAAGAAAGTGGGGCGTCCAGACACCGAGACATTGACCCCACCACGTGGAATGGGATTTCCCCTGACCTGGCCGTCTCATCCTGGAGGGCTTGGTCCCCGGTTTACCTGCAGTTCTGTGCAAAGTTGTCACAGTGAGCATGGATGAGTGGAGAGGGGGTCCGCCCTCCTCCAGGGCTCTCGTCCACCCCTCTCAGGGAGCCCGGAGTCTGAGTGGTTGGCGGGGGGGGGGGGGCGGGGAGGGCAGTCACCTCCCAGTGGGTGGCCTTGCAATCCTGGCATTTTTCGAGGACCAACAGTGCCCTAGGCCCGTGGAGGGTCAAAGCGGTGGTGGACATGCAGGCTCCCTCGGCGGGGAGGAGCCATGGACCAAGTGGCTGAGTCAGAATTTGGAGTTGGAGGTTGGCGGGCATGGCTGGGTGGTAATCACAGTGTCCTTGACTCTCCTAGTGTGTCCACAAGCTCACCAGTGGCCTTAGACTGACCGTCTGCATGGGGTCCTCCTCGGGAGACAAAGTGCCCGCATGGCGCTGTCCACCAGGGCAGGTGGATGGCTAAGGTGGGACCTCCTTTTAGGTTCCCGTGGATTCCCCACATCCCCTGAGCCGTGGACTCACACACAATTAAACCCTGTTACGACATCCCTGCCTTTATGGACAGATTAATTATTTGCTGCTTACCTTGGAAAGGCGCAAGCGTTTGATTTACTGTGTGGATGGGTCACAGAGGTGAGCAAGTTGATAAATGCTGCAAGCGATTTCCCTGGTGGAGGCCACCTTTGATTGGTTTTGTCCGATAATTGAAGATTACTTAAATACGACAGCTCCTAATGGGAGCCTCTTACCTGCAATTTTCCTCGTTGAGCCAGAAAACACCAAGCAGAACCTTGCAAGCGCCTTCCAGGGTCCAGGCATGGCCAGGCGAACGCGGGCGTGTCTGTGTGCTCTGTGAGTCCCGAGAAGACGCGTCCAGGGGTGTGGCCCAAGGAGTCAGAGCGATGACCTTCGTCCCCGCGTGGCCACACGTCCCGAGTTAAACCTACAGTTGACACCTGCACCATGTCTTATTTTACGGTTTCCTTAAACCTTCTGCGATGGAAACCCACACACATATTTATGGAAATAATGCACACTCGTCATAGGTAACCGAGATGATGGAAAAGGGTGTATATGGAAAAAGACAAGATTGAATCTTCCTCTGGGGAGAAAACCACTGAAAACCATTTGTCACGTGGGCGTTCTTCAAGATATTATCTATCATCTATCTGTCTCTCTGACTATCTATCTATCATCTGTCATCTATCTAACTGCATCATCTACCTCTCTATCTAGAAATTATAGGTGCTTAAATATAACACAATATAGCATAATATAATATAATATTATATAATATAATGTGGTGTAGGCAGAATAAAACCCTCCCCAAAGATGTCCATATAATAATCCTCAAAGCCTGTGAATATGCTGCCTTGCATGGCAAGGGGGGTTTAAGCCTCAGCTGGAACAAAGTCTGCCAACCAGTGGACCTTAAATTCGGGAGATTATCTTGGATTATCCAGGTGGGTTCTGTCTATCAGCAAGGGTCTTTATAAGTTGGAGAAGGAGGCAGGAGAGGAGGTCATGTGGTGCAACCTGAGACCTGGACCTGACATCGCTGGCTCTGAGGAGAGAAGGGGCACCTCTCTGGAGGTACCAAGGCATGTGGCAAGAAAATGGATTCTCCCCTGGAGCCCCCTGAAGGACCCCGCCCTGCCCACACCTTGATTTAAGCCCCATGAGACCCAGGTCAGACTCCTGGGCTCTAGAACTGTAAATGAATACCTTGGTATCAAAATGTTATCAGTCTGAGGTCTCCTGGTCTGTGCTTTTGAAGTTTTTATTTCTTTAAAGCAGCCCTTCCCTTTCCCTGGGTGATAAAACATACGATTCTACGTTTTATGCTGTTAACATCGCGGTTTCATCTTTCACAGCTGGGGTCCATCGTTGTACTTGTAAGGCGTGGGACCAGTTCTGTTTTCCAGTAAATAGGGAGCCCTCTGGACGTCCCACTGATCCCCTGCATGTAGCACCCTGTGCACTAAGCCATCTCTGAATCCTCTTCAGGTCTGCGCTGGCGTCCCTTACACCGTACACCGTATTTGTTACTGTGGCCAAGTCTGTCATAACACATGCTTGCATTAAAAAAATTAAGTTTACTGGAACCATTTGAGAACATTTATTCATCCACACAAATTTTAAAATAATTCTGTTTTTTTTTCCAAAGCTCCAATTAGAAATCTAATTCAGGTTGTACTGAATATGCATAGATTAATTTGGGGAGAACTGACATCTTTGTAATAAGTAATTATGTCCTAGGTGATGGCACCCGTGTTCATTTATTCAGATCATTCCTTTTGTCTATTATCAGAATTTTAAAACCTTCTCCGAGGAGGGCGCCTGCATGTTTGGTTAAATTTAGTCCCAGACGTAGATTTTTTTGTGTGCCTATTGCGAATGGCATATTCTTTTTATCATGTGTGCTATTGATTATTAAAGGTCCAGGTAATGCTGTTGGTTGTATGTGTTGACCTCGTTTCCAGCAATATTGATGAACTCTTAGTATGTCTGTTGATTCTGCTGATTATTTTTTTCCTGGGAAGATGATCATTATGTCTGCAGAGGACGATGGGGACTCCCCCCCCACCCCCACCCCAGGGCACTCACTTCCTTCTCCAGAGGACACGGAACTTCAGTGCTGAGCTGGTCTTAAAGGGAAGGCATTTCAAGTTCCTCTGCGGAGCGGCCCGTGTGTCTGTAATTTCAACACGTATTGTTTAAATACAATATTGTGTTCTGTAACTAATATTTTATTTGTAATTTTGGTATCTGTGTTCATCACTGAAGAAGACATATTTTTTGTTTTCTTTATAACCCTTGTTGCTTTTAAAACCAATATTACATGAGTTTCATAAAGCTAGCTGGATATTTATATTATACTCTACCATATTGCATTATATTATATCGTATTTGGTAGACTTGAATTTTTTACAGTCTTTTCCAGGGTTTTGAAGACGGATGTCTTCGGCTGGAATTTTCATTTCTTCAATAAGTAACAGATCATTCACATTCCTTATTTATTTTTCAGCCAGTTTTTGCATTGTGCCTTTTTATCCATTTAATCTAGGTTTTCAGATGCATTGGCATATCCTATTGAAATACCTGTGAAGTGTTTTTGTCTCTGCTAGTCCCTCTGAGTCCCCATCATTTTTGTCCCCATCCCTTCTGTGTCATTTTAATCTTCTCTCCATCCTCCTACTTTTTTCCGTATGCAGATTTGTGGAAAGCTGATTCATTACTCTTTTTAAAGAATCAAATCTGGTTGTATCTCTCTTCTAATCCTCTTTTCTATCTCACTGACTTTTATCTTTTTCTTTCTTGTTTTTTTTTTTTTTCACTTCTTGTTTCTTTGGGTCTGTTCTGTTGTGTTTTCTAAATTCTTGAGTTGAATCTTCAGATTGTTTGTTTTTAATCTCACTTGTTTCCTGGTTAATATATTTAAAGCCATAAATCCCCCATTAAGTACTGCTTCCGCTAAATCCACAGATTTTACATGTAGTGTTTTATTTACATTCACTTCTAGATGTTTTTAATTAGTTCTTTTCTCCTTTATAACCCAGAATTTCTATAATAAAACGTCACTTCATTTCTAAACGTATAGGCAATCTGGATACTTTTTGGTATTTTCAAAATTGGCTGTCTTATAGTTGGGATATATTTTCTGTATAATATTGAAACTTGGGAATTGTTGAGACTTTACATGTCTACACTTGCAAATATTCCACGTCTTGAACTTGATTCAATCTTTACGTCTCTTTCTCTGTGTGTCTCTCTTTTCTGGGTGCGGGTTTGACTGCTGGACCCAAAGGATTCCAGAGGAGTTAATATTGTCAGTCACAAAATCTGACTTACCCTCTCTTCCACCAGGTTTTTTTTTTTTTTTTCAGTTTTTACTGATATAATTTTTTTTTTTTTTTTTTTTTTTTTTTTTTGCGGTACGTGGGCCTGTCACTGTTGTGGCCTCTCCCGTTGCGGAGCGCAGGCTCCGGGCGCGCAGGCTCAGCGGCCATGGCTCACGGGCCCAGCCGCTCCGTGGCATGTGGGATCTTCCCGGACCGGGGCACGAACCCGCGTCCCCTGCATCGGCAGGCGGACCCTCAACCACTGCGCCACCAGGGAAGCCCTACTGATATACTTTTAAGCTGTATGATTAGGTGCATACGTGTTAGCGGTGGCTCTGTGTCAGTGGAGTTGCCCTTTTACCTGCCTGGATATTTAGGATGTGCTTTAGTCACATTTTATTCTGTCCAATATTATGATGACCAGCCATCCTCCCCTGGACTCACATTCAGACTGAATGTCTTTTCCATCTTCTCAGTGCCGACAGTTCTGCACTTAAGTATGTATATGTTGATAGACGCTGTGCTGTTGTGTCTTATTATTTTTCATTCGCCTGAGACATTTTGTCTTGTAACTGGTAAGTTTAAATCTTTTAACTTTATTTTAAATGCTGTTATACTAGGACTTCTGCCATTTTATTTTCTATTTTCCATTTATATTTATTACTTACCCCTTTATTTGTTTCACCTTCATTTCTTTCCTGTTTTCTTCTATTGTTATATGTTCTATATATTTTACTCTATGGGTGATTATGTTTAAGACCACACTTATATGTACCTACTGCTGTTGAGTTCTGCCTTATCCCTTATCAGCTTTTCTCTTGTTCCTCTAAGAAGACACCTGTTGTGGTACATTTGTGTTCCTTCCTGAGTTGTCATGAATATTCTCTCTCTTTTCCTTTTCTTTGGCTTAGTTTATTTTTTATATGTTAAGACAAAAATAGCGCCTAGATATTAGGTCACCCTATTCCCCATACAGCTTGTGAATTCTCTGGATTTGCTGATTTTATTTGAGGAATTTAAGAGTTTATTTCTATTTACAAGGACCTACCGTATAGCACAGGAAACTATGCTCAATATTTTGTGATAACCTATAAAGGAAAAGAATCTGAAGAAGAATCTATCTATATCCATATCTATATATACCTGAATCACTTTGCTGTACGCCGGAAACTAATACGTAGTAAATCAACTCTATCGCAACAAAAAAGACCATTTACTTATTTATTTTTAGTCACACTCCAGTAATATGACTCAGTGATAAATGTGTAAACCGAAGCCTCTTTTCTCTAACACTCACTAGGCTGTGGGCAGAGACCTCTGGTGGGGGTCCCGGCGCGGCCGCTGGGAACAGACGCTCATTCCCTGCAGCTTCTGTAACCCTCTCACTGCCTGTGGTGTCCTCACATCCCACAGTGATGTCGACTGCTCCTCCCTGTGGTCTGCAAGCCTACGGTTTTCCCCGGCTGTGCCCATTCTACCACTTATCTGGCTTCCTTGTGCTACATCTCAAGTGCTACATTTTCCTGCCCGAGATCCCCGCTGGCTGCTTCTCCAGTGAATTTTCCTCGTCCCATCTCTTCCCTTATCTTCTTACATGTCTTTGGCCTTCCTTGTAGACAGCAGTCAACTCCTCAGTTTTCTGGGTGTTCTCCCTGGAGAGCGTTGAGTTTCTTGTGGGCACCATCTGCCCTTGTGCTCCGGGGAAGTGTGGGAGGGCTGCCTCTCCTGCATCAATCCCTGGGGAAGAGGGGAGATGACCCCAAGGCAGGGACCACCCGTGATCGCTCTCCTTTCTGCCTGCTCAGCCCGCACCTGCCTCCCTCCTTCCTCTGCAGGTCTCCCATGAGCCCTCCCCGCCAAGCTGAGGTGACCCCAGGACAGAATGAGCATCTCAGAGCCCTAACTGCTGCCCCTGCAGGGGTGACGGGTCCTTGGCTGAATCAGACAGTGTTAAATGGAACTGAATTGTTAGACTCTTCAGGCTCCCCTGGATTGAGATCTCACACACACACACACACACACCACACACACACCACACACACACATCCTTCAAATCAACAGCAACAAAAATACAACTAACAAAGAATGGGAAAAAGATACAGACAGGCAATTCAAATAAGCTTGTATGAATGGCAAATACACATAAAATACCATCAACCTCACAGGTCTTAACAGTCCTAATAAAAACACGAAGGTCTCTGTCAAAGAGAAGAGGCATTCTTTCTTCAATCCCAAGATATGTGTCATTTGTTAACGTTTTGTTTGCGTATGTCCTCTATTATTATTTTGACACCATCAAGGAACACTCTCCATATAATTTATGATTTTGGATGTTCTTGAACAATGTTGTATTTGAATATGTAGGATATTAGGTTATTTATTTTTTGAAATCTCTTCAGTACAGTTAAAATAAATTAATTGCTTCTGAAGTACATTGTTAGAACTTTTACAATATCACTTCTATTTGTTGTAACAAATACAGAAATATATGGGTTAGTGTCTCCTGTGATACTGTTTGTGTATATTCTCTATTATCTTCTTGAAGTTATTTGCCTATTAATTTTGGCAATTGAAGCATTCATATTTTGTTTTAGGCATTTCCCTTACAAGTAGAAAATCAGTGAACTTTGTTTTCTGACAGTTTAGGCAAATTTTTATTTTGAGAAGAATAGTTCGTTTAAATTTTTAAAACAATATCGTAAGTTGTAAAATATAGGATATGTTTGTATATGTCCACAACAGTAACAAGATTTCGTGTGGATTGTGAGACATTGGTCATAGGGTTACTATCAGTGCGGTGTGTCATTCTGCACTGGGTAGATACTGGGTCCCCTGGACCACACCAGCTTCCTGTGTGTCTGTCTTACTCCATCACCAGCTCTGTCCTGGAGGAGATTTTCTCTTGAATTGTGCGTTCACGGTTTCTGTGTTTTCCTTTATGGTGTCTCTCCTATCAGAGCATCCTTCACGGGATATTTATTAATTTTGTCTGCTCTGACCTATAAATGGGACAGCTCTGTATTTATCATTCTTTGATTTGATCCTTTGCCCAACACTATCTTTTGGGATCCATCACATTGAAGTGCATAAAGTATTTTCACTGTTATGTGAGGTTGGTTGTTACGGGCACTGCATTTTTACAGTCTGCTGTTGATGGGCATTTAGGTCGTTTTCAGGCTTTTTTTTTCCTATTAAAAATTGTGCTCAGCCAAAATGGAATAGGGACCAGATTTACCCTCCTGCCTGAAAAGAACAAAGAACACAAAACAGAAGCGATATACAAAGCAATGGTTTTCAAGATGCTGGACACCAGTCAACAAAGGGCAGTCACTGCTCAGAGATGAACCAGATTCCAAGAGAGCCCCAGGTAAGCACCTGGGGCGCTGCAGGCTGGGGAGCCAGATGGGTTGTGTGTGAGGCCAGGTGGAAACCGGCAGCCCACCCCCACCCCCGCCTCCGAGTTGAGGATGTGGAACTAAGGGTCTGGAGAGACCACCACATCTGGATTGCACAAGACATGGTGCCCGAGAGATGAGAGATGGGCAGAGAGAAGCTTGGAAGTTTACAGGGGGCCCCTCAGGTATTTATCAGGGACCAATGCTGCAGAAATAACTTCCTGCAAGAACTAGAGGGAAGCACACCAGACGCTCAGGCAGGGACAGAGAGCTCATGTCTCCCCCAGCCAGACTCGACCGTTTCACAAATCACGGCACTGGGTCAAGGACTTGCCTTGGAGGTCTTGCCTCATTAGGAAGGGGGCATAACCAGTCCTAGGCCATGTAATACTGTTGTTCTGTGAATAAACCTTAAAGCAAAACCCAAGGGATAAACTGTTTCTGAGTATCTTACCTGCATCCCAGACCAACACTCAAGAATATTTACAGGAACACAAAAATATCTGGCACCCAACAAGATAAAGTTCAGTGTCTGGTATCCAAAAAAAAAGTAAAGATATGCAAACAAATTGAAAAATATGACACGTGAGAAGAAAAATCAATTAATAACTGAACAATTTTTAAAAGGACAAAACTGGGGGGGGGGGGCGCTAAAACTACCTGGTTTCAAAACATTACAAAGTTACAGTAATCGAAGCAATGTGATCCTGGCATAAATATACACAAATAGATCAATGGAGCAGAAGAAAGTCCCAGCATAAAGATAGACAAATAGATCAAAGGGGCAGGCGCTGCAAAGCTAGTAAGCAGTTTTCACCAGAGATGCAGAGACAATTCAGTAGATTGAAAATAGTTTTCTCAACGAATGGTGTTGCAACAATTGAATACACATCAACGTGCCCCAAATGAACTTCTACCCATAACTTGCACCTGATAGAGACATCACCTCGAAATGGACCCCAGACCTAAGTGGAAGAGCTGAATGAAACTATAAAACGTATAAACAAAGGAGGAAATAATCGTGCCTGGGTTAGGCAAACATTTCTTAGACCTAAAACCAAAAACATGATCTACAAAAGAAAATTTCATAAAAATTCATCTAAAACAAAACCTTTGGCTCTTTGAAGTATATTATTAACAGAATGAAAATGCGAGCCACAGACTGGGAGCAAATACTTACAAATCACCCATCTCATATGAAACCTGAATTCATAATGTACAAAGAACCCTCTCAAGTCAATAATAAAACCCCCAGAAACTCACAAAAATGGGCAGTAGATTTGACAAGACACATTACCAAGACTATATATAGATGGTAAATAAGTACCTGAAAAGATGCTCTAGGCCATCAGTAATTAGGGAATATAAATTAAACCCACAGTAGATACCATGACACACCTATTAGAATCACTAAGATTAAAAATAATGATCATAGGTGGATGGGTCAAGAAATGCAGGACACCCACACAACGAGACGCTACCAGCATTAAAAAGGAATGAACCGCTGATATATGAAGCCACATGGATGATCTCAGAATAATTAAATGGAAGGAAAGAAGCCAGAGAAAAATGAGGACACACCGTATGATTCTGTTTATATGAAATTCTGAAAAATGCAATCTAATTCACAGTGAAGGAAGACAGGCCAGTGTGTGCTTGGGAATGGAGGGAGCAGAGCAAAGAGTGGCTGGGAAAAGGAGCGGAGGGAACTCCGGGGTCTCTGCATTTGTGCTCTATCCCCATTGTGTTGATGAGTTCACAGGTGAGCACGTATCAAATTGCACTTTTTGAATTTACGCCCTTTATCGTATTTCAATTAGACCTCAAGGAAGCTGTCAATAAATCACTCTCCAGGCTGGATCTTCATATCTGCGGGAACTTTTCAAAGTGATTTTCCTGAGAGTGGAATTGTTGTTTCAGCAGCATTAAGTTTAACTTCATGTATTAATGTTCTACTGCTGCTTTAACAGGTCACCCCAAACTTAGTGGCTTAAAATGACACAAATTTATTCTCTTACAGTCCTGGAGGTCAGAAGTCTGAAATGCATCTTATTGGCTCAAATCAAGGTGTGGGCGTGGCTGTGCCCCCTCTGGAGGTTCTAGGGAAGAACACACTTCCTTGCATTTTCCAGCTTCTAGAAGCCCCTGCGCCTCCGGGTTCATGGCCCTTTCTCCACCTTCATCTTCGTCGTCAAACCAGAGGTGGTCAGGGGCCCCCATCGCTTCGCGCTGGCACTCTCTCTTCTGCCTCCGTCCCCTGCTCCTCAGGACCCTGTGATTATGTTGCCCACCTGGGGAATCCAGGGTCCCCTCCCCATTTTAAGGTCAGCTGACTAACGAGCTACAATCCATCCTCCGTGTGAAGCCCCCTCTGCCGTGTGACGTAACCGATTGACAGCTTTTGGGGGTTTGCCTGTGGACATATTGAGCAGCCATTAACCTGTCCACGATGCTGCATCAGATGTGGCAAAACACTCTACCGTGACAACATCAATTTCCGTTCACTGGAGCAATGAGTGAAAGTTCCCATTACTTTTGGACTTTTTTTTTCTTCAGTCTATTGAGCATGAAATGATATCTCAATTTGAGTTTCATTTGCCTTTCTTTAACTAATTAGAAAAAATGCAGATTCTTTAGAATTTATAAGCCCATCTCATTTTCTCTTTGGAGCACGTTATTGCAAATGTTTCTATTGACTGCGGCTTGAATTCTCAGAACACTTGTACTTTTTTGGATGCAGGAAACTTTAATTTTAATATTGCCGACGTTATCTGTCTTTGGAGTTTTCTGTCTGAAGACATGTTATCATACCCCGAAATCATAAGGTACTCTCCAATCTTATTCCTGCAGTTACCATTTTGACTTTTACCTTTAAGGTTTTATGTGTCAGAAATGGATTTTTCTTTATTTTATAGAGTAGGAACTTAATGTGAGTTAAATTTTACCCGTCAAAGTTTTTTTTTTTTTTTTTTTTTTGCGGTACGCGGGCCTCTCACTGTTGTGGCCTCTCCCGTTGCGAAGCACAGGCTCCGGACGCGCAGGCTCAACGGCCATGGCTCACGGGCCCAACCGCTCCGCGGCATGTGGGATCTTCCCGGACCGGGGCACGAACCGTGTCCCCTGCATCGGCAGGCGGACTCTCAACCACTGCGCCACCAGGGAAGCCCCCCGTCAAAGTTTTGACTGCAATTGCATTAAATCCACAAAAACTGTTTAAGACGATCGACCTCTTTATGCTTTTGAGTCTTCCTATCAAATAACGGGTGGTTAACGCGAGGTATTTGGCTACATCGTTTCACCTCACAGTCTTTAAGGAAGAGGCACAATGTTTCCTTGTGTGCTCACATTCTCCTACTTTTATTCACTGGCTTCATTGTTTGTTGTTGCTGATTAAAGTCATTAAGTTAGAAGTTTTCCCTACCCTGCACAAAGAGTGCCACCTTTGTTCCTCTCCTCGCCACTCTCCCCTTTTCCTGTCCCCCCCCTCACCCCATCACGGGCTCTTCTGAACGGCTCCCGGGACTCTGGACCAGACTCTTAGGAAGGTGTCCTCGCCTCATCCCGGATCTACAGCCAAGACTGTTTCTTTCCCCACCACGTGGCATGTGTGCGGCTGGCATTCTGTCTACACTTTTCACGGAGTTTCAGTTGCCTGAGAATTTTTATCGCGAGTGGATGGTGGATTTTCCAAGGATTTTTTCTGTGTCCATTGTGATGGCACACAGCTGTTTCTAGCCCATGTCTTTACACAGCAGAATGAGCCTCAGGGTGTGAGAAACCTTGTCTCTTTGCTTGGGTCTCTTGGGATGCCCGCTGTTGGAATGTCTCATCTCAAAACCCGCTGCCCAGCTCTGGGAAGCCAAAGCCGCCTGCAGAGGCCACGTGTGATCACCTTGTTGACAGCCCAGCTGAGCCCCTGGGAAAGGCCACCATCACTGCCGGCCATTGGCTGAGCCATCTTGCATGTCCAGCTCAGTGGACCCTTCTGATGACTCCTGTCTCAGTGTGATTTTCTTCTGTTAAAAGGACCAGCTGTTAAATATGGGAGTTCCTGTCTGTAATTTCTCTTTAACAAAAAGGGAAGAGAAAAGAAAAGAAAAGAAAAGGCCCAGCTCCAGTGCCCAAAGCCCCGCACTTAATGACTTGAGCCGGCTTCCCACCAGACTCTGCTCTGTCCTCTGCAGAAAGCCCTGACTCCCTCTCCCTCCCTCTGGATGTTCTCAGCTGGCCCTGGACCTGGGAGGGGCACGGCTCCTGCCACCCTCCCCTCAGCCTTTCTTTCCAAGCTGCCCCAGCCCATCTGAAGGGCACTGCAAGCCCCTGACAGCAGGGCAGCTCATCCAAAGGGTACCTACTGGAAGGGGAGTCCTCTTCCAGAGGCCCTGATTCTGGAGAGAGCTTCCGTCTCCCGGTTCCTCCCCATGGCGTGTGCCTCATGTGGATGCACGCTTGCTTACATGCACACGTTCACACGCAGACACACACCACACGGCTGCACGCAGGCACACATCAATCACCCACGTGCACATGCGTATCCTTCTGTCTCTCCGCAAGGCACATATTTCCTTTCTGCGGCTCTTTCTTTCCCACGGTCAAAGTTTAAAACACACACATGTGACTGAGCACACACAGAGACACGCAGTGCGCAAGGTCTCTCTCTTCCCTGGGATCTGGTGAAGGCACACAGTCACGGGCATCCAGACCTCTGCTAACAAGCTCGGCTGGAATACGGGCCATTCACAGAGGATGTGCATGTCCCACAAGGCTCTTTAACTCGTGTTCTTCAAGGATCTGAGTCCCTTTATCATAAACGCGGTGTCCTAACTCCTTGTGTCTGACTGATCACCATGCGATGATCAATCGTGGACTTCCGCAGTGCATTAAGGACTCATCTCTGAGTTGGAAAAATATGTGTTCTCCTTACAAACAAACTCCAGAGGAGTCCAGCTGTTGATAAAAGGATCTGGAGCTGAGCCCCTGTGCCCAGGTGTCGTGGATAAGATTGAGCTGGCTGTGGACCTGGATGGAGGCAACACGATACATCACCCTGTCATCGTGTCCCACCTGCCCCCCCGGTCATCCTTGTTACCCACCAGCTCAAGCTGGGATCCCTCACCTTCCATCAAGCCGATGGCACTTCTCCGATGCAGTCAAGCATTTACAGAACATGTAACACCTGCCTAGTTGGGCTCAAGTGTCCAGGCTTCTATAAATAAGCTTAAGTTCCATGCATCTTGCCTTTCGCAGCACAGCCCAGACTTGAAGCAGCAATCACACCTGTTTGTGTTTGTGATGCACGTAAAAACGTCATCAGCTTAGAATCGTGACCAAGTCAGGGTCCCTAAGGAGGACTCTGCACGTTTTCACACTTCGTGTGTCTGCTCGGCTTGTTACTTCGGCAGTGACACCGTTGCTGTCTCTGGTTAATTTTCTTATGTTAGCAATCTCCCCGTGCTGCCTGTGTATGAGAGAAACAAGTTCAAAGAAGGAAGGAAGGAAAGAGAGAGGGAAGGACGGAGACCAATTAACAAGTCTTTTTGCTTATTCCCCTGTTTTCTTCATCTCTGAGGGTTTGTTTGGAATTTCCTCTTAGCAGATACTATGATATTAGAAGTTATTTCAGGTCCTGTGCAAATTTTCAAACTTCTAGAGGACACATCTGGAATGCACCAATTAACCAGGGAAATGTGTGACCCTCAGCCACCCTATTTGGAAATGAGAGCTCTGTGGTCCCCAGTGCAGACGCCCTCATGGTTCCTTGAAATGATCCATCACGTTCTAACCACACGCTGTGAATACAGTAAATGAGAAACACAGGCGCATAACTTGTGTCCACTGGAAGGATTTGCTGAGCGGTGGCCCTGACTCTGCCTCCCAGGCTGGGGAGGGGGGTCACAGGCCCTGGGGACTGGGAGCCCTGTCTGACTCTCCAGGGATTCCACCAGACCAGGGCATAATCCCAGGGCCTCTCACAGGCTCCAGACATGCTAGCCTCCTCTGGCCAAAGTCAACACAGATGGGCTATTTATCCCCAAGAGGAGAAAAGCAACACCATTCTGTTGGGGTTGGCCTTGTGGGACATGGTGGAGTCTTTCGGTGGGCTCTGCCTCAGTCAGCTCAGGCTGTGTAACAAACACCACAGACAGGGTGGCTTAAACAACAGACGTCTGCTTCCCACGGTTTTGGAGGCTGGGGTCCAAGATCCAGGAAGAAGCGTGAAAGGAGGGAAGTGGGGGCAGCCCAGCCGGGTGCACTTTCACCTGAGCTGGGAGCCTGATGGCCCTGGGCAGCACCGCGGCCCCTGAGCCCCGGATGCGAGGACGGAAAGGGACGACGGAAAACATCATAGAGGGAAAAGCAGCAGCTCCCACAGAGACCCCAGGAGAGAGGAGGATTAAGGGGCTAAACCCTCGGTTCTGCCGTGCTGCCCGTCTGATGCCTGGTCACTGGCCCCGACCGGCCTCCCCATCCAGCCTGGGATGCCATTCCTGGTGTCTGTGTGGTTGTCCCCTCATTTCACGCACCACTAGGCCTATTGGCTGGAGCAGCGTGTGCCTGACGTGAGCCCCCCCGGCGGGGGGGTCCTGACTCCCCCGTCACCCCTTGGTGTTCCTCTTACAGTTGCCCGATTTCATCTCTTCGCCTCTCTTCTGCCCATCGCTCCACACAGGCATGAGCCCCCAGGGGCGACACTCTGCCTCTGGAGCCCAGAAGAGTCCAGAGTGCACACATCAGCTCTGTCTGGTCTGGGGACAGAGCAGCAGCTGCAGGCCAGCACGCAACGAGCCTCTGGGGGCCCAGGAGCTTTGCAGGAAAGAAGAGGCAGCTGCTCTGTGCGCTGCTCCCTGGGGCACAGCTGGCCCACTCCACTCCTGGATGGCCCGCCCCCTCCCTCCGCATTTGGCCCCGCCCAGTCCCCAGGCTCTCCACCCGGCAGTGACACACACACGTCCACCCCTGAGAGGTCTCAGCCCTTGTCTTCACAGGCAGGGCTGCCGCTGTCTTCTGCTGTACTTTACCTCGGGACAGGAACTAAGGGGGTGACCCAGGGAACACCAAGATCCCCAGAACCCCGCTGGTGTAGAGCCACCTTGTTCCCCCGATGACAAAGGTCACTCACCCCTGAGACCCTGGTTTTGCCCGGGGGCCTGGGGACAGGGGCGTCCCTGAATGGCCAGGATGCCCCCATGTCTAATTGCTGTCCCCTGCTGGGGGTGTGGGGGGCTTTGAGTTGTGAGAATTGGGGAGGGGAGGTCGGGGGGGTGTCTCAGGAGACCCCACGCAGGCCCCTGCCCAGGTCCCTAAATGTGGGAGGGAGGCTGGGCTGCAAAGTCCCTGCTCACAGGGTTTCCACGTCCAGAGTCCCACTGAGAGGCCACACAGGGACACGGCATCTGCAGGCACCGCTGTCGGCTGGGGACGCACATGGGGTGGAGCCTAAATAATAGAGATTTCTTGTCTTGAAGGCCTGGAGGCCCGAGTCAGAGATCCAGGCGCCGGCAGGACTGGCTCTCCCGAGGCCTCAGTCCTGGGCCTGCAGACGGCTGGCCTCTCCGTGTCCTCACGAGGTCCTTCCCCTGAGCCTGTGCACCTCTGGGGTCCCTTCCTCTTCTTATCCAACCCCAGTCCCCTTGGATCGGAGCCCAACCTGATGACTGCATTTTACCTAAATCACTTCTTTAAAGAAGAATCACGGCAATCACTCTCTGAGGTCCCGGGGGTTAGGGCTTCAACATACGGATTTAGGGGGCACAGTTCAGCCCATAACAGCTGCGCACCCCACTTTCATTTTGATTAAGTGACATTATCAGTCATCCTCCTATGCTGTCTTCTTATAAACAGCAACTCCTGAAGCCGCAGCCACGGGCTGAGCTTCTCCCAGAGCAGAGCAATCCCGTCGGCAATGCCGCCACAGCCACGGGCTGAGCTTCTCCCAGAGCAGAGCAATCCCATCGGCGACGCCGCCTGCCTCTGGAGGCCCCACTTTGGGAAGATGCCAAAGAAAACTTGATAAAATACCATTATGTGGGTGACGGTGCAGGGTTTTGGTGCTGACGATTCAGACTGAGGACAGACCTGTGGCCTCAGACCCTGCCCCTCCCCGCTTCCCAAAGCCCCTCTCACCTGGGACCCTTTAGGAATGTCCCACCCCTGACTCCCATCATTTATAACTTGTCTTTTATCTGGAGATTAGACCCTTGTGCAGCGACTCGTAACGTGTTTGGGCGTCACTGTGGTGTCAACCTGGGCCCTTCTGCCATTTGATTTCTCCCTGGGAGGGGGCCTGCGCATGGAGACCCTGGGGTGGGGGGGAATCCCCGCTCTTACATGCACGTGCACACATGTTATCCAAAGTCTGGTCCTTGCAGGCAACTCGGAGCTCCATGATTGGGGCCGGCTTTGCACTCACATCACACACACCGACCTCCTTCTCCCTGGTCCTTAGTGACAAGCTTCTAAAAGTGGTGTTTGGTACAGATGACCGTGTGTCTGTCTGTCCTGTCACATTGGCATCTCCACTGCCTAGAGCAGCCCTGGAGGCACCGGGTGGAAACGGGGCAGAGCTGAGCGGCCGAGCTGCGTAGTCGGTGGCCCCAAGGACGTCCTGCATCACAGCCCGGGGCCTCAGGGTGAGAAAAAGTCATTAGGAGATATGAAGTCACCCCAGCATGAGTGCAGGAGGGTTGCAGTACACTTTGGAACATAAGCATCAAGAGAGATTTTTTTCTTATAATTTAGAAATTGTGTTAAAATGTACAGAACATAAAGTTTACCATCTTAGTGCTCTGTGACCTAACCCTGAATTTCACGTCTCACCCCCTGCTTTCTCGAGTTCCCGTGCTCGTGGTGGCGTCTGCCCGCCCTCCTGTCCCCACACTACGTGATCTAGTGCCCCATGCACATCCCTGCACATGCTGCTTCCCCGGGCTGCACCCTCTCGTCCTCCCAGACACTTGGGGGAGTGTGTCCCCCAGATTCACACATTGACATCTGACCCCCCCACGTGCTGACATCACGGGGTGGGATCTATGGGAGGTGATGAGGTCACCTGTTGAGGTGAGGATGGGTCCCTCGTGAATGGCATTTGTGCCCTGATAAGAAGCCCCAGAGGGCTCCCTTTCCCCTCCCTGTGGTGAGGACATGGGGAGGAGACACCGACCGGGAACCATCAGGTCCTCACCCGTCACGGATCTGCTGGCGCCTCGATCTCGGACTTCCAGCCTCCAGAGCTGAGAGGGAGTTTCTGTTGGCTGTCAGCTGCCCAGTCGTGGAGGAGCTGAGACAGGTGTTTCTGTGACCCCCGCCCTGTCCTGGCCAAGCTGCGGTCCCTCCTCGGGTGTGTGGCGCTGGAACCGAGGTCATCACGACTTTTGCTCCCGTGTCCTCCACGTGGCGGCAGCTCTGTGACCTTGGCTCTCGCGTCTGCAGGCCCAGCTGGCACCACTGGGCGGTTATCCAGCAGACTGGGCTGGTTGTTGTATCAGACTGTTTGCAGGGGCCACGCTCTGGATACAGATCTTCGTCCTCTTACAAGGAGGCGGGGGCGTCCCAACAAACGCACTCTGTAATTGGAAAACGTGCCTTTAATACCCCCAAGCGACCAAGCATCCCAGCTGCACCTCACCTGCCTCACGGCCCTCAGAATGCTCGCGTGGGCCTGCAGCTGGGCGACATCCTCGTCGCAAAGCTTGTTTCCTAATAAAGTGTGGATTATCTCATGCGATGAATTTAATACTCGCTGAAAGCGAAAAACAGATGGTTGCCTGGGTCCAGAGTGGTTCTGTTTGTTGATTGGCAGCAACCCTGCAGGTGCTCAGAGAGAGAGGATTGGGCCAAATACCACTAGCCAGGGAAAGGTCCAGGTTCAGAACTCCAAGTATGGTTTCTACTGAATACACGTCCCTTCCACACCGTTGTAAAGTCAAAAAATCGTAAGTTCAGCCACTGTAAGGGTACCGCCAGTATTCATTAATGACGTTCTAGTAGTTTCGTGTAAGAAGACCCTAATCATTCAAAAACAATAAATTAAAAGCCAGACCTGTCTTTGGCCATGGCCGAGGCAGCTGGGCACTGCCTCCAAGTCTCTCGGGGGATGAGGCAAAGTCCCTGCAGGAAAGTGGCTGCTACGGTCACTCGGTTACAAACATAATGCACAATGTCAAATGCGATCTCAAGGTAAATCTGTTGGGTTTAGACCGGGGGAAAATTCACAATTTGTAACAGTCAGAATCACCTCGTTTACAGGGATTTCCTGAGACCAGATGCTAATCCAGAAAGGGCTAGAATTACTGGGAGGTATTGTTTCAATTTCTTCCAGTCTGGCTGGAAGTCTCCAGCTGGTGATAAATAACTGTGTAATTTCTGACGTGACATCTCATTTCCCAAACAGAAGCAGAAAACGCCTCCCTCGGTCCTTCCTGGCGGCTGTCCCCACCCCCGACAGCTCTGCTCGGATTTCCCGCTACGCTGTCTCCTCGGGGTGTCGAGGACGGTATCCTCGCAGCACCGCAGGGGTGGACGCCCGTCTGAGTCTACTCCAGCAAAGCGCTCACACACACCCAGACGTTCTACACCCCGGAGCCAAAGTTCTTAATAACATTTTCCAAAGAACTGGTTTTTTTTTTTTTTTAAATGACCGTATGGAGAAAATATGGTGTGGGTTGCACATTGCGTTACGAGCCTGGAAGGATTTTAAAGTATGTTTATGCCTGAATCTATAAAATGGGCATAGGTTGCAGTCAAGTTTCACTGTTGTACATAAAGTCTATTATAGTAAAAGTTGTAAAGTTAGCCCTTAGTGGAGGATTGAGAAATGGAGAAAAGGAAATGCTTTTGGCTGGAGGCACGGTCCTTCTCCTGCCCTGCAAGGCCACTTGCTCCTGCTAAAGTCTTTACAGAGGGGCCACCAAGGGAGAGGAGTAATGGGTGGGCCAGCCGTGTGAGCAATGGAACTGCTCGGAGGCTGGGGTCCCCTGAGCAGCCCAAGCTTGAGCCAACGGCAGCTGCAACTTTGCCCCAGAAATACATTTGGATCAAAATCCTAAAAGCCTGGTTTGCAATGCCCCTGGAATGTTTCCAAGGGAAAAACACGAGAGGCTTCAAAGCGTGGACACGGACACTTTTCCCAGGAAGCTTAGCTGAGAAATTCACGCTAAGAGCCACTCCACTCAGACCACTGTGTGGCCAGTAGGACAGGCTGGGTGTGCTGACAGGCAGGGCTTCTCCTGGCGGTATCGCACTCCACCTGTACACGCTCGCACACTGCCTGGTCTTAGGTTCGGCACAGCAAGCAGCAACAAGTAACTAGATGAATTACTGAGTGTAATTTTTTTTTTTGCGGTACGCGGGCCTCTCACCGCTGTGGCCTCTCCTGTTGCGGAGCACAGGCTCAGGACGCACAGGCTCAGTGGCCATGGCTCACGGGCTCAGCCGCTCCGCGGCACGTGGGATCCTCCCGGACCGGGGCACGAACCCACGTCCCCTGCATCGGCAGGCGGACTCTCAACCACTGCGCCACCAGGGAAGCCCCATTGTAAGTTTTTGGGTGAGGAGTTCTGCTTCCATAAAAGATGGGGTAAAAGGGACCACGGAAACCCTCTACATAAAACAGTATAAAAGTGAAACAGTGAGTTTTATGACGCTGCTGTTAAGACACAGTCACAGTCACAAAGTACAGTGGTTGCTGAGAGATGAGAAACAGACCAGGTGAGTCCATGATTGCCCCCCTCCCATTACCTACAGGGTCATCCCCAGACAGAGCCTTGAGTTGAGGGGATGTGGCTGAGAGTTTCGGGACACCAGGCAGAGTTCATAGGAGGGGACATTTTCAGAGAGGGGGAGCCACACAGATGCGCACCTGAGTCCTGGTCAGCACCTGTGTAGGGGCAAAGTACCTGAGGGCAGGGAAGGACCTCTGGGCAGGACCACAGACCTGTGCTCCCCAAGGCCTGTGGGCTGCTCCCACCAGCCAGACCAAAACCCAGGGAGACAAACCCAAGACCAGTGGGTGCCGGGCAGGGCACTCCCGGGACCTTCCCTAGCGGTGGCACAGCCCACAGATTGGACCAGTGTGCGGTTCTGCTTAACAAACCCTAAAAGCAAGACCCAGAGGGATGAGAAACTTAACTCATTTCGGAACAAAGATCGGTACTATGTAGAGGAATAAAAAATATTCGCCACACTAAAAGGAAAAATTTACGACGTCTGGTATCCGGTAAAAATGACGAGGCATATAAGAAAGAAAATAGGACTCATAATGGGGAGAAAAACAAGACTGGAAATTACCCTGAAAAGACATATGCTAGAATTAAAAGGTCACTTTATGATGAGAAAGGGGTTAATGCATCAAGAGGACATGGTGCCCATAAACAATACATGCCCCAAGATGGAACAGTAGAACTGACTTCAAAGTTCTGTCAATGCATAAAAACCCATGGTTATAACCAGAGATCTAAATAGGCCTCTGTCAATAATTTATAGAACAAGTGGATAGAAAATCGTCAAAGATACCGAAAACTTAAACACTCCAGCTAACTTGACCTAATTGACATTTATAGAACATTCCACTAATTAAAAGCAAAACACACGTTCTTTACCAGCCCCAATAGACTATTTCCCCAAGTAGACCATATTCTGGGTTGTAAAACATGTCTCAATAAATTTTAAAGGATTCAAGTTATACAAAGTTTGTGCTCTTATCCCAATGGGATTAACTAAAAAATTAATGACAGATATATATCGTTAGAAAATCTCCAAATATTTGGAAACCAAATAACGTTTCTAAATCACCCAGGGATCAAAGGATAAATCAAAAGGGAACTTAGAAAGTCTTTGGAACTGAACAAAAATGGAAAAAAAAATCAAAACGCATGGGATATTGCCAAAGGAGTACTTAGGAGAACGTTTCTATATTAGGAAAAAAGAAAGGTCTTAAATCAGTGACCACCCCTCCACCTTAAGAAATTAGAAAAAATGAACAGAAGAAAGAAAGTAATCATCAGAGTAGAAGTCAATGAAATAGAAGAAAACAGAAAACAAATTGAGAAAATAACTGGAACCCAAAGCTGGTTCTTTGAGAAAAATCAATACAATTGATAAACCTCTAGCCCCACTGGTCAGGACAGAAGAGAGAAGACGTAAATTACCACCACCAGGAATTAAAGAGGGGTCATTACAGAGATTAAAGAGGGGTCATTACAGAGACTACAAATAGGAAAGCATTACCAACGACCTTATGCCAGTAAGTTAAACCGCTCAGATAAAATGGGCAACTTCCTTAAAACACACGCCAAAGACCACTCAAGAAGGGATAGGTAAGACGAACATCCCTAGAGCTAGTTTATAAATTGAGTTTAAAAACTTTCCCACAAAGGGAACCCCAGGCCCAAATGACTCCAACAGTGGATTCTCCCAAACATGTAAGGTAGAAATTATGTGTTTCCCCACAAATTCTTCCAAAAAATTCAAAAGGAGGTAGTACCTCCCAATTAATTCCACGAGGCCAGTATTGCCTTGGTATAAAAAAAACAGTGTTACAGTAAAACTACAAACCAGTATCCCTCATGATCATAGAGACAAAAATTCTAAACATGAATTTAGCCAATTAATTCCAGCAATATATGAAGAGGCTACCATATATATATATATTTTTTTAAAATAAATTTATTTATTTATTTTATTTTTTAAATTTATCTTTGGCTGCGTTGGGTCTTAGTTGCTGCACGTGGCTTTCTTTAGTTGCGGAGCAGGGGCCACTCTTTCTTGTGGTGCGTGGGCTTCAGTAGTTGTGGCGCGTGGGCTCAGTAGTTGTGGGGCGAGGGCTTAGTTGCTCTGCAGCATGTGGGATCTTCCCGGACCAGGGCTCGAACCCGTGTGCCTGGCGTTGGCAGGCAGATTCTTAACCACTGCGCCACCAGGGAAGCCCCATATATTTTTTAAAAATTAAAAAAATTTTACCTTTTGATCTTTTTCAGTCATTTCTCCCACCCCCCGCACCCTTGCCCATGGGCTTGACCAATCTGTTCTCTGTATCTCTGAGCTTTTTATTCTAATTTTTAATTCTTAATCTTTTTTAGATTCCACATATAAGTGAAACCATACAGTATTTGTCTCTGTTTGACTTATTTCACCTAGCTTAATACTCTCAGGGTCTATCTATGTTATCCCAAATGGCGGGATTTCATTCTTTTTCATGGCTGAGTAATATTCCATTGTATATATGTACCACACCTTCCTTACCCGCTCATCCACTGATGGACACTTAGGTTGCTTCCATGTCTTGGCTATTGTGAATAGCACTGCTATGAACACTGGGGTGCATGTATCTTCTTGAGTTAGTTTTCTCATTTTCTTCAGATAAATACCCACAAACTTTATCATCCAAACTAGACCCCTTCTGAGATCAAGAAAACAGGTGTCACCCGAGATTGTCCTGGACAACAAGTGTCACCCGAGGTTATGCTGGCAGCCTGGACAGGTGGCCACTCCAGCCATGGCTGAAGTCCCAGCTCCCACCAGGCTCCCCAAGACATCTGGGAATTGATCCACACGGGTCGTCCCTCACGACCTGCATCCTGACCCCCACACATCGCTCCTGCGACCCACTCTCCACCCTCCCTAAGCCTTCCAGGCTCCACCAAGACCCCAGAAAGGGGCCTGGGCTTCCCCGAGCCTGTGCCGTTCCTGGCATGTTACAGCTGGTCCTCAATAAATATTTGAGGAATAAACACCTGAACAAACGGTGTCCTTACTGGACGTATGGAGCAGTAGCTAATGTTCACACATGGGCATCTGGACATGGAAGCCCCCCTCCACCTTCACGTCCTCAATGTTCGCCCTCATTCCCGCGTGGCTGCCAAAGTGGGGGCTCCTGACAAAGTGCCTCGCCACCCCCCCCCACTCCAGGCACCCAGTGTGGACCAAGCAGCTTCTCCCACGAGCAGTCCCCGGGGGCCTGACTCTGGCTGAAGTCACAGGTCCGCAGGCTCCTGTCTTGGCTTTGACCCCTGGAGTGGGCAGTCTTCAAAGAATATTTCCCTAATTTGCAAGTGGGAGCAAAGCTCTTTCTAAACAGAAGGTGATTTTACGTGGGTATTTACTGGTGATTCCCAGCTTAAAATTAAACAGCTGGGGAATTCTCCACGGAGCCTGCGGAGTTTCCATGGCAACCCTGGCCTGAGAAATGTGACCGGGACCAGCCGCTCTGCGTCCCACCTCGATCCGGTCTGGGGGCCTCACAGCTCTGCTGATGGCCGGGAAAGTAGTGTGAGGTCCCCCCAACATCAGTGTTTTATTTGAGCCTGGGTGACTCGAGTCCCTGCCCCAAGGTCCTTTTACCTAAGTGAGTCATGAAGTGTGTTCACCAGCCCGGTCGGGTGCGCTCGCACACAGCGATGCGCGGCTGGTCTGCAGGGCCCGCGTCCCCACCTCTGTTAGGAATATGATCACCCCAAGCGACAGCCCGGGTCACCCTCCTCGAGGGCCTTTCCTACGTCGGGCACTGATTCTCCCTCTTTGAAACGGCATCAGGATCAGCTGTTACGATTCCCTCTCTTAGAGCTGTGTGCCGGGGTAACCGGGTGCGCGAGGGCCCCCGGGTCGGGATCCCCATCTGCGCTCTAGCCATGCTTCACTTTCCTCCAGATAATTAGAGGAAAAAAATAAACTGTGTCCCCCTTGAAAGGATTCAAATTCCACCTATTATTTCAGAAGTTCAATAAAAATGTCCTCAGGGAATGGGAGAGGTGGGGAGCCATTCACGGCCCAGTGGGACTCAGATCAGGGATGTACCTGACCGGCTGCGGAAGGCTCTGGAAGCCGCATGTTTTTTGACAAGTCTGAACTGCATAGAGCAGTCAGGAAGGGGCTGGGGGAGCGGGATGCTCTCTAGGGGGCGCCCCCGGAGGCGGGTGGGCATAGGGGAGGCAGCAGGGATGCTTGTACGGCAGGAGGGATGCCTGCAGCCCGGCCCAGAGGGAACGCCAAGCCTGATCAGAAGTGAGGGACTCCCCGTAAATCCGTTAATTACTAGGCATCAAAACGCCCAAAAGTGCACGGAGGGGCCCAGCCGAGAGGCCCTGAGTCTCGGACGCTATTCCTGGACCCTGTGGGCTGTGGTGCCGGATGAACAGGGGCGAAGCTTCCCATTCACCGGTCTGTCCCTTCCCAGCAGAGCCAGACCCATGGCCCCGCTTCTAAAACAGGGCCAGGAGTGATGCATTCTTTGTACACAACGGCAGATCCGGAGCCCACGCTTTGTTTCCTTGGCGGTGCTGATGAATTTCAAAATTTGAAATACTTGACCCGACTGAAGGCGGGTCCACCCACCCTGCGTGGGTCTCCGGCTGTTTATAGCGGAAGCGGTGCAGAGTAATTAGGACGGAACCCGACCGAGGCCCGAGCG
Source organism: Phocoena sinus (assembly GCF_008692025.1). NCBI lineage: Eukaryota > Metazoa > Chordata > Mammalia > Artiodactyla > Phocoenidae > Phocoena > Phocoena sinus. Next base: position 1,172,999 of record NC_045772.1, read on the forward strand.
TGGATGGCTGTTAAGTGACCAGTGAGATGTGAAGGGCAACTTCAAAGTTGGCAACTCTGATTAGAACTGATAACTTTCATTCCCTCAATGAGGGAAAATAGCTTTATGTCTCGGGCTGCTCGGCAGTAGCTGTGCTTCTTGGCAGGCATGTTTCATCCTTTGGAACTGCCCGAGTGTGACCCCGAGAGATCTCATACCTGGGAGGTCAGGCTGAGCCGTGGCCCCTCGAAGCCACTGTCACTGCAAGGGCCCCCGCCAGCGGCTCTACAGGGACTTGCCTCGACACACAGACTTTATCAATGAGGCCATATCTCCTAATTCTCTTTACTTTGATACGTCCCATTTTCTCCCAAATGTTCTCCCTTCGTTGAAGCCGAGTATGTGAACCTGTCGAGTGCGCACAGGCGGGCTGTCGCCCTACCCAGGAGTCCCAGCTCTGGGTCATGGCCCCCGAGCCCGTGAGCCAGGCCAGGCCCCACCTTCCCTCCACTGGTCCCTGTCGGCCTCAGGTGGCCTTGGTCTTGCAGCGGGAGGTGGTCCCTGCAGCCAGGTTCTTCCTCCTACGGGCGTTAGAGCAGGACTTGAATGCAGAACCCGCTCCTCATGGGTTTATCCCAAGGGTCTGCGACCACACGTGCTGCCAAGCCTCCCACGTGCTGCCGGCCCCTGCCCTGCTGTTTGATTTGGGGGTGCTCGCAGATCCTGCTTGGGGCCTTCTCCCTGCCACTACAGCCTCTTTGCGTAAACTCTCCTCATCTCGTCTGGGTTTGCTTTTATTCAACACCCTCCGGGAGAAGGTGGCTAGGAGGAGAAAGCCGTGGTTTGGACCAGGTCCTGCCAGGGGGGCTGGGAGGATCCGTGGGGCTGCAAATGGGGCTGTGAGGGGAGCAGGGCGGTCCAGGCCGGGGTGGTCAGCTGGCCCCTGGACCTTGCACACACCCCAAAGGTGCAGCCTTCACCCCGAGCTCCGTGGGGTCTCTGAAAGCTTTGGTAGCGTATCCCATCCTGGGATGCGGCAGAGCCTCACGGCTGCAGTGACAATGGCACCCGGCCGTGCCCGTGAGCTCGTGACCGTCGACGGGGCTCAGCCTGTTTATTTTCTTAATGGACCGTCAACATCGCTTTGTTAAGTCCTTCCCGATCGCGTGGAATTTTGATTGGAAAGGAGTGAAACCAGTGCTCTGGTTCAGGGAGAGCCAGCGGCTCAGACGCTCAGTGTGGCCTCAGCTCCGAAACTGCATCCCCTTGGCCCACTGACCGAGACAAGTGTCATCAAACTGTGTCGATTACTTACTGACTGATTTATGTTTCACGTCACGTGGTGATAAGAGATTTGGGGAAAGGCTCGTAACCAAACGACAGCCCCACCCCCATGGTTTGCAGCCCTGAGTCCATCCTCAGGAAGCAACCACGGGACTCCGCTCCAGGCGACAAGCTACAGCACAGTGACCTGGTCCCGGCCCCTCCGCACAGCCTCTGCTCCGACCCGCCAGTGTGGACGGCCCAGCAGCCTCATGTGACCGCGGCAGCTCTCATGGATTTTACTTGGCTTTCCTTGTCCTGCAGACAACTCAGGGGACCGAGCGGAGCTTTCCCCCAAACAGAACCCTGCCCCTGGGTGGTGGAGACACTTTCAAGACCTCACCCATCTAGGGTGTTCCTTGAGGTTCGAGCACAGGTGACGGTGACATCGGAAAGACTCCCACCAGACACAGGAGTGGCCGTCGTGCTGCCACAGCCCCGCCCTCCACCGTCTCAGACACAGCCCAGAAGGGCCAGGCCACTGCACAGGTGATGGGTGGTCGCTGGCATAACTTGGAGCCTGGCGAGCTCCCTGGTGACCAGCCCTGGCCGTCTGCCTGGACCCTGTGCCCCGGCTCCTCCCTGAGCCCACGGGACCCTGACACCTCAGCCACAGGTGTTGCAGGGGCTAGACGTGCTCTGATCACCTGCCAAGCACTCCTCAGCCAGGTGAGGAAGGCCAGCACCTGGTGATGTCACCTTAACGGCATGTGCCTTTCCTAGGATGTGGGAAAGGGGGGCCCTTGGGGATTGGTTATTATTCCTCCAATAACCAATAACCTCGGTCTAATCGTGTGAAAAACGTCAGACAAATCCCAGCAGACCCCCACCTGCTCTCCTCAAAGCTGTCAGGTCCTCAAAGACAAGGAAAACCCGAGAAACACAGGCAAGACGTGACGGCTGATGTCGTGTGTCCTGGGTGGGGTCTGGGGCAGAAAAGGGACATTGGGTAAAAACGAGGGAAATCCAAGCAGAGTCCGTGAAGATGCACCAATGTCGCTCATTAATTGTAACGCGTGTGACTTAGTCACGTGAGGGGCCTGCAACGGGGGCGGACCTGGGCTGGAGGACGCTCTGAAGTACCTTGGCAACTTCTCTGCAAATCTGAAACTGTCCTAAGTTTTTAAAAAGGTTATTAAAAATACAATAAGTAAAAAGGAAGCGTCATTTTTGGGAGAGTGGCCAGCAGAGGCCCAGCTCACACTCAGAGCAGCTGTGGGACAGAGACCGGCCTGGGGAGACGTGCAGGGCTGCAGGTGCCCCGAGATGACCAGGGAACTGGCCACGCCTGAACCTTGGGACGCGGCTGTTGGCTAGAAATCAGACTGTACCGCACCCGGCTGCCAGCAACGTGGGACGCCTGCCTGCGTGTGAACACAGCCGCGATGGGGCTCCAGGAGGCTGGGTCTGGTTTGAAATTCTCAGATGCTGTGGTCTGCACAGGTGGAGGGGACATGTGGGGACACCCACCCTGGGCCAGCCCTCCCTCAGGTGGCCCATGCTCTCCGCGGGCGCAGACAGGAGTGCATTTCCTCATCATCCAGATGGGGGACCCCAGCGGACAGCTCTTCTAGACCAGCCATGTGGGGACCTGGCTCCCCCCTCCTGCCTCCAATGCCAGCCAAGACCTTCTAGCCACCTGGACGGGGAAAAGGCCCACCCGGGAGACCTGGCCCAGCCCCAGGAGGGGTGCCCGTCATCCACCCTGGGCCCACTACCTGCAGGGCCGGCTCAGGGATGGAGGAGAAATAGGGCTGCTTTGTGGGCACTTGACTGTCTCAGCCTCGTTGCCCTCGGTTTACACCACGTGAACGTGGAGACGCAGGTCCTTCTGAAACAGACGCTTATAACGGCCCCTTCACCTCCCATTCCTGAAATCACACCCACAACCTTTCATTCTAGCGTTGATGTGTTGACTCATCTCCACGCTGTGTGAAAAATGGCCTTGTGTGTCTTTCCTGCTTCGCCTATTTTTTTTTTTGCGGTATGTGGGCCTCTCACTGTTGTGGCCTCTCCCGTTGCGGAGCACAGGCTCCAGACGCGCAGGCTCAGCGGCCATGGCTCACGGGCCCAGCCGCTCCGCGGCATGTGGGACCTTCCCAGACCGGGGGCACGAACCCGTGTCCCCTGCATCGCAGGCGGACTCTCAACCACTGTGCCACCAGGGAAGCCCAGCCCCTCCCCAATTTTTGATGAGCGCACCAGGCATTGCAATGTCCTCTAGGGGGCAAAAAGCCCCATTGAAGAACCATTTATCCAAAGTGTACTTTTGTGTAATTTTCAGGTAAAAAGCCAATTTGAGGTCACTAACCAGAAAGTGAACACAGACAGAAAATTGGAACACACAGAAAAAAAAAAACAACTGGGTTTTGTGATTGAAGATGTGCCGATCGCCGCATGTAGCAATGGCTGTTGGCACGTGCCTGAGCGCAGATGTGCGTACGTGCATGTCTGCACTGGCGCACATGTAAGTGCGTGTGTATTCATGTGTGTCTGTGTGCACACATGTGCACACACCCGCAGGAGAAAGACAAAGCTGCATCCAGCAACCGCCTGGAGGATGAGACCTCCTCCCTTCTTGCTGGGCTGACAGCTCACAGCCCGACCGGGTCCCGCAGTGAATTCCAGATGCATCGGTGGGCTGTAGATTTAACAAATCAAACCTGAAAACCTGAAAGAAACACTATAAAGATTGAATTAAACATTTATCAAAACATGGAGGAGAAAGAGCATTATAAGTTTAGAAATAATAAAAGAAATAATAAAGGAAAATGGGAAGACTACACACTATAAAAATTAAAAACGGAAGCCCTTTGGTAAAATGCCATGAACTGGGTACGTATAAGTCTTCTGCGAGGCAGGTGCGTCCCTGGGGTTCGGGGCAGCCGCGGAGGCCCATTCCGTGACCTGACCCTGGGGCTGATGGTGTATCACAGCCCGAATGACCCATCCAGCCCTCAGCCTTGGTGAGCAGAGTGGCCTCTTCCGTGGCCCTTAGACACCTGGCTCTCAAGTCTGGGCAGTGGTGCCACTCTCATTCGGGGTAAGATGTTACTTGTTTGCAGGCTGGCGGGATTCACCTGAGCATAAGCCTGTGAAGTTCAAATTTTAAAAATAAATATCTTAAATAGTTCGGAGTGTGGAGGTCCTCATTCACTGAACAGTCACTGATGACTGCCGTATCCGTTTCCTGGGTGGCTGTAACAGGCACTGCGAACTGGGTGGGTGGAACAGTAGAAACCTCTTCTCCCCCTACGTCTGCAGCCAGAAGTCCTAAATCAGGTGTGGGCAGGTCTGTGCTCCCTCTGGAGGCTCCAGGGGAGGGTCCTTCCTGCCTCTCCCGCTCCTGGGGGGCCCAGCGATCGTTGGCGTCCCTGGGCTTGTGGCTGCATCACTTCCACCTCTGCCTCTGTTGTCACACGGTCTCCTCTCTGGGTGTCTGTGTCCAAAGCTCCCTCTTCTTGTAAGGACACCACTCATACAGGACTGGGACCCACCCTAATCGAGTGTGACCTTCCCTGAACTTGATGGCACCTGCACAGACTCTGTCTCCAAATCGTCCCAATCACGGTTTAGGGGACATGATTCAACAAACAACACTGATTACGTGTCAGATGCCGGCAGACCCAGCCACTAAGGTGAATTTGACATGGACTTTATATGATCCATACACAGGCAATGGGATTTAAAAATTGTCCAGTGAGAACAGAACCATTTTCTGCCCGAATGCACACATTCCCCCCTTGCCCCGCCCACACTCTCTCAGGCTCCCTGGGACGTGGGCACAAGGACACTGCGGGCTGTGCTGGGGTCCCCGCAGCCTCAGCAGGACGCCCCTTGGAGGACAGGGTGACAAGGCAGGAGGGCTGCCGGTGCCAACTCCCACGGCAGATGCCCTGAAGCCAAACCAGAGGTGCCCGGGAGCAGTGAGACAGCATAGCCCCTCCCTGAGCAGCGGGAAGGCCACGCGGGCAGCTGGGTCCTTGGTACAAGCCAGAGTCTGAGGTCTGGGGGCAGGAAACCAGTCTGAGCCTGCTGGTGCCGGACGGGACCAGTGTGAGTCCCAGGCTCTATCTCCCAGCTTGTCTCAGGAGGGGTCCCCAGGCCTGGCCCCATCCCTGGTAGCATGACTGCATACACCCCCCAGCCTCTGGGGAGTGGGCTTCCACCAGGTCCCGCTCTGGCCGCCTTTCCCCCACTCCCATCGGGGATGCTTCACGGGTCCTGCGGGACCGCCACGGACACGACAGACCTTGGCACATTTGGCCGGGACAATAGTTTTCTAATTAGAAAGGGAATTACATTTCGAGTCATTCCGACTTCTGTGTTCCAACGTCACAGTGAGGCTCCAGCGGTTTTGCAGTCACTCTGTTCACACCTGAGTGAACCGTAAGCTCCCTCAAGGTCCCACAATGACAGGGGAGGCCTTTCTCCCGGGAGCCTCTTTCTCGTTCTTTTTTCACTGCAAGGACTCATCCTGTCTCCCCTTGCACATGGCGGGGGTCCCTTATTTTCACCTGCAGCTTTCCCACAGAGAGATCCCTGGTGTCTCCTCCTCTTACAAGTACACTAGTCCTGTGGGGTCAGGACCCACCTTCACAACTGCGTTAATCTCCTCACCCGCTCTGGGCCCATCTGCAAATACGGTCACCCTGGGGCACCGCCATTATACACCGCCGTGAATCTCGGGGACGCAATTCTGTCCCTGCAAATGACCTTTGCTCTGTTCCGTTTGAGTCTTCCTAGAAGTTATATCCTCGGCTTTCCGGTCTTCTTCCGAAGAAAGACACTTTGATAACCCAGGTGAGACAAGCTGACGGTCTCCCCTGTGGGGGGTCAGGAAACCAAGCTGCGCGTTGAGGCGGTGCTACAAGGCCATCTCGCTTTGGGATGCGTGCTATTAATTCAGCAATTAATTTTCCCTTTGCACTAAATCCTGGTCCCCACCACCTCCATAGGACTGATTATCCATCAGTATTAAAGTGGCAAATTCATTATATTCTAATAATCTGACATCAAATATTAAATCTCATTACGCGATTGGCCAGGGATTTATGACCACCATTAATTAGTTAACTCAGGTAAGCAGCTCGTGTCCCGTGGAGACGTCGACAAGGCCCAAGACGGGTGTCTTGTCTCTGAGTATACTGGCTGACGGACACTGTGAGGACCCTACGTGGTCTGTGGGCAGGAGGAAGGGGGCCTGGGAGAGGCGCGCTCCACTCGCCGTGTTGTCCGAGCGTGGGGGACACCCTGTTCTCTTGGAGGGTGGCCATCCGTATGTTCGGCAGAAGCATTGGCTCTGACCCAAGAGGGCTTCTAGAAGTTTCCAGAACACATCGCTTTCTTCCTGGATTGTGTGCCTGAGTCCACGACCTTCAAGTTCATCTTCCCTCCACAGCTATGGACGCCCAGGTAGAGCGGTCACCTCCTGGGTCCACACTCCCAGCAGCAGCGGTGAGGGAGGGAGGGGGGAGAGAGGGGTGTGCAGGGCAACGCTGCCTTGCAGTAGGGGGCCCGGAGGTGACCACACCCCACACTTCTCACGTCTGGTCCCCGCATGCATCCACTGTGCAGGTCGAATGTCTCCAGCTGTCTCACTTGAACCCCAGGTGGATGGAGGTCACCGAGCCTCCACTCAACTAAGACGTCCTGGGCCCCTGGTCTAGACAGGGATATGGCATCCCGGGGGTGGGGGTGATGCCCAGACCTCACCCTGTTGCCCGGCCTGTGAAGATGATGGTCCAAGCAACCAGACGCTTCTCCTGTGGCCCCCCGGCCCCCGCCCGAGGACTGAGAGATGTCGTCCAGGGGAGACCCTCACAGACCACGCGGGGGCGGTCCGGGCCACGGTGTCGGACCCCCAGTGAATCCAGCGGCCCACCTGAGTTGAGGGATACAGAAAAACTGTCGTCTTTTGGGACACCCCCGAATGTGGCTGCGGTGATTCTGGGGGCAGCCGAGGCGGGGGGTCCTCCTGGATACGAGGAGGAGAGAGGTTGTAGCCTTTCTGCAAATTATCTACTTCCCAAGGGCAGGCGGGCCCTGGAGATGAGGAAGAACTGAGCTTGGAAGATGCTCACCTTTCCCGGAGTCAGGCAGCTGGGAAGGGAAAATGCCCTGCGATCCAGGTGCCCCGCCTCTGCATTATACACCGCCAGGCGGGAACACCCGCTGTCCGCCCCTCCCAGTTACACAGCCAAGGGGTGAAAAATCCATATTCATCCATGTTAATTCTGTCACTAGTGGTGTGCTCAGACCATGGGGGTGAAGGGGGAGGAGGGGGAGAGGAAAGGGGGGAGGGGAGGGGGAGAAACCGCCCTTAGGCTTCACAGCTTCATGACCAGAATTTTTACAAGTCTTTCACAAGTATCTGAAAAGCTCAGGGTCAGGAGAGTCTCCTTAACGTGAGCCCCCAAACCAGCTGAGCTTCTTAAATTTATGTCATTGGACACGCTCTATGAGTTATTCTCCAGTGATGACTCCGTACCAGAGCGACCGTCGTCAGCACCCCTGCCCTGAGGCCCCATCGAGGGCCCCACTATGAACGTTGTGGGGAATCCAGCCCCAGAAGCTGTGGTCCAGGGCCCTGAGATCTGGTCCTGATGCACCAGTCCAGCCTCCTGTCTGTTCACCCCTGTGGGGGCAGGACCCTCCCCTTGGTCTCTAAGTCCCAACACCTGTCCCTCAGGTGTGTCCCCGTGGCCTCAGCTGGAGGGGCTGTTCCTCCCTGCCCATCTGCAGCTTTTTGCGCCCTTGGTGGAAGTACACTTGCAGCATTCATTCATTCAATAATTCATTCATTCATTCAAAGGAAGACCCCCAAGTGCCTACCATGTGCCAGATGTGTTGAGCTCTGGAGAGGGGTCCACAAGATCCAGACCCCGCTGATGATTTCCGGTGCCTCCTGTGTCACCCACCAGGTGTGGAGATTCCAAACCATCTCTACTGCACATTTCTGGAAACAAACTGCTAAATACACAATTTTTATCATCACTGCTATACCTTTCCGGAAACAAAACTGCTAAAACTAAGTCACGTCTCTTCTATGCCGGTTTACTGGGCATATTTCTTGTTTTGGGGTAGAACCTGAGAACAGCTGCGTTTGAAGAAGAGACACCTTCTGGGCAGGCAGCTCGGGCAGGTTGATCCCTGTGGATCAGAGGGACACACGCGCACAGGCGCTAATTCCTCCAGGTCCCCCAAGACTTTCCATCATCACCGCACGCCGTGGGAGCACCAGGGAGAGGAAGCACAGCCCGAACTGCCACCTCTGAGTAAACACATCCCCACGGCTCAGGACCCACAGACCAGCCTTCCAGGAGATGGGCTTCCATCTGAAGTGAGACGCCAATGCAGTGAGTGGTCCCGTGGTTTCCCAAAGCAGATGGAAAGCTGATGATAACTCAGGCTTTGCCGTGGGGAGCGCAGCTTCTTGGAACGGATCCATCCCGAATGCCCAGCAAGCATGCTGGCAGTGAGGAAATAGGGTTTGTCACGGAATTACCAGGGTGAAGCAGCACCCAGCCTGTGCATTGTCTGGGAGCCACCTGGGGCACTGGTGTCAATCAGCTGAGAACAGAGACAGAGGTGGGAGAGGGGCGACTGCTGGGGGCCTGGGGGCGGCTGCACAGCCCCCGTGCTGGGGCCCCTGCTCTGAGGCAGCACCCTCTGTAATGAGCCCCTCCCTGCAATCCACTCTAGATGGTGCGTGCTGAAAGGCAGAGCTCACTGATCATGAGAAGAACACACAGAAAGAAAGGAAACGCAGAATCCGGCAGAGATAGAGCACCTCCAGAGATAGAGCACCTCCAGGCTTAACGGACAGTCTGAAGGAACGGGTTTTATTCCCCACAGGGAGCGAGTGCGGAGGTCCTGGTGGGTGAGGGACACCATCGCTCAGCCCGCATGGGCAGCCGGCAGTGGGAAAGCAAGCAGCCTGAACAGAGGCAGACGTGAACTCGCCCCACCCCACGGGGCCACAGCTGTGCGCGAGACCTCTGGCCAGAAGCCCTGCACCACTCAGGCTCAGAAGAGTGAGCGGCGGGAAGGAACTTGAGGAGAAGCACCTCCTCACTGGGCACTTCCAGCCCTGCGGGGGCTTCAGGTGAGGGGCGACGTGGCTGCCCCTCTGCACGCAGGGCCCCGCATCACCTGACCACACCTCCTCTCTCTCCAGGGGAGGCACATTTTCCTGCAGCTGCTGTCTGGGCTCCAGGCTTTCCTGTCCAGAACAGCCCGGAAATCTGATTTCCCCCGAGGTCTCTTGGGGACTGACCCTCCACTGTCGGACAAGGCTCTGGAAACGTCTGACCCAAGGCTCTGGCTTAGTGTGAAGGTGGATGTAATTCCTCCAGCGAGTTTGCATTCTGGTGGCACCTGGCAGAGATGGCATGTGGTCCAGCGGGGATGCTTCCCTGTTCCCTCCCCCAGACCACCTGTGTGTCTGCAGCGCGTCTAACCACCAATGCCCATGGCCCTTTTCTCCAAGCCAGTGAAGGTCCATTTAGCCCTCAGTGGCCACAACAAAATGCCCCCTCACTCTGGGCCCCCTCCTATGCAGAACCCTGAAGCTTCATGTTCGGGGTCAGGCTCCATCGGAAGCTGCGGGGACTGAGGTAGAAGCAGCTGTGCAGACCATCCCAGGGAATGTGCGTGTTCACAGCACCATCAGGGAGAAATGGATCTGTCCTCTCTGGGAAAGCCTGAATATTGCCTGGTGGACACAGAGAAGGTCACTGGCTTCTTATAAGCCAAGTCCCTGGAATGTTCACTAAAACTTAGCTCACCGTGCAGGAAATCTTAGGCTGTGCCAGAAATGAACAGCATGCATTCCACCTGGTGTGTGTGTGTGTCTGTGTGTGTGTGTGCACTCAATATGTTTGTGCTTGGATAAGCGTGTTTACCGTCAGAAGATAGCAGTTTCAGCAACGGTTATGAATATGACTATTTTAAACATCAGGTTTCTTAAAATAGCAGACAACAAACCATATTAAGTATCATATGCTATCAAAATATTACTTTAAAAAATCTGAGTTTTTACCATTTTTGACAATGATTTTCTACTTTTTAATCTTTCAAGACCATAAAGTATTAAGCAGAAAATTTTAGTCCCATAACTAAGGGTGGTTTGTGATAACCTTAGTGTATAATCAGCTATATAAAGCAGATACAATCTTTGGAGAATTATTGAATAATATATTATGATTTTTATGTTGGATTCTGGAGATGTGATTTTTTTGCTTCAGTTATTATATTTCAACTCCAGAATTTCTATTTGATTCTTTTCACTAGTTTCTCTCTCCAAATTGATCTTCTCTACTTGGTGAGATGTAATTCTCATGTTTTTATTTAATTTTCTTAGACAAGTTTCCCCTTAGTTCTCTGAGAATATTAATAATAGGTGATCAAAGTCTTTGTCTAGTAAGTCCAATGTCTGGGCTTCCTCAGGGGCAACTTCTATTAACTACTTTTCCCCCTGTTTCCTTGTGTGCCTACTACTTTGTGGTCGACAACTGTCTATTCTAAATGATATAATGTAGCAAGTCTGGAAATCGGGCTTCTTCCTTCCCCCTCCCCCAACACAGAGTTTACAATATGTTCGTTTAGGGACTTCTCCCGGCTAGTTCTATGAGGTCTGCGGTCTTTATTGTGTGTGGACAGTGAAGTTAGTTTGGAGATCAGTAAGGTTGGGACAGAGACTTCCTGATGTCCTTTAACACTAAGAGACTTCCTTAACGTCTCTCAGTGGTTGCTCAGGGTCCTGTGTGTGGTGGGGCTCCCCTCCCCCACCCAGGCAGGCAGGTGACCACGCTGCCTCAGCCCCCTCCCCCTGTGGGAAAAGCCTCCAGGTGAGCCAGAGGCAGAGTTCAGGGCATTAGTGGGTCCTGCACACGGGCGTGGTCTTCTAGATTCCTGGCAGTAGGCTGGAGCTTTTCAAATCTCCCTAGAGGCGTCTCATTCCCCTAACTTTCCCTTTTAGGTTTTGGCCAGTCTCCTGGCAGGGCAGCTGCAGTGCTAAGTAATTGCTAATTGCTGCCCATTGTTTTCAACAAATGGGCTGGACACAGGTTTGTTTGAGCAGATTGAGCTCTGAGTCAGATCACCTACATACAAGTCTCTGGAGTGCAGCTTTTCAGGAAACTGGCAGAGGAATCAAACAGTGACAATTCTTGGGGGATGGGTTCTTTGGAGCTTTAGGCCAATTTTGCCCCTAGTGGCTGCCAGGTTGCTGGCGTCCGCAGCTTCCATTGTTGTGAGGCTCTTGGTTTTTAACACTACCTAGCAGCTGGGGAGAGGAGGATGGGAATAAATTAAAATTCCATGAAGTTTATTGTTTTTCCAAGATTCAACCCATTTTCTTGGATCAGTACGCTTCAGTAGCAAGGTGCATGTTGCCCCCAACTTCAGTAGCAAAGCCAGAACGGCAATCGGGGTCATTGCTAGGAAACCACCACTAACAAGCCATGGTCTTCCTGGGAGTGAGAGATAGCTGCCTGCTTGTGTGTTGCTCAGCTTATATAACAGATGAAAGTTGAGATCTCACAAGTGGGCGGAAGTGTTGGTCCCACAATGAAAGTCACAATCCTTCCCTAAGAATACACATCTTAGTAACTTCCCAGGTCCAGTACCAACTGCCGAGAGAGGCCTTCCCCTTGGGCGAGGATTCTAAATGCCCACTGCAAGCATACATGGGGAGAATTTCCCAAGAGTTCTTCCAAAGGTCCTGTAGGCTCTTTCTGCAACAAGGAGAAAAATGCCCGTTCTCTTCAAGGACCACTAGAGGGAGAGTCTGAATTTAAATGGACATGAATGGACTTGAAATGCCGCGGCGGTCTCCCAGCTGCAGTGGGGGCTGAGGTAGTCCATGGAAGAAATGGAGTTGGACGCAGTTCAGTCTTACAGAGGCTCATCGGGCCCATGGGCCAAGCTTCTTGATCTGTCCCAGTGAATGCTGGTAGAGGGATAAGCCTTGGTTCCATGAATCCAGTCACACTGGTTCTTCTTTCCTGAAGAACGAAGGTATTATGATAGGAAGGACCTATAGGAGGTCTGTAACTGCCGCCTCCCCCGGCCAAGATACCAGTACTACTCCTAGTACCACGACTACTACATCAGTACCCCCATTCCCAGGAGGACTGCAGAGATTAGGGCCACCATCAAGTCCCCATTCGCTCACTCTTCATCCTTGGTTGAAGCTGTAGCTCGCGGTTGAACCACACACCTCACTCAGCAGCAGCCTCAGATGCAGAGCTCGCCCACCGTTGCGTTTACTGGACCAGACCAGCACCATCTCTGGCACGCGCTGTGTACTTTTACAGCAAGCCTCAGCGGCTTCTCCAGGGACAGCACTGCATGTCTACCTGTGCATTTATCTGGTGCACGGCTATAGATCTGGCAAATTCTTCTTCCCCCCAATCTTCATCCGTAGGGAGGCTCAAGACAGTCTGTCTTTACAAGACAAACCTTATTTTGTACTGTTTGGGGTCATGCTAACACTGTCAAAATAGATTCCGAAGGTACTTTGACAGTCCGGACTTTCTGTAGACCAGTACCCAGTCCACTCCGATTATGTCAAGTGGACCTGGAGAGTGGGAAGGGCAAGCACCCTTGAACCCTATTTGGTCATAATGTGTTATTGTTATTATTGATACATGGATTGATACTGACTTTAGATAGAATTTTGTATCTATGTTCATAAATGATATTCGTAGTTTCAATAATTTGGCTGTGTCTTTGTTCAGTTTTGTTTTTAGAGCTATATAAATTACATAAAATTCAAAGGAGATTTATTCTTTTAAAATACTTTCTATGTTCTGGAATATTTTAAGTGACATAGATTAATCTTTTTCTGCCTTATTAGATGGGTTGAAATTCGGTCTGAATGCATCTAGTCTTGGTGATTTTCTTTCACTGGTAGACCTTTAATCAGTTTTCCCATTTTTTAAATGGTGATTAGCCTATTCAACTTTTTCCACTTCTTCCTGGATACACTTAGTGAATCTTTTACATTTCTAAGAAATTATCTAGTTTTCTAGATTTGTAAATATGTTTCCATTGCGTTAGATGCCTTATTACCTCATAATTATAATTCTCTCAAGTTTTCCTTTATATGTGATGACGCTTCCCTTTTGGTCTTCCATACCCCCTCCCCCTTCATTCTTTCCCTCTCTCCCTGTCTGTCTCTATTTTTCTTCCTCATAATTACCTTCTAAAGGTTTAACTTTAAAATCGTATTTGGATTAAGCCATGCTTTCTACCTACTTTTTTACCGTATCATTATTTTTAGCTTTCATGTTTATTAAATTTATTCCTCCTAATTTCTCTGAGTTCATTTTTTAAATTTTCCTAATGTGTTTAGTGGAGTGCCAAATGCCTTAATTTTTATTGTTCCTCTACCAAAACTCTTTATAAGGTAATGCATTTCCTTTTTTTTTTTTTTTTTTTTTGTGGTACGCGGGCCTCTCACCGTTGTGGCCTCTCCCGTTGCGGAGCACAGGCTCCGGACGCGCAGGCTCAGCGGCCATGGCTCATGGGCCCAGCCGCTCCGCGGCAGGTGGGATCTTTCCGGACCGAGGCACGAACCCGTGTCCCCTACATCGGCAGGCGGACTCTCAACCACTGCGCCACCTGGGAAGTCCTGCATTTCCTTTTAATAAAGCCTTTCGCGTGTCCAGCTGGTGTTGGCACGAAATGTTCTCCTTTTCAAAGCTTCTGAGGTACTTTATCATTTCTTTCTTAACTTTTTGATCCAAGGATGGTCTTAAGTAAGTTTCATACTGTTCAAGCCCTTAAGATATAGTTGGTCAACTCTGCATTATTGTTTCCAATTTTACTGTTTCCTAATCAGATTACATGACCAGCCGAGTTTTGACTTTCATTTTAATTGTGCCAAAAGGTTTTATTTGAGGCCAAGCACTTCACTGATCTTTGTAAAGAGTTTCGGCAAGTGGCTCTTTCTATGTGAAGGATGCTGGTGTGCCGTGCTGGTGTGAAGGTTGTTACCACGTCGTAAATCTACTTGATCACGTTTAGTGGTTGTTCAATGAGATTTCTCCAAGTCTCTATTTACTGTCGTTTTCATCCTCTACTCGATCTGCACAGTAATAAAACAGGTGTGGGGACAGCTCGCTGTAGTGCCAGTTTTTATCAAGTCCCCGTGGATTTCTAGCAGCTCTTGCTGTAAGAATCACTCACATTTATCATGCGTTAAGGGCTTTCCGGAGCGTCTCCAGTGGTCCTTACAGAAGCCCCGTGCAGTGGGGACACCGTTACAGGGAGGAAGATGGAGATTCACACCCAGCCCATCCAGGGCCCCAGCTTCACGGCAGAGTTCCTGGTGGGCCCCTTATGGGCAACCGTAGAGACCGTGGCCACCCTTTGGATGCACAGAGAAAATCCTAACTTCTTCTTAAAGTTTGCCTGTTATTACGAGGGTCTGGCCCCCTTTATGCCACTTAGCAATTTAACCTTAAATGCTTATTGCCTTTGTTAAGTAACTTTGCATAGTAAGGATCTTCCTGCGATTCCTAATTTACCACTGTTTTGGGGGCTATATTTTCTTGTTGCCCGTGCTTCCTTTTCTGCGGCCTTGCTGCCCTGTTTCCTTCCTTTGTTTCCAGCACTTTCTTATTGCTTTGCTTCTGTTCCTCTCGTGTCCACATAGCTTAGCTTTGCTGTTGATCAAAACTGAAGATCGTACTCTCTAACGGGGCAGATGGTCCATCCACATCGATGTGATGACTTACGCATTTGGGTTTATTGTTTGCTGCATACATAACGTGTCCCACGCATTTTACCTACCTTTTGGGGTAGGTTTGGTCAAATTATTGTTTACTACATTTCCCCCCCCAACGGTTACATTTTTTATTTGAAAGCTCTATTGCAAATTACATTCTCTTTTCGGGGATTTTGTTTTTCTAAAATTGGAAACCATGATGCCAACATTTACCTCTGGGCTAGGTCCTTCCCCGCAGCCCGGTGAGGTGACATGGTTCAGACTTGCATTTCCCTCCAAGGCTTTTCTCCCACTCAACGAGTCCTTTCAGTCTTCCTTTTCACTCTGTTCCTCCTCAACCTTCCTGATTGTGCTGAGATCGTGTAAAATCTTTTCATTTCTAGACCATTATTAGAATTTCCATTTTAGTTTGCATTTCTATATTTTTAGCCCGCAGATACACTCGTATAAGAAATGATGAACAAGGCTGTTCATCTCAGAGTGGTCGGCGCAAGTTAATTACGAGAAACAACCCAAGTGTCCACCAATAGGAGACTGATGATATAAATCACACTGCATTCATGACATTGAACTCTAGGCAGCTGTTAAGCACAGCTAGAGGTTTTTTATATCCTGCTATAGAAATATCCTCAGTGAAGAAAGCGAAGTACAGCGCAATGTATATGATGTGGTGCTGTTTACTCCCTTTGGAAAGGCCGGGCAGGTGGTTTCCCATTTGCACGTGATGTGAGTTTGCTTCTGGAAGGATACGCAAGAAATGAGTTGCTTCCTGCTTCCCTGCAGAGAAGCTGCTGTTTCTTAATGTTTCAGATCCATTCATCTGTGGCTGACTTTTGTCTCGCTGAGTTTTCTTCAGATGAAGCGAGCAGGTGGTACCTGCTGTGTGACCTGCATGTCCGCAAACTGCCTTTTTTTGTGCCGATGCGATGTTCTCTGTGCGGGTTTGGGGTCCTGGTCCTTCCCTCCCGGTGTCGGGAGATGCTCTGGCGTGGTCCGTGGGAAGCGTGATCAGAGCGTGTGCTCTTAGGGCTTGTCTGAATTGTGTTCTCTCCACCCCAAAGTGCACCTGCTTTTCCCATCCCTGTTATTTGGGGATTCTACAGGGACAGCCTCAAGCCAGGTCCCCTAGATACGCCTGGGTCCTGAGCTCTCCAGGTCAGCCGACTCCTTTCACGGAAATGGTCTCCTGTTATTTATTTAACCACAGCTTCTCTTCTGTTTTCTCCTTTGGTATTCGAATGGCTCACGTGCCGGATTTCCCACCTTCCCTCACAGTTCTCACCTTTTTTTCACGAGATTTCCCTGTTTCCGTGGTTTTATGGTTCCCGCCCTGAGGTTTGCGCCTTGTAGCATCAATATGGTATCTGCACCGTTATACCGAATTTTACTTTGAAAATCTTTTTTCCCTGTCCCTGAGGACCCCCGAGGACCCCTGTTTGGTGTGAGGCGTGTCACTGTTTAGGTTTTTCCTGTCCCCAAGTGCGGCCCCTTTCCCTGGGCTCCGCTCCTCTTTGATTTCTGTCCTGCGTTCCCTTAGATGTGGGATTATGGGACCGCGGAGGGGGAGGTGGTGGACAGGCGGTCGGGCACCAGCCGCTCAGGTGGGCGGGGAGGGCAGGACACAGTTCCGGGTGTGATACTGACCTGGTGCTGCGAGTCCTTGGTGCCCCAGTGCCGTCTGCTGCCTCGGTGGCCTCTCACAGCTGCTTCCAGACCCCTCCTCAGCCCACCTCCCTGGGACCCACCCTGCCCAGGGCTGAGCTCTCTCTGGGTCCCGAGGGCTCACAGGACCGGCCCCCCTCACCCCCTGGCTCATCAGAAGGGGACAGAGGAGAAACTGGACCAGAAGGGCATAGCACCACCACAGGCCTCCCGGCGTCCCCTCCAAGGGGGCCACTGCTGAGCCCCGGTGACCAGGGCCCTGGCTGAGCCCCTCTCGCCTCGTCGCAGCCTTTGCACGACACAGGTGTCACGGCCTCCCTGTGAGCACCTGCTCTTGTGCGCCGCCCGTGGTGGATGAGGACCCTGGGCCTGGCTGAGTGGGGGACCGGTCCACGCGGCGCCCTGCGGCCACAGCTTTCCAGGAGGAACAGACGGGTACTTACTGGTCCTTGTCATGCCTCTTCCTTGGCCACTTCCCTGAATAAGGCAACGAGGGCCTCCAAATGGCCTCCCCGCCCGCCCTGCATCTCGGTAGCTCTGCCAAGATGCATTTCATTACTGACCCAGAGCACGGCCAGGGGAACAAAAACCTTCAGTCGTGCCGGGCTGACCCGTTATTGTTGCTGTTAAACATTTATTAAATACCGTGCGCCCAGCCGAGGCCGGGGAGATGGTAACGCTGGGGTGATTGAGTGCTTTCGGCGAATCACACCACGAATCCCCTCCTCTCAGCAGCCCCAGGGGTCGAGGGGCACGGCCCCTGGGCTCCGAGCTAGGTTTCAGGGCTGTGGACAGTGTTTGGAGGAGCTGGAGTCTAAAGGAGCCCATTCTGACCTGGAGAGAGGGGCTTTGGCGGAACTGGACAGAGGAAGAGAAACGTGGGGACAGAGGAAAAGGAACAGGGGCAGCACGTGGCAGATGGAAGGTGTGCACTCAGGAGTGACAAGGAAAGGAAGAACGTCGTTGCCTTCATGGGGCCTTGGGCTGTGACTGTGTGTGGGAGGGGCTGGAACGGAACCAGAGGTGAGCAGAGGAGGGGGCGGGGGAGGGCGGTGGGGGCGCGAGGGGGTCGGGGGAGGACGGGGGAGGGGCAGGGGAGGGCGGGGGCTGGTGGGAGAGGCCGGGGTGGTGGTGGAGGGCGGCGGGGGGTCGCGGGGGGTCGTGGGGGCTCGTGGGGCAGGGGAGGGCGGCGGGGGGCGGGGGGAAGACGGGAGGAAGAGGAGATGGAGGAGGTTGAAGGCAGAGCAGGAGGTGGCGACCCAGGCAGTGACGCACGGGCCAGGCCGAGGAGGGAGAAGTCCGCCGGCCTCACCCATAGCCGGCCCTGCTGGAGGCACCGGCCTCTCCCATCCCCGCAGCCCTGCCCACGCCCTGGACCCCCTGAGAGGACGCAAACAGGTGGAGTTCACAGGCCGTGTACCGGAGGGGCCAGCCCTGTTAGCGATGGGACCCCACCTTCAGGCCAGACACCCCTCGCAGCCAAGGGCACCGCAGGGCCAGGCCTTCCATCTGGAGCAGAGAGCAGTGTCCCCAACTTCCCCACACAGCTGCTGGCATTTGTGGGGCAGCCACCTCGGTGCTGAGGCTGGGAGACCTCGGCTGGAACCTGCTGCCCGTGTGACCCAAGGGGATGATTCAGCTCTCCTGTGATATCAGCAAAATCGTCCTCCTTCCACAAAGCGGAGACACAGCCAGCGCAGGAAAGGTGCCAGGAGACGCTCAAAGTGTTCCAGGGGCCGCCCTCCCAGGCTGAGGGCCCCCAACACAGTGACTAGGCCACCTCCTGTCCAGAGAGCTCCAAGCTTGCCCGGGTGGCTGAGTGGACCGTGCCCAGGAGAGGCCTGGCCGAGGCAAGCCTCCAGTGAACCGCCCAGTGGTTCCTAGAGATTGTTTTGGGGGGAGGGGGTCAGAGGGCAGGTGGATTTAAAAAAAATAACTTTTACTTTAGGATAATTTTAGATTTAGAGAAAATTTACAAAAAGGGCACAGAAAGTACCTGCGCATCCCTCCCCACCCCAGTTTCCTCCGACACTGAAACCTTACGACCCCACCGTGCACTTGGCAACGGGGAGAAACGGACGTGGGCACCTCACCGCAACCCCAACTCCAGGCTTTATCTGTGTTTCACCTGTTCTTCGTTAATGTCCCACGAAGAGGTTTCTTTTCAGCTGGATTGAGACACAATTGACCCACAACCTTGTGTGAGTTCAAGGTGTGCAACGTGGTGGTTAAATACACTCGTGACCTGCAAGACGATGACTCAGCCTGAGCTGGTGCCTCGTCACGGCCTCTGCTACCCCCTCCGCTCCGGGCACCGGTC
Organism: Phocoena sinus; assembly: GCF_008692025.1. Classification (NCBI taxonomy): domain Eukaryota; kingdom Metazoa; phylum Chordata; class Mammalia; order Artiodactyla; family Phocoenidae; genus Phocoena; species Phocoena sinus. The sequence goes on from NC_045772.1 coordinate 1,192,021, forward strand.
CTTCCGCACGTGCTGCCCCTTTTCACTCCCTGCCTCGCCCCTGATTCCCCTCTACTTAGGCGCCCACGTGGCCGAGCTCACATCTCTGCTTGGCCAATGCCATAGTCTTTCTGCACTATTGGCAGGGTGGTGTCACCTCCTCTAGGAAGCCCTCCCTAGACCCATCCGTCAGGCCAGGCTAGATGCCCTTCGGGGGCGCCTCCAGGATCTCAAGGCCTCCCCGCCTGGTGGAGACACAGAGAGAGACAGCCCCGGAGCAGCTGTGGCCAGGACCGAGGGGCTCACGACGAGCACACGGACACTCAGCTAGACGACCAGCCTCCGCGGCACACGCAGGCCTGACCAGGGATGGAGGGCGTCCCCGGCCCAGTGTGCAGCCTGAGGCTGGACCCGGGAAGGCGGCTTGCGGCAGCAGAGGTGACAGCGGCCACCGGGGGGCACTGTTGGCCAGCGCTCCCTGAGCTCTGGCAGAGGCTCTTGCAGCGGCTCTGGGGCTGCCACATCCCTGATTGTCTGATTCCCGGGCTGAGAGTGGCTGGAGGCGCCTGACCTGGAGGCTCCATGGGAACCGAGGGCCCAGGGAACTGGGAGCTTCCAGAAGTGAAGCTGGGGCCCCTCTGGGCTGCGAACTGACCCCATAGAGGCCGGTCAGCCAGGAGGCTGCGAGGGGGCTTCAGGTCCCTCCCGGCCTCACCTGGAGGCCCAGGCCTGCCACTGTGTCCCCCTGACCCGCCCGGGCCAGCTAAAGCCGAGGGACCTGGAGCACCGGGGCCCCTGTTCTCCGAGGAGCCTGGCAGACAGAGACCCTGTCCCTTCCTCCCTCTCCCCGCTACCCCATTCCTAGGCACAGCGCAAATCCCAGGGGCCCACCCATGGAGCAGGGTGACTGGCCGGTCCCCAGAGGGCCTCCCTCACTCCTCCGACCTCTCTGGTCACCTCCTGGTGGCTGTGCCCCTGACTGCACAGCGCACGCCCATAGCCCTGCTGGCGGACCCCCCAGCCTGGTTCACTCCCAGCGGCTTCTCCTCTCTTTCTCCCCGTGCAACTGTGACATCCTTCCTTGTTGGAACACAGACTTTCATTTCTCCCAAACCTGGTGGCATTACTTGCTGGCTCCGTCCAGCTGATTCCTTCCTAGTTGCTGGCAGGAAAATCTGCTTCTCTCCCAGGGACACTGTGCCTCTCGGAGGCCCCTCGGCGTGGGATGGAGGACCCTGCTGCATCGCCCTTCACGTCCAGACGCCGCACGCGCGTGACGAGGCAGCCGCCCTGCTGCCCGGCCAGGCAAAGCCCGTCCAGGCTGTCTCTAGAGCCCCAGCAGAGAGGCGATACCCAATGTGCAGAGAGTCAGTCTTAATTCCCCGCATTTCCTCCCCGCTTTACGGAGGGAAAACGGACAATTAAGAACTGAATGCGCGTAAGGGTTGCAACTTGGGGACATGCTGTGTATACAGGCTGTGAAATTGCCACGCAATCGAGCCCATTAACATGCCACCCCCCCCCCCCGGGACCATCTTCCCCCGTGTTTTGTGTGTGTGGTGGGAACACCTGAGATCCGCCCTCTTGGCAAGTTTCGCGCACACGACGCTCGACTGTGAACTGGAACCCCATTGCACAGCCGCCCAGCTTGTTCATCCCACAGCTGGATTTGGTGCCCTGGACCCACACCTCCATTTCCCTTCCCCAAGCCCCTCGGGACCACCATTGAGAGTGATGACGTTTTGACAGCTAGATGGATATCGAGCATTCGACTGACAAGCAGGTTCATTTTGATTAAAATTTAATACTAGTTAATTCACTTAAAAAAAAGTGAAACCAGATTTATTCTTATTGAGGGCATTTTAATTTACATGCTTAGGTTGGTGTGACAATTAAATGAACAGTGACTGGAGTATAATAAACACTCAACAAAAATTATTCGTAAAATTTCAAACTTTATGGCAGCATGTTTTATATTTTTTTCAATCACCTGAGATTTTCTTTGGGACAAATACAATTCCTTTATTGTTCTAATGTTTTCCCATGACATTCATTATTTATAATTTCCATTTCGCCTTTTAATTTTAATAAATGATCCTTAATACTTTGGGATAAAATAACTTTTTTTAAAAAACATAGAAAATATTTTTATCTCTTAAGCTTTCATTTGCATTTTTATGAAAATGTATCCACAATGCGTATATGTTCAATACAGTTACATTTTCTTATTTAAATCTTTAATTCATTATTTTTAGCCAAACACAAAGTAGACGTATCTTGATAAAAATCTAGTGATTTGCTGAAATACAGTTAAGAAAAAAAAAAAAGTGTGAATTGTGCCTGTTTCATGACTCAACTAAATGTCATGGTCCATGCAGAGGACACCCGGACAGGTGATGATGACGCTTCGCTGTCTTTGGTATTTGAGAGACTTTTTGTCGTTTAGAAATGGTTTCGAATTGTGTTGCTTGTCAAAGCAGGATGACGGTATGTATCGTATTTCACAGTTTGTTGTGTGACCTGTAACTTTAAGCATTTATGTGAAGGGGGGGCACTTGGGTCCCATCTCCTCTCCTGCCCTCCTGACCCTCGGGGTGGTTTTCCTGCCCTGTTCTCACCAGAACTTTCCATCTGCGTTTATGGAACGAACCCCCGACTGTAGGCCCGAGTCTCACTGATCCCTCCCTGGGACCCGGCAGGGGATCTGAGTGAGCTCCGCGCTTGGAAGGATCCCTGGAAACTCCAGACGGTCGGGAGCCCAGATGTTAAGGAAAAAATGCACAGGGGTAACTCAGAGGAGCGTGGGCGCACGGGGGACCAGGAGGTGGGGGACGCGGCCTCTCCGGAGTCCGGGTCGGAGGGTGGCCCGGGGGGAGGGGCTCGGCCACTTTGTGGGGCGGAGTTGAGGTCGACTGAGGGGACCGGGCCTGGCAGGGGTGGCACCTCCTTCAAGTCAGATATCACTAGAGGGCTTATTCTTATCTGTAGTTTCCATTTCTTCTTCAGGGGCCATTATTTGTTTAAGTGAAAAGGAAGCCAAGCAAGCCATTTAAAGCATCCGTTTTTGGCTTGTTTCTCTAGAGATCCCTGACCGAGCACCCCGATGGGACCCCCGGTCTTACCCCCTCACGCTCTCCCCAGAGACTCGCCCGTCCCCAGCCTCTCCAGGGCCACCCCATCCCCCAGTCTCAGGGAACCTGGGGCAGCTCACACTGTACAGGGGGCAGCTGATGGCCCCGCGTCTTGCTTTGGGTCCATGAGCCTCCTTCCCAGGAAGGAGCCCAGGAGGCTCGGGCGATGGTGGCTTGTTTATTTGGTTCTGTTCCGGGTCTGAGGCTCTCTGGACACAGGGGCTCAGCTGGCGCTCACTGTCCTCGGGGCTTTACGGGGACAGCACCCCACCAGGGCTTCAAGTCGCTCTAGGAAGTCCCCGGGCAGGTCTTTGGCCGGTCTTTGTGCTTGAGCAACTGGACGCCACACCCAGGGAGCTAGGACTCCTCCTCGAATGGCTTCCCAGCCTGGACAGCGGCAGGAGGCTGCGGCCCCATCTCCACACAGGCCTGGATTAAAGCCCTCTGTGTGCGGATCTCACTCTGTCTTTAACTCCCCACAGGAAACCGACGGGGGAGGCAGTCTCGGCAACATGCCCCCCGAGTCCAACCCTCCTCTCTGACATAAAGAGCCGTGTAATTTGAAAGTTCATTTAGTTTGACCAACTCTCGTCCACTCTCCATTGCTGTGAAATTAACAGGAAAAATTACATATTGCTAGAAGACAGGGACCTCGGACCATGGGTGCGTCAGCTTATGCAGGTTTGATAAGCTGAAGACATTAAAAATGGAAGAGACAGCTCTAGGTAGACCAGTCGGCCTGAAATTTTAATAAGCTGCAGCTCTGGGCAGAAGCCGGCATCTGGAGGGAGGGAGAAGCCGGGCTGGGGCAGCCAAGGGCCCAGTGTCCTGAAAGGAGACAGGGCCATGCCTGGTCTGTCCCAAAACCCCTCCACACAGACCCCACCAGGCCATCCAGGGTGTCATCACTCCCAGCGTGTCCCCTCCTCCCCTGCAGGGGCTCCCGGGGGCAGGGCGTTTGCCCATGTTCCTCTTAGTGCCTTAGATGCCCTGGCACGTGTGAGGCCAGGGCTGGGGGGGGGTTTAATGTTCCTTTTATAAATAATCAAGTCACTAAATACCTGCAGAGTTCCTAGAAATAACAGGGACAGTTGATGAAGCATTAACATTCCTTGCAAGTGCCCCTGAGAGAGTGTGTCTGAGGGATCCTGGGTCCACCATGGCGGCTGGTCCCGCAGGTGAAGGTGCTGAGAGACCAGTGGTGTCCTCTGTGTGTGGTGTCCTCCGTGTGGTCCACGGGGCCCTGGCCGTGGAGCAGTGGCTGCAGAAGCCCCGGGAGCACAGTGGCACTGCTCACCCTCTCTGCTCTGCCATTGGGGTGGCCATCCCAGGCAGGTCCAGCCAGGATGCCGTGGTCAGTCCTTCTACCCTCCGGTTGCAGCTCAAGTAGGAGCAGGTTTTGCCTCGATACTGCTATGTGTTTCTACCTCCATGTGATGCTGGCCGGGGGGGAAACTGAGGACACAGAGGGCAGAGATGCAGGAAGGAGCCTGTCCGGCGGGCTGAGTGGCAGCCACCAGGTTATCCTGTGTGAGCTGCCCAGCCGGGTGGTTCCTGCATCAAAGGCCCGAGCCTTCCGTCCCCTGTGGAGGCTTGCCCGTCCCCGTCTTGGTCCCGCAGACCAGCAGCTCCGTGTGGTCCCTGCGGGCCTGTCATCTCCCATCCTTCCGCTTGGAGTGTCCCCAGTGCCCCTCAGACCGCCTGGCTGGGCTCCTGCATTGCATCTTCAGGGATCTGCACCACACGCCCACCGGTAGTGGGCCCGCCTGTCCTGGCACCTCTGACCTTCTGAGCACCTGCCTTGCAGCACCACCCACACAGGTGGGACCGTGCCTGTCTGCCCGTCGGCATGAGGCCCTCAAGGGAACAACACCGTCCATCACCCTCTGTGCCCCGCCAGGGCCCCTCCTGGTCCCTAAAGCTGCCCCGTGGTGGGGGTGGGGAATGGGGGCCTACGGCGGAGCTCCGGGGAGGTGAGAGATGGTGGGTAGGAGCAGGGCAGCCTGGGCTGGTCGGGGTCCCCCTGCTGAGATGTCCCAGGTCAGCAGGGCACCGGGGCCCCCCTGCAAGGTGGTGGCGTGGTCCCGGGAAGCAGTGGCCGCGTGGATCGAGTGGATGGGGGGGGACGCAGGGAGTAGAGTCATCCCTGGATGTTCCGAAGGTACAGAGAGCGAGGCTTGCTGGGACGGATGTCACGTGGGGACGAGAAAGGACTCCTGGGATTTGTGGTTATAGTGCCCAGTGAATGGTAAACCATCTTCTGACGGGGACGGCCGGCGGGGAGGGGGCGTCGGGGCTGGCATGTGGAAAAGTGAGAATCTGTTTGGACGTGGTGTGTGATGGTGAATTTTATGTGTCATCTTGCCGGGGGCCACGAGGCGCCCAGAGGTTTGGTTGGACATGCTTGTGGGTGTGTCTGAGGGTGTTTCGGGAGGAGATTAGCATCTGCACCAGAGGGCAGAGCAAAGCGGGCGCCTCGTCAGCGTGGGGCCCGCGTCCGTTCTGCGAAGCCTGAGTGGAGCAAACGGGGAGGAGGGAGCTTTGCTCTCGCTGCCTGGCTGGCCTCGAGCCGGGCAGGGGCTCCCTCTGCCCTTGGACTGGAACCCTCACCCTTGGTGTCCTGAGCACCCAGCTTGCAGGCCGCGATGGTGGGTCTTTCCATCCCCATGATCAATGAGCCGCTTCCTTGTAATAAGTCATCTATCTGTGCAGAACCCTGGTCCAATGTTTGTGTATTAGGGGTACCTGAGCGTTGACTGGACCTCCAAGAAGAGATGGCCAGAGACACTGGGACACCTGATTGAAATCCTCTGGAGAAGCCTGGGAGGGGCAGCGTCAGAGGGACGGGCCAGACTGATGGGACTTACTGATCACTCAGGGAGGAAGAGAAGGTGGACAGGAGGACAGGAGGGCCCGTCCATGTGCGCAGCCCTGAGTCCTGAGGTCTGGACGGGGAGGGCAGCCGACGGGGGAAGGTAGACGTGGTGCAGGGCCTGTGCAGGGAGCTCTCCCACCTGGATGCTTCCCAGGAGCTGCAGGCTGAATCCAGGACATGAGTGCCCGCTGGACACTCAGGTCCAGGGGAGCTGCGTCCCCCCAAACCCAGGCTGGCATTTGGCCCCCATGGAGCTGGCCCCCAGAGGGCACGATGAATGTTTGTTGCGTAATCGGTGGCAGAGAGAGGCTGCACGTTTGGTGCAACCTCAGGGGCCACCCAGAGCATCTCCAGCCCTTTCACCTGGGCTGGTCCATGAGCCTCGGGGCGGGGCTGGGTTCGCAGGTCTCAGGTGGGTTCCCAGGGACTCATGGCGGATGCGCCCCGAGCCAGATGTCCTCGAAGGCGGTTGAAGGACACCCTCCTCTTCTGATCCTCGCTTGTTCAAGCCACCAAACGTGGTTCAACCGCATGTTTGCCAGACGAATTTACCTCCACGTTCTCTTCTCCGGGGAAAACTCCTTCATGGCAGAGAGCAGCACGAGGGAAACTGCTACCCTGAATGGACTGTTCTCTTACGAGCCTGTTCTGTCCCCAGAGGAACCAGGCACACAGGTGTTCAGGGACCTCATACCTTGAGAGTTTGAACAAAGACATTTGTGGGCACAAAACCACTGAGTAACCAGGACAGGATTCTTACACAGCCCTCCCTGGCTGGCCCCTGTCCCGGGGTGGGGGGGGGTGGATTTCAGGCTCAAGTGCCCAGCAGACCCCCACCCGCCTCCGGCATTGCGGCTGATGGAAAGCAAGGCAGAGAGAAGCCTCCTGCAATGAGGAGATTGAAGATCACACCCACGGGCCTCCGCTGGAGATGAGCACATTGTGATCAATGATTCACGAGTTACGTGCAGAAGGAGAAATAGCGATCCCCCGCCGCCCCTGCGAGGCTCGCGCTCGATGCAGCAGCTGCTGGAGGAAGAAGGGCCAGCGCGGGTCTGGTGCTCAGGGACTCTGCGTGTCCCCTGGGGTTGTGGGGTGAGTGGCACTGGGGCGACAGGGGCCTGGAGGGCAGCACCTTCCCCGGGTTCCTTCCGGGCAGAGAGGCCAGACCTCGAGGGCCGTCACTGTGCAGCCAGCATCAATGGTAGAGGGACCAGGAAGGCTCAGTGCGAGAAATATCGACACGTTGAGACTTGGGCCCGATGGTGGGAGGTGCACCCGTGTGCGGTGAGCCCTGGAGTGAAGACACAGTGCAGTGTTGCCTGGAGAGGCCGGGTGCCCGCCGGACTCTGGGTACCTCTGGTGTGCAGGACTTGTCAAGCTTGCCAGCGCCTGGGGACCCCGCTCCTGACCCTGGTCCCTGACGTCCGGGTGCCTGGGCCCAGGTGACTGTGCCCTTGGGGGCAACAGGAGGAATCCCTGATTCTGGGACGGTACAGGTAAAAATCTGTACTTAAGGATGTTCCTCTTTTTCACCACACTTACCCATATTAAGCATTCAGTCTAATTTTAAAAGCAATCCTTTTAAAAATAAAAAGGAAAAGCATAGAAAGTTATGAAAAGAAGTGTATGCTCTATTTTGCAGGTGGATGCTTGGATGTCTTTGGCTCCGGGCAGAGGACACATGTGGGGTGAGGACAGAGTCTAGAGCTTTACCCACGTGAGGATCCCGAGGGGAACAGGACGGGGCGAGAGCGAGGTGGGGAGACGCCAGCCCCCCGTGCCAACAACACACGTTCTAGTGGCTTCTGCAAACGCTTTAAATCAGAAGGAAGCAGCTGTTGTCTTCCCGATTCAAGAAATAGGAGGAGATGTGCGTTCCAGACCAGGATTTGGGGTTGTTCTAACCCTGGTCCATGCTTCCCATGCTGCTGAGGAAACTCCCTGGGCTGTGTGCTTTCACCAGCACGACCCTGACACAGGGCCCGGAGCCACCCCAGGTGGGGGTGCGGGGACCTACACAGTCAGGTCTGAGCCTCAGGTGCACTGAAGTCGCATGAGAATTAAAACCACCCAGGCTGCATCCCTCCCAGCTAAGAACCTGGGGTGGGGCAGAAGTGGGGGACCTGGGAGGAAGAAGCTCTGGATGGGAGAATTTCCAATGATGCGTGTGGACCATCCCCCTTCCAGGAGGCGGAGTTTCATTCCCACCCCCCGGACCCCCTCCAGCGCGGGCTGGACTTTGGTGACTTGCTTCAGAAGGAGAGGCTGAAGGCGAGGGGAGGAGCCCGAGGATCTCTAGGGCGGTGGGAACGCATCCTGATTCTTGCCACTGCCCCAGAGATCAGGGGGTCAGGGGCCAGCCTCACAGCCTTGCCCTGGGTGGACAGCAGCACAGAGAGGGTGCCATGAGCCCCCTGGCCCCGGGAACGTGGGAGGTAACTGACAGGATATCAGCCTGTTCACATTGAAGCAGGATTTGAGGATAAATAGACCTGAAATGGGAAGAGAAACAGACCTCCGCCCACAGCAGAATCTTAAGTACAGGCCAGAGGTAGAGGGGTCGAGTCAATACCACTGGATCCCGGAGCGGGAAGGAACTCCAACCCTGCCCAGAGAGAAGCCAGCCCCCGCTCCGGTTCAGATGCCTTCAGGGAGCCTAGGGAAGAGCTTGCCCACATGGTGGAGTTGCTCAGACCTCACTGTTCCTTTTAGGGCTTCCTGAAAACCTCTTTATCTGGGCAGCAGCCTACACAGCCAGCCCGAGTCAGGGTGGACAGCCCTCCCTGGGCAGGGGCCAGGTCACTCACCCGGCTGGCAAAACCTCTGCTTGTCCTTCAAGGCTCACCTCAGACCTGCCTCCCGGGTATCCAGCCCCCGACACCCCTTCCTGAGGCGTGTGGGGAGCAGCATGCCTGACTCTCTTTGGCAGGAGGTCACCGGTGGGCCGTGGGCAGTGGGCCGTCAGCAGGTTTGATCAGGGGAGCTGATCAGACCTGAAGCCAAATAATTTGCATGAGTGTCACCACCCTGGGTGGGAAGTGTAACCGACAGAGCTTCCGTCCCCTCCCATGCATCCGGACAATTAGGCCAGCGGGTGGAGGGCAGCTGTGCTCACACCCTGCTTCCTGCTCTCTCATTGGACGTCCCGGGTCACCTGCTCCAGCACTGGACGTTCTTGGTGGCAGAAAAGTCAGGACTGAATGCTCCCTCATGAGCTGCGGGGAGCTGGACCCCAGAAAATTTTAGGGTTTTATGACTTAAATTTTTTTTTTAAATAAACTTTTAATTTTATAACTAAAATTAATTTTTGTAAATTTATAATTACAAAATCCCAATTTCTGTACATTTTAGATTTACAGAGAATTTGCAAAGATAGTCCAGAAAGTTCCCATGGGCCTCATAGTCAGTCTCTGCTGTTGACACATTAGTGGGGACGTTTGTTACAACGAATAGACAATTCTGTTATGTTAGCTAGAGCCTACAGTTTATTTATATTTAGTTACATTTATTAGGTATTATCTGATGTCCTTTTTTGTCTCCGGGCCCATCCGGGATCCCACGTGACACCAGGTGGTTGTGTGTCCTTAGGCTGTGTGAGCTGCTTAGACGTTCCTTGTTTTGACGACGTGGACGGTTTTGGGGAGGGTGATGCGGGTGTCTTGTAGAAGGTCCGTCAGAGGGGATTTGTCTGTGTTTTTCCCATGACTGGACTGGGCAGTGGGTTCTTGGTAGCAGGACCATGGAGGTGAGGTCCCTTCTCCTCACACCCTGTCAGCCCGACTGATCACTGCTGGTGTGGGCCTTGCACACCTGGCTGAGGTGTTTCTGTTCGGAAGATTCTCTTCCGTTGTTGCTTGTCCACACTCTACTCTTGAAGCACTAAGTGTGCCTTGTCCTCGGGGGCGGAGTATCTACATAAAGTATTTGGAGTTTTGCTCTACGGCAACCTGCCTCTTCTCCCCCTTTATTTACTCATCTGTTTGCATTGTATGGGCTCACGGGTATTCATTTGCTTTTAGGGTTATAATCCAATACTGAATTATTCGTTTCCTCTTCCAAATGCCCCAGCTTTGGCCCTTGGAGCTCTGACTTGGCTCCTGTGTCGTCTGACATAGACCCATTGCCATTTTAAGCACGTGTTTTACCTCGGTGATAATGAAGTGATCGCTGGAAGGTGCAAACGCAGGCGGTCTCGGGGAGCCCTGGGGCATACGGGGCCCCTGGCCAGGCTGACAATTCGGACAGTGGTCTCCGGGTAAGGCACGTCTGCATCTTGTGCTAAATCACTCTACAACTGTTACATTCCTGAACGCTATCTCGTCAGGAGATAAACTCCGATGGGCTTCTGTCCCAAATATCTAGAAGTTCTGTTTAAAGGGACTGGAGACTCTCTGAAGCTCAGACCAGCGTAGAATCCGATTCTGCCGTTGTCTTCCGTGGAAGGGGTCTCGGGCACCTGGTGTAGCCAGTGCTGGGCTCCCGTGAGCTGACGTGCCCTGTGGTCACCCTATGGGGGCGACTTTCAGGTTGCGGTAATGGCAGATTTCCCCGATGGCTCTCAGTGTCTATCTGGATTCGTTTCCTGACAAGGTTGATCTTTTAAAAAGAGGGGTTTGTTGAGGTAACACACTGGATCACGGGCCCACTGGCCTCTAAGGCGTCAGAGTTCCGCACCGAGCACCTGAGAACGCGTTCCCCACACGCCCACCAGCCCCTGTGTTAGGAGAAGCAGAGTGAGCGCAGCGGCCCCCTGTGCGCCGTGGCGCCCCCAGATCCCGGAGGCCGGCCAAGCCCCGTGGGAGGAGACCAGGGGGGATGAAAGTCGACGTCCCCGTCACCCTGCCGGGGTCTGCAGTCAAAGAGAGGCCTGAGGGTGTGGCTGGACTGCAGGTGCCATGTCATCCTGGTCGCTGCTTTATCCCATCTGTCACCTTTAGGGGTTACAGAGGGCTGACGGCCGGTTCCTGGTGACCTGCGGGGGAAACCACACGTTTCACCAAATGTTTGTCTGAACCCCCTGCCCCTTCCACGTCTGCCCAGTGAGATGGAAGGAAGTCCCTTCTCAGCCAGAACAGCCCACGCTGGAGCCAGGTGGACCAGTCCGGGTCTCTGGTCCATCACGTCCAAATCACCCGGGTACTGGTCAGAAACCCAGGTTCTCTGTCCCTCCCAGTGACTCTGCAGACTGGCTCAGCATCCTGTGTTTCGCCTCCCTGACCCTGGGGAGCGCCACAGGCTGGCGGGAATCACCAACACCCTCCTGGGGTTATGCCTCCATCACCCACCGAGCCTGGGCTGTCTGACGGGCGGAGGGAAGGACGGCGTGCTCTTGGCCTTCGGGGCTGGAAAACATCAGCGGCCCTTCGGGGGAGGCCCCTCTCCACTCCCGAGGGCCCCTGAGCTGCCTGCGGCCGCCCCACGGTACCCCCCTTTCCTTCTGAGGATGGCTGTTGTCTCCGGTTGTAATTACTCCCTCACCTTCCTTCCCACAGTTATTCCAAATCCTGTTTCCTCTTATTTCCCAAAGGGCCCCTTGAAATCAACTTTCTCCACTTTCCAAATCGGCAGAGACAGGGAGAAAATGTGTGTTTTTCTTCCTCGATTGTGATTGAAAGGCTGCTTCTGCAGACGCCGTTCCTGGACGCCTGGTCCCCTGTGTCTGTGGGATCTCGGAGGAGCTCACGGGGTGGGGTGGGGGGGTTCCCGCTTACGGAGGGGAGGGGGCGGGCAGGATCCCAGCCTCCGGGAGGTGCCTCAGCAGGGACGGTCCTGATTTAACCGCGCCTGCCTGACACCCCCTGGGCATTTGAGGGAGAGGGAGGCAATAGACGTTTAAATGAGGTGATTAGCAGTTAGAGTCCCCAGCAAGGTGATGCTGAGACCTGTGTGAGTTCCTGATGGAGAGTTCTGGAATTACACGCGGCGTCAAAGCTCACAGGGTGAGATTCACCTGCCCCAGCACAGGGAGAGGCGGCCGAAAGCCGGCTCTCCTCCCAGACAGAAAATGGCAGAGGGGGAAGTGGGGGCTCACATGCCTGTTAGCTCAGCATTGTTTGAAGTTAAAAAAAAAAAAAAAACACTGCAAAATGCCAAAATGCTCATCTATAGGAATTGGGTAAATAAATAATGGTAATACTATGCAACCGTGATAAAGAATGAGATGGGGAATAATCTCTAAGACACATTGTTAAGTGAAAAAAAATTAACCTGCAGAAAAGCAACGTAGCGGCAGCGGTGTGTGTGCAGTAACGCTGGTGTCAGGTGTTGCCTCAAATCCTCGCGACTTCAAATAACACACATTTGTTATCTCAGGGCTCTGTGGCTGGAGCCCCGCCCAGGTCTCACTGGGCTGAAACCAAGACGACTTTCCCAGCCCTGATGCCCCGGACGCGAATCCAGATCCTTCCCCCTGCCTCCTCCAGCATCTCCGGGCTCGGGGACCCTTCTCCTTACCTTGAGAGCCAGCTGGGCAGGCTGGGTTCTTCTCACATACAGCACTCTGATGGCCCCTTCTGCGTCCCTCCTTCACTTTAAAAAACAGGCTTTATTTTTTAGAGTAGCTTTAGGTTCACAGCAAAACTGAGCAGAAGGTACAGGTGTCGCATGTACCCTCTGCCCTTTCCTCCCCTGTATCAACACCCCCCTCCAGATGGTCCATTTGCTACGATTGATGAACCTACACTGACACGCCATCATCACCCAGCCTCCACAGTTTACATCCGGGTTCACTGTACATTCTACGGATTTGGACAGGTGTGTAACAACATGTATCACTATTACAGTATCATAGACAATGGCTTCACTGCCCTAAACATCCTCTGTGCCCCGCCTGTTCATCCCTCCCTCCCCGCCACAGCCCCGGGCAACCACTGGTCTTCTTCCTGTCTCCATAGCTGTACCTTTTCCAGAATGTCACAGAGTTGGTCTCACAGAGTCTGTAGCCCTTTCAGGCTGGCATCTTTCACGTAGTGACACACATTTCAGGTTCCTCCCGTGTCTCTTCACGGCTTGATAGCTCATTTCCTCTTACTGCTGAATAATATTTTATTTTCCGTGTGTGCCCGTGTCATTTATCCATTTGCTTACTAAAGAACATTTTGGTTGCTTCCAAGTTTTGGCAATTACAAATAAAGCTTCTTTAAACCTCTACGTGTGGGTTTTTGTGTGGACATACGTTTTTAACTCCTTTGGGTGAATACCAAGGTGAGTGAATGCTAGGTAGTATGGTAAGAGTGTGTCCAGTTTTGTAGGAAATCACCACACCGTCTTCCACAGTGGCTGAGCCATCCTGCATTCCCATCGGCAATGAATGCGAGTTTCTGTTGTCCCACATCCTCGCAAACACCTGGAGTTGTCAATGTCCTGGATTTGGGCCGTTCCGATAGGTGTGTAGTGGTCATCGTTGTTTAACTTGCAGTTCCACAATGCCACAGGTTTTGGTGTTTCTAGCCCTGAAGTGCTCACACACGGGCAGAATTTTCTAGAAGCAGGCATGACCCTATGATAATTTTTAAACTAAGGAGTTTTCAGATGTAATTATTTATATAATTTATATTTATATATAATTATATATAATTTATATAATTATCACTAAATTTTTCTATAGACATACATGCTTCTTTACTGCTGAGAGAGTGTTTTGCCCGATGGCTCCTGGCCTGATGAGTATCTGTTAAATAAAATTTAAATCAGGTGAAATTTCATCTCTAGTTTCTGCATGGAGCCCCCCTAACTCTCTAGGACCAGAAACTCTTGGCAGGGTGTGATTCTAATTATTTGGTCAGATTGAGTTATTAAGAAGCTGAGCTTGAAGCTCCTGTCTTAATGAGGGCCCGGGCTGACCCATCATTAGCTGGTTGTGGTGCGTGTCCTCTGGCCAAGGTCACACGGTGGGAGGGTCAGGCGGCTGCTGGCGAGAAGTCCTTATGCCATCATGGAGAACATGGCCCTTCCAAGGTGTTGCCGCAGTAATGGACTTGACGACTCACCTCTTGTTTGAGGACTACAACAGCTAAAACCAGTGTGGCAACTATAGAAAAACAGAGGATGAAAAACAGTCAAACCCTAAATGAGGAAGATCCCCCTTGACTTCTGGCTTGTCCTTTGTGTTTTGCAATGACTTTTACCGAGAGATGAAGCCATGACAGAATCCATTATTCTCTATGTATTAGGGTTCTCCAGAGCAGCAGAACCAGTAAGATATTTATATGTAACAGAGGTTTATTTCAAGGAATTGGCTTAGGTGATCATAGGAATGGCAAATCCAAAATCTATAGGGCAGGCTGAGTTTATTCCTTCCTGCATCAATCTGCTTGGGCTGCTGTAACAAAATGGACTGGGTGGTGGTTTTTTGTTTTTTGTTTTTTTTTTGTGGTACGCGGGCCTCTCACTGCTGTGGCCTCTCTCGTTGCGGAGCACAGGCTCCGGACGCGCAGGCTCAGCAGCCTTGGCTCACGGGCCCAGCCGCTCCGCGGCATGTGGGATCTTCCTGGACCGGGGCACGAACCCGTGTCCCCTGCATCGGCAGGCGGACTCCCAACCACTGCGCCACCAGGGAAGCCCGACTGCGTGCTTTTTAAACAAAAAAGCTTATGTCTCATGGTGTTCTGGAGGGTGCAAGTCCAAGATGAGGACGTCAGCAGGGCACCTGAGCTCTGGTGAGAGCCTCTCCTGGAAGCCAGTCCAGCGGGCTGGCACGAGTTATTTCATGCAATGCGTGGTGAGGAGGGGGAAGGGTTGTGCAGCTATAGCTCACGGGGGAGACCCTCATGGTGAGCCAGGTAAGCTGTGCGGGAGACGAGCCCCAGGGCTCACCCAAGCTTCAGACTTAGTTCGTCCACGCAGACTTGCTGTGGGTCTCCCTCTGAGATGGACCCTCACCCTTGACAGGACAGGGACAATAAAAATCAAGCTGAATGAGGTCACTGAAGATAGTGGATTATGAACCTCCCCAAATTCTCTCTTCCTTTGAGCAATGAGAAAGCTGCAGAAGTTGTCAGAATCAACTTTTTCAGAACCTGAAATGAACCAAACCTTTTCAGCAATCTGAAGAACATTTATTCAATAATAACAACTGAATCTTGGTCAGAAGAGTAAGCTTGGTAGCATTTTATTTTGTCCTATTCTCATATTCCTTTCTGCAGTTCCACAGTAGCCTTAAAAGACAGCAGCCTCCAATTATACTGAAACCCAGCAGCCTAAAACTCACCTCAAGGGGCAGGGTTGGAGCTCCTTCCAAGCCTTATCTGCAGATGGCTGTCATGATTGGACTTGTCTGGTGGCTCCCTGGAAGACCTCACGTGCAAGGTTGTCTTTATTTAACCTAACTCAGAGCTTGCACAATGCAAAGTGCCTTTTTCCTGGAAAGCGTTTGTCAAAAACAGTAGAGGAAATTGTTAACTTTGCAGCTACCTGAGGTGGTGGATAACAGTT
This sequence comes from Phocoena sinus, assembly GCF_008692025.1. NCBI lineage: Eukaryota > Metazoa > Chordata > Mammalia > Artiodactyla > Phocoenidae > Phocoena > Phocoena sinus. The sequence goes on from NC_045772.1 coordinate 1,207,441, forward strand.
GAGACAAACATTAGACAAACTAAAAAGGTTTTTAGAAATCTGGGGAATGAGCTGTCCACCAGGGTTAGTCCTGGGAATCTAGAAAATACTTGCATGTACATGGCAGAGAAGACAGTTAGGAAGACCTGAGGAGGCCCTGAGCTCTCACCTCTGGCTGACCTTAAGGCTCTGCACAAGCAGGAAGTGAAGGTTAAGGCAGAGTTGTCAGATGCCTGGTTGAGTGTTGAACGTGTGTCCCAACATGCTCATAGAGCCCCGTGGCAAAGATTGGGAGACTTATGGATTCCAGCTGTTTTAGAAATCTCTGTCCAATTATTAGCTGATTGCTAAGCTAACCAAGCAGAAACCTTAGTGTCCAAACATGACAAAGAATACTGAATTCAGAGAATTAGTTAAGAAAATCACTAAATAAACAACAATAACAGCAGTGACAACCAAAATAAACAGCAACATCAAACCCTGGGGAGGGTGGGGGGAAGAATCTACTTTCCAGAGTTGCTACATTATATTATGGGAATATATAGGAAAATTTGTTTCTCAACACAAAGAAGTATATTTTCTAAGAGTGAATCCAACCAGAAGATATAGAAATTATAAATGTATATGCATCTAAAAACAGAGACTCAAATACATGAACAAAAGCTGAAAAAATGGAAGGGTAAAATAGACAATTCAACAATGATTGTTGGAGACGTTAATATCTCATTTTCAGTAATGGAGAGAACAACCAGGCTGAAGATGAACAAGGAAATAAAAGACTTGAACAACTTGTAAACCAACCAGATCTAGTAGACACTGCAGCACACTGCACTCAACAGCAGGAGAATATATGTTAGACATTCTCTGTGCACGTGGAACATTCTCCGGTACAAACCACCTGTTGGACCATAAAACAAGTTTCAGTATTTTGATAAGTTTGGAATCTTACAAAGTACGTTCTCAAGCCACAAGGGAATAAAGTTAGAAATCAAAAACATAAGGAAATCTGCAAAATTCACAAATACCTGGAAATTAAACAACGTATCTCTAAGTATTCAATGGTTCAATGAAGGAATTGCAAATAAAATCAGAAGATATTTTAAGATGAATCAAAGCAAAAACTCAAATATTGAAACTTATGGGGTGCAGCTCGTCCATTTCTTCAAAGAAGTCTGCTAAACATTGGCAGCTAAAGCAGCATTTAGAGGAAATTTATAGCAGTAAATGCCTATATTACAAGAAGAAAGATCTCAAATCAATAATCTAACCTTCCACTTTAAGATTAGGTTATAGCCAAAACAAGGAGAGAGAAGGAAATAATATTAGAAAATACATGAAAAAGAGAATAGAAAAACAATGGAGAAAATCAGTGAAGCTAATCTCCGAAATCTCCCCAACTGATTGACAGATTCAACACAATTCTTGTCAAATCTCATCTGGTTTCTTTGAAGAAATAGACAACTGATTCTAAAATTCCTATAAAAATTCAAGTAATCAGAATAGCCCAGTCAATCTTGACAAAGATGAACAAAGTTGGAAGACTAAAACTTCCCAATTTCTAAACTTACTATGAAGCTGCAGTAATCATGACTAAAAAGCACCGAACTATATACTTTTTTAAAGCGTGAATTTTATGGTGTGTGAATTATATTTTGGAGAAAAAACATTTCAAGTTAGTTGACATTTTTGACGTCTGAACATTTCAGCAACATCATGTCTGCAAATTAAGCCTTCTCATAATTAGTTGCTCTAGGGTTTCTGGCAAAGGAGGATCTTGGTTTGGAAACATACCAGCGCCCCCTGGGGAGGGCTGCTGACCATGTGTGTGGCTCTTCCCCTTTTCAAACCTGGATGATATCAGTGGGACTCCGTGTGCAGGTTTTTGAATTTGAAATGAAACTTAGGAAGCAGGGTTATAAAAATATTTGCTGCTTGGTAGCTGACGGAAAATGACATTTTAGGAAAACTCAGTCTTCTCACGCCTGACACACCCACACACTTCTGACACGGGATGTGTGCGGGTTTTTCCCCCACCAAGCAGTTCTGTGACACCAGCTGGGTTTCCTACAACTGGCTCAGTTCTAACACCATCTTCCTGGAGTTAGTGTCAGATCCCACAGCCTAAGGGCTTAGTCCCACAAGACTGTTCCCCCCAAGTTCAGATGCCAATCCCCAGGTTACCCACAACCTCTGTCCAATTTGGCTCTAACTCAGAGGTTTCTGAGACCCGCTCCTTAGGTTTGATAAGTTGATAGGGGGGCTCACAGAACTCAGGGAACCCTTACTGACATGTATGGCTTTACTGTAGGAAAAGGATACGATAAGGGACACAGGTGAACAGCCACGTGAAGATGCACAGGGCGAGGTCTGGGAGGGTCCTGAGTGCAGGGGCTTCTGTCCTCCTGGAGTTGGGGTGCGTCACCCGCCCGACACGTGGTTGTGTTCACTAGCCCAGCAGTTCCCCTAACCCCGGGACAACTGGGATTCTATAGTGGTTTCATCACATGGGCGTGATCAGTATTAACTCAGTCTCCAGCCTATCCTGGGGGGTGGGGGTGTGGCTGAGAGTTCCAAGTTTCTGGCCGTGGCTCTTTCTGGTGACCGGCCCCCATCCGGAAGCCCACCCAGAGTGGCCTCATTAGGACAAAGGATGCTCTAATCACCCAGGAAATTCCAAGGGATTTTGGAGCCCTATGCCAGCAACCAGGGGCAGAGACCAATAAGTATTTTTCTATTATTTTCCAGTATTTTACAATGTAATTGTTTTGTTTTTCTAACTCCTAATGAAGGCTTCGGGCACGTGGTTAATAAACCTCCTGTTCAGGGCTTGGCAGCTGCAATTAAGCACTGGGCACTCTGTTTACATGTGCTGCCCAGGGAGGACGCTTGGGACCCCAGGCACCTCCGGTCAAGAGGAACTGGGTCTCTGGCCAGCCAGTGGCAGACGCAGCCCTCGTGCCGGCCTTGGGAACGGTGATGGATGGTTGCAGCTCAGCGTGTGGCCTGTGAGGGCTCGGAGACCCCGAAAGAAGGAAGTGGGGGGCAGAGCAAGTTAGCTGGTCCCCCAGTTCCCCTGCAGCCCTGAGCCTGGCTTCTCAATGAACAACTTTGCCTCCTTGTTCCTAGTTTCTCACAGAGTGTGTTGGGAGATGGTCTCATTTATGGCTTGAAAAAATGCCTCTCTCTTCTCCCATTGGACCAGCCTGAGGCCCACCATTACTATGGGGTGTTTTTCCACAAAGTTTTTAAGAAAAAAAGAAAAAGCCCTTTCACTAAAATGAATCAACCTATTTTCTGTTCTCATGGCGAATATTTAATAAATGAAGCAATTTAGAAGCCACTTAAAATGTTATTGGTGAGGCAGGGCCACGGAAATCAGCCCAGGGATACCGTGAACTCCAGGGGCCTGCACCAGGGCAGGGTCCAGACCATAAATAAAGAAGTGCAGGATGTCTGGTGCAGGGAGCTACTCGGAACTTTAAAAAGAACGTAAAGTTGTAGACGAACGCTTCCAGGGCGCCCTGCCCTCCCCATTCATCCCACAATCCTCTCTCCACTGCTGCTCTCCATCTACCCACAAAATAGCAGGCATGCCAGCAGAGAGCACGCCTCTCTTTTTTTTTTGCGGTAGGCGGGCCTCTCACTGTTGTGGCCTCTCCCATTGCGGAGCACAGGCTCCGGACGTGCAGGCTCAGGGGCCATGGCTCACGGGCCCAGCCGCTCCGCGGCACGTGGGATCTTCCCGGACCGGGGCACGAACCCGCGTCCCCCACACCGGCAGGCGGACTCTCAACCACTGCACCACCAGGGAAGCCCACGCCTCTCATTTTTAATACAGTTTTATTTTCCTGGCACATAGTAGGTGTCAGTATAATTTTATTAAATGAATGGACTGAAATCTGACTGTTTCCAGGAACCACCATCACTGGCCCCTCCTTTTAACTTGCTCACGTGCTGTCTGCACCATCCAGGGCTCCATCACACTGGCCACGTCGGAAATGCTGTCACTACGTGCTGGGGTTGGACCAGGTCAATGTTGAGTCTTCCCTCTAGCTTGTCTGCTCATGAAATCAAGTTAGTGGGTCCTCATGGAGCCCCTCCATCCCCTCATGCTGGAGTCTGCAATTATATCAAGAGCGAATGACCATTTGTGTCTCCTGGTTGGAGCTGCCTTGCAACGCTTTGTCCTTGGCATGACCTTGGATCATCCCAGGCCACTTTCCTTGGACATGCTGGGGAGAGCCTGCATGTCAGGGACCAGAACCTCTGGAATAGCCTGACCCTCTGACAGAATACCACCTCTCTTAAAATATTTGAAAGTTTTGGGGAGTTGCAAACGGCCTTGACAGCGCTCACCCACTGGGGCAGTGGGTCTGGGCTGACGGATGATGTGCTCCTTTCCTGCACATGTTAGGTCATCGACATTGGTAGCTGTTCTTATCTCAGTGCAGTACTGGCTTCTGTATTTGACCATCAGGGATGTGGGTGGCCAGGCCAGTGGGATCGCACCATCCCTGTACCAGTCCTCAGATGTGAGGCCCTGAGCCCACTCCTTCTTCAGACAAATACCCATACATCGTCCCCTGGGTGGAACTCAGAAGGGTGGCAGTGTGAAAGAAAAAAGGAAAAAGGTGGGTGAGTTTTTGGAGGTAGAAACCCAAGCCCAGAGGATCAAACAAAATTGAACATACCCCCTAGTAGAAACTAGGAAACTTCAGCTTTTATGTGCCAGGTAAACTGATAAGGTGGAGGAATCACTAGTGGGAAAACAGAAAAATGACACAGTGTGTGAAGCATATAACGATCACCCCAGATCACACTTTACAAACGTGGTCACTCTATTCATTTTTGTTTAGCTTTTTTGTACTTTTACCGTGTATGTGTTTGTGTGTTTGCTTGTTTATTTGTGTTTTCCCCGAGTTTGACATGGTTTCCAGACATCTCTATTATACAAGATATGAATACACAAATCCTGAATCAAAACGAAGGGGGTCGGAAGACAGGGGGACAGCAGTTGGCTTTAAGTTTCTAAACTACAAACAAAGAGAGAAACAAACAAACAGGTAATCACAACAACAGACAACAAGCCCCAGGGCAAAGCTACCCAGTCGTCCTCTATCACCAGCACCGGGTAGAAATGTCACGGCCTCTCCAGGAGTGGGCAGGTGGGGGCAGGTGCTGGGTGGTGGGATGCAGACCAGGGCCCATCTTCTCCTGCTGGCAGCCCTTCTGGGTTGAAGCCCAGTGTGGGGTCCCCACACCAACTCAAAAGGCAATTATTTGAGACCAAAACTTTGCTACCTTGGCGTGACGCTGCTGACGATTTGGCTTCAGCTGAGAAGTCTGTCACCCAGGAGACAGACATGGGAGGTCTGTTGAAGGCATGAGGTCTGTTCCTTGAAGTGGGTCTTGAATCAGCCAAAGTGGGAGGCTCTTGGAGGCGTGTGGGATGGTTTTAGTTGCACAGGGATGATCATTTTTAAATTTTGATACTTTTATTTTTAAAAGTATTATAAAAAATATAACTAGGTCATCCAACCTGTAACTTCACAGTGGTATAAGCTTCCCTTCAAAATAAAAGTATTCAGGGAAAAAAATGAGTGACTTGAATGGGAAAATGTAAGTGTGGGTGTATGGAGATGCTAGTATGTGAATGTGGAGGTGCGGGGCTCACAGCTCCAAAGCAAGCTGGCTGGGAGAGGTGTTCCTGATAACTAATTGAGCTGACCTGCTATGTAGTGTTGCCAGATATAGTCCAATTAAATATTGAAGGATTCACACCCAAAATGTCTGTTTTTGTTTTAGAATAATTGAACTCAGACTTTGGTTTCTGACAGCAATTAGAGAGCAGGCCAGCTGATTTCTGAGATGGTCCCATTAGTGCCACTAACACTGAGCTGTCAGCACAGAGGAGGATGAAGCCCTCGGTTAATTACTGATCCAGCCACTTTGAACTGCAGGGAGGTTTCCAACAACTCAGTAACCAGGGTCTGAAAGCTTGAGGTTTGGCCCTGGCGTTTCCTGAAAATTATGCGGGATTCATATGTGACTTTTGCCGGAATGTTTTCCTATAGGATCGTTGACTTTGAGTTAATTTTTTTCCCTACAATGTGAACTGTATTTCTACTTAGATTTCAACTGTCCTGTAATTTGCAATGTAACTGACACATAAAAAAGCCACCGATAGAACATAAGTGCTTATTAATAATAATCTCAAAATGATTATGTACATCGGAAAATGGATCTGTCTGATTAATGCTGACAATAATCATAGCTTCACAATTGTACGAAGACTTCCAGTTTTCACAGAGGTTTTCTTTTGACTTAGGGGGAGCCTCAGACCTGGGGGGCACCGGTCGGATTAGCTGGGTGTGTTCTGCGGATTTCCGCAAGTTGCCCCAATCTGGTGTCTTCCCCACGAGATGTCAAGTCAGAGTTTGTGTGTTCGGCGTTTGATGTGGATTTCAGCCCATGGCTGCTTCCTTACATGAGGTTTTTTTACAGGTGTTTTTGAACCTGATTCTGATGTGTGGGTGCATTATACACACAAGAGACGCAATTATTTTTCAGCCGGTATTTAATCCCTCTTCCGATCGCTCTGCCTGGAATGCGTTTTCCCGTCTCAGAGAATCTGGGCTTGGTCACTTGAGTGCTGTGGCCAGCTGAGTGTCAGAGGGCGGGAACTGAGCCAGTGTGCTCACGTGGCCTTGCCCTGGAGCCCCTGGGGTACCCTGATCTGGTGCCCAGCTGCTCTGCCCCTCCTGCCTGGGCCCAGCATTGCCCCTCACGGAACAGGCTTGAGCCCCAGACAAGCCCAGCCTGGGCTAGTCAGTCTGCAGTCGCCCTGTAAATTGACCAGCATGAGAATGAACACATCTTACAGGAACCGCCAGGTTTGGGGGTGGCTTGTTACCCACCAATACTGTGACAACACAGACAGGTGCATCTACATTGGCCTCACTAGAGCTGCGACTATAATTGGAGGACAATTAAAGAGTTTTCCTGTGATCCAATATTTATTACATTTAAAGTAAGTATTCTAAGGCTGAAATTCCTTGTGTCCTCCATAAATAATGCAAATACTAAAACATATTCAATTGGGACGACAGAAAAATCTAGAAGGAACTAAGAAAGGTCAGAGTAGTAATGATGAACAGAGGCACTTTCCTCTGTCAAGACGGAATTTTAGACCAGAAAGAGGAGTTCAGATTTCATCTAGCCTAACAGTTTCCAACTCGAGCCCACTGCTTTTCTTGCAAAGCTAGTCACTGGAGTCCATGATCTATTTTCAGTAGTTGATGGGCCTGGAGTAACACCTATACTCACCTGTATTGAAGTGCAGTAACAAGCCAGTTGCAAGGTCCCCTGGCTGGTCCCTGATCCCACGTCCCTGTTGAAGGCATGAGAAACACACGTCTCCCTGGGGTGGGGGGAAGCACAGAGATGGTGATGAACAGAGTGACTCACACTCTCTGAGGGAATCACTGGCCCCACGGCAGCTTCACAGTTTGCTTTCACACACAACCTCCTGGGCGTTTCTCGGCTGTGCCGCAAACAAACAAGCCCTCAGCAGGGACTTCTCACTTACGGGACTCCTGGCCCCGGAGTGTCAGCTGAGACTCTGGCTGGTGCAGCCGTCAGAGGGGCAGCCCTTACAGCACACGCAGCTCTGGAGGAGAGCAGCCCACCCTGCTGGGCACAAGCCATTTGCTCCTGCTGGGGCGCTGGGACTTGGTCTGTTCACCTTCCACGGTCCAGAGCCACGGCCAGTGTCCACGGAGTGAGAAGAGCCCCCTCCTACGAGTGACGGAAGCATCACAGGAGAACGGGTGGCAATAAAGCTTCCTCCCACAACACGGGGAGCGGATACAGGAAGAGGCTCCGAAGTCATGATTCTGCGTGAAACTCCGCTTCACGGAAACTCAGGATGCGAGAGGAAGCTTCTCTCCCGGGCATCGGCAGGCACAGGAGGGAGGGAGGGACACTCTGTGTCCTGGCGCCCTGAGGGTGACAGCGGTGGCCCGACCTCCAAATCCATGGTTCCCAGGGACGGTCCTGCTCACAGCTGGTCTGGGAAGGACGTCATCTTCACATAAGTCTAGAAGTTCCCTGCTTATGTAAGCACAGAGTGAGATGCTGGAGACCTCACATTTAGGGACCACACACACATGAATGAGGGCACCACTGGGCTTTCCTCAGGACCTCTGGGCAGCGACTCTGGAGCGGTGGCCCGATGGCCCCGGCCAGCTGCTCTGGGAGCTCAGAGGAGGAGGTGCCCTCACTGCCCCGGGCAGCCAGCTGTGACTCTTGATTCGTCCTGTCTGTGCTTCTTTACGACAAGCTATCATTAGTTCAGCTTCCTTGTGATTGGCGAGGCTGCTCTGGAGTATTTACGTAACCCCATGACAGCAGTTGGGTGATGCGTGTTTTTGGCGAATATATCTGACTTAGAATGTCCCCATAATTTTATTTTAAGATGCACACAAATACGAACAATCCATTCATTCATTTATAAGACAGATACATGAACAGTGTCGCCGAGTCTGCCTACCCAGAAACATTCAGCGTTATCCCCGAGTTTTAGCTCCCCGGAGAGGATCATGCAGGTGGGCGAGGCCTCCCTTTGTCCTTCCTCAGGCGGCTGCAGTCAGCACGTCCTTGAGCCCTCACGCAGTGGCTCAGAGACGGGACTCGGGGCAGCGTCAGGCAGGCAAATTCGGGGCCAAGAACCTGATGGGACTCGTCCATATCTGATGTTCCGCCTGCGTCCTCTTCGTCTGGTCAGACACCCCTGCCCCCTCTGTCATTCCGTGGCCCCAGGGCTGCCTGGGCTCCTGTGACCCTGGAGCACCCCTTACCCACCCACAGCCAAAGGCAAACGACGTCTCCACTGGGGGTTTCCGGCAACCTGTTACACGTTGGGGTCTTCCGGAAGCTTCCTTAGAAAAGGAGTGTATGTTTTCCATGGAAACTACCACACAGCTTGTTTTATTTTATTACTCTTTCTTTTTTTTTTTTTAAATGAAGCTTGTTTTAAATGATAAAGAGTAATTACAAGGTATTTAGTTCAACACAGCCGACTTCCTAGACCATCCTTGAAACGGATGAAGACTCACCAGGAAAGGAGAAAAAAAACAGACTCTGGAAAACAGCAGGTGTCAAACCTGTTTCACTGAGTGTTTTGCCTGATGTGCCAGAGCATCCAAGTGGGAGGACAACCCCCCCCCGCCCCCTGCCCAATGCTCAGGGAAGCCCCTCCCCACGCGGTCAGGGAACCCCCACAGGGGTCAGGGGAAGCTCCTTTCTGAAGGTCATGGGGTCTTCGTGAAGGGCGGACAGGTTCTTTGAGGGCAGGCTGGCCGCTGTGTTTTCAGTTGTCGGTGTGCTTTGTAGTTTAAGAGGAAAGCACCGCACAGGGGCCGCTGGGAGTCTGTGGCTTTGGGTCCAGGATTACCAGCAGCTGGAAGACCCGCTGACACCTGTGCTCTGATGGGGGCGGGGTGCCACCTGCAGACACACAGGATCCCAGAGAAACAGAGCCCTGGGGACTGGCCATGGGCAGAAGTGGACGCAGAGGGTCTGCCTGGTTAGGGAGAAGTGGGTGTGCCCAGGGGGGGGTCTCACGTTGGACCTGCTTTGCCCCGGCGGGTGCCTGGAAGTGCTGCAGAGACAACCGGGCAGAGTGAATTGGATCCAGTTAAAACTCAGGAAGGAGCAGTCACCCCTTCTCTGATTCCTGAGCAAATCCCAATAGGATTAACCATTTTGCTGTAAACAAAGAAATCAGAAAAGATACATGACTACTGGTACAAGCTCTGTGGTGGTAACTTTGTGTCAAGCATGGGATCAAAGGCAGAAAACGGCCGATATTTCTGACTGTTTTTACTGAAGAGAATAAACTTGACTCTGGCTTGCAAATAAGTAAAGTATAAAGACCCTAAAATAATCGGACTGTGAATAACAAGGAAGAAATGGCCTTGCCACGGTTAGGAAAGGGTTAACACGGAGAATGGCAAAGCGCTTTTACAATCCAAAAGAAAGGGGAAATATTTTCATGCTCTAACAAAAAAAATGGGCAAAGGGCCCCTTCGTTCAGTCATTAACTCACTCACTCACTGATTCATTCATTCGTTCGCTGGATGAGCCCGTCCAGGTGTCCCTTGCCCGGCACTGCAGTAGGTGTGAGGCTGGTGTGTTGCACCCGCATCACTGGAGCGTGTATTTCCTGGGGTGGGGGTGGGGGGAGGATGTGAAGCAGGTCAGACAACCGACATTTAAATAAGCAAATCTAAAAATGATTTGATTGCGACAGGGATCGAGGAAAAAATAAACACCTGACATGCAGTCCTCCCCTCAGAACAGACGGATGGAGCGAGGATGGGGTGGGGGGTGGGGTGGGCCCGGGGGCGAGAACTGGCACGGGGAGCTCCGAGCAGAGAGCCCAGAGGCTGAGCTTGGCTTGCTGGGGCCGCTGTGAGACTGGAGCAGAGGATGAAGTGCCAACGGCTGGACCGAGAGCCCGAGGAAGGCGGGTGTGGGCTTGTCCCAGCTGGGAGGCTGGACCCAGGAGGGCCTGTCCTGTGGCCGCGTGTGGCCGACTGAAGGGGTCGGGAGTGCCACAAAGGCCTCAGATGCACCAGTCCCAGTGAGCGATCAACCGTCACACCCACCATCTTCCTCCTGTTTTCTTTTAAACTCAGCAATGGCATGGCTTTCAGAAAAGTGCAGGCTCCCATAGCGTTGTTTAAATTTACACTGTTTTCAGGGAGGAGATCTGAAGATGTACAATGAAGCCTTAAAAGTCTCATGCCATTAGCAGTTTTCCTTATATGATGCTCAAGACATTTTATCCTGAGGAAATATCGATGGATCTATTAATGGGCTGTGCAACGATGCAGCTCTAAGGATGTTCATTGCAGCGTTGTTTACAATCATGGAAATTACAAACAACCTAAGGATTACGTTAGACTCATTCATAAACCCATATTCAGAACATGGAGTATTGGCCCCTATAAAAATGACGTGGAGGACCGTATCTCATAAGATAGAAAGTATACCCGCTTATGAAGCTGCATAAGAGTTTACGAAATGATGTATAATGAATAGAGCTAAGGAGGGCGGGAACATTTCTGCTTGAAATTACAGCAACGTCTCATATTGTTCCAGGAGGGGAAACAGGAAGAGGATGGTAAAGGCTGGACCGGGGGATAAACGGACAGAGATGCCAGGCCACACGACAGGGGGCTCCAGCCCACAGGCAGCAGCCCCCTGGAACCTCTGTAGCCGTCAGCCCAGACCGGCCCCAGCTGCTGCCCTAAGTTTTGTTCCTGCTTCCAACTCAGGACCCACGAGAGAAAGCAAATCCGCCCCCTAAGCAGTCACAGGACGCCTTGCCTCTGGTGAGCCACCCCATCAGGGCTCGCCCAGGCTGACATTTATGCCACTAGGAAGCTGTCCCTCTCACCTGTCCTGTCTCTACAATCACCTAGATGGGGCCGGCTCCTTCGCTACAGAGATCTCTGCACAAGTGGCCTCTGTTTGTTCCCATGTGGGTGGTCACTGTTTTCTTCTACAGTTTTTATGGCGGCCCTTCCAGCTCTGCCCACCACCCATCCCTGGGACCACAACCTTCACCCAGTTCCTGGACCCACGTCCTTGCTGTCTGTGCCGTGTCCGTCAGCCCCGGGTCTGAACTCCACTGTCCGCGGTGAGTCCTTCGGCCATTTGTTCTCCGTTTGATACCAGGATTTGCCATTGGTCCTGTTGGGTTTGGCACCCTTGGTGGAATCAGGCCGTTCCTTCTCACGCCTTTTTGTTGTCTGTTGTGCTAACCCTCGGTGTTGTGCTGTTTGAAAGTAGCATGTGTCTCAAGGAGATCCCAGGGCCTCCCTTGGGTTTCAGGCCTTTGCACTTGGACTGAATTACACCCCCAGCTTTCCTGGGCCTTCCGCTTGCAGACCAGAGTGCTGGGACCTCTCAGCCTCCATATTTACGTGAGCCGATTGCAGTATGCGGGCGTGGACTAGGTAATGCTGCCTGCCATGTCAGTAAACATGGGATGTTGTGGCCATCATGCCACCTACTAGGAGCCTCTAGTAGAGCCCATCACGTGGCCTCTACTGCCGCCCCCGCTGGAGAGCCCTGATGGAACTCAGGATGGGAAGGTACAGGACAAGGGCCCCAGACAGCTGAGGTGCAGATCAAAGGAGTGAGTTCTGTACGGTTATTATGTGTCCACTGAGGTTAGATATCCACATTGCCTAGTAAATAGTGGGGATTAAGGAGCGTAGAATTCAGTCTTTAAAATAATAGAGATAACTTTATTTTCCTGCTATTTAATCCAAATTAGTTTATAATTGCATTATGAGTTAATTCCTAAAAGAAGCCAAGGTGGATTCGAACGTAGGCTGTCTTGCTGAATTCATCCGACCTGATGTACCGAAGCCTGGCAGCTTGACTTACGTCTCCCTTCCTGGTAAAGTCACCAAGCGGCTCTGTAATGAAACCATGAGGACGTCGAGGGATGCTCGCAGGTGTCCTGTACCTCGCCTGTCCTCTTCTGTCTCCTTGGGATTCTTGCCTTTCCCTCGTGATACCGGGGATCGAGCCCGCTCCACGAAGGAGCGCTGTCTTCTCCACTTCACAGACGGGGACGCAGGCTCAGTGGGGCTGTGAGATCCCTGTCCAGCACCTCTCCCCAGTCCAGACCCACAATTGTGCACATGGATGCCCAGGAGGCACCTCAAACATACCGTGTCCACACCTGAGCTCTCTATTCTTTTCTAATTCAAGTTGCCCCCCCCCCCCCCACCGCAGCCTTTTCCTCTTTACAGATGACATCTTCTAGCCATTCCTGTATCTTTCGGGTCCAGTGAGCTCCAGGCGCGACCCTGCCCACACCTTGAGCGCGTCTGCCCTTTCCCTGCAAAGCTGTAGGTCTTCTGATCCCGTTTTGTCATCACCCACAGTCAGGAATCCCGGAAGGCTGACCCTGAATATACCTGGGCCACAAGCCCTTCTCTTGAAATCCCCCCTCCACTCGGCTCACATCCCCTGGCGTTACCTGGCCCCCAGGCATCCTCACATCCACCTGTACCTCTGCCACCTATTCCCGGCGTGGCCGCCATGGGGGCTCCTAACGCAGAGTCTGTGCCCCCACTTTACTTCCTGCCCCTAGGGAGTGCCTGCCCATGAGAACAGATGGACCCCGAGGGGTCTGCTCTGGGGCTCCCTCCCTGCTGGCTGCCCGTCTGTCCTCCCGACAGCCCTTTGCCCCCCACTCGGGGAACTAAGGCTTCCTGCCTGTTCTCACTTCCTTGTTGCCTTCCCCCTCCAGGTGTAAACTGCCCTCCGCTCTCTGCTGGCCCCCCCTTCAGTGCCCCGATCGCCTTCTGGCAAAGTCTACATGTTTCAAACTTTGCTTCTTGTCTGCAGGTTCTGTGAAGGCAGGATGGTGGTTCTGTTAGGTGTGCGCTGAAGCCTCGGAGCACAGTCTGGGACACGTTGCAGCCCTGGGCAGATTGAAAGAATGAATGAATGAGTGAATGTGTGAAAGGAGGCCCCAGCATCCACGTCAGGAAGCCTCCCAAGGCCAATGTGCTGCTGGCCACACAATGTGGACACCTGAGCAGGTCCTCTGCCTCCTGCAAAGACCCAGCCAGGGCTGACGGCCGAGGGGCTCGTGTGGGGAGGCCTGGACTTGGAGACCCACCAGCTGGCAGGTATAACTAGCGGTGGGTAATTAGGCCCCGTGTTTCAGGGCTCTGTCATCAATTCTTGTAAACTCAAGCAGCATTTGGGAATTCAGAGAGATTTCCTATGTATATAATTTAGCATCCCACATCCTCAGCTCCTGATTAAGCCTGGCAGCGTCTTTATAAAGTGAGTGGTTAATCGAGGTGAAAAACTGTTTTCACAATGATTCCTTTTCGCATCCCAAGAGGTGACTCGGAAGAAGTGCCCTCGTTAAGATGTGGGCTTTGCGTCCAGTCTTTCGCAGCATGACACACAACACAAGGTCCAGGAGGCTGCTTGGGAATTACGGATACTTAAATCGCATTACAGAGAGATGTGGAATCATGCCTGATTAACTGTGGAATCTATTTAAGAACATTACAGATTTTTTTATTTTTTTGCGGTACACGGGCCTCTCACTGTTGTGGCCTCTGCCGTCGCGGAGCACAGGCTCTGGACGCGCAGGCTCAGCGGCCATGGCTCACGGGCCCAGCCGCTCCGCGGCATGTGGGATCTTCCCAGACCGGGGCACGAACCCGCGTCCCCTGCATCGGCAGGCGGACTCTCAACCACTGCGCCACCAGGGAAGCCCAGAACATTACAGATTTTTAAGTGACATTCAAAATAGTCCCAGGATGTTGGCACTGAGTGAGAGAACAGAACCTTGCTGTCTTGTCTCATATCCACGGCTCCTCAATAACTCTTCCCTGAAGGTATGAAAAACGTCTTTTCACGCACGCTAGAGAGCTGAGCATACGTGTCAGCACTGCTTGGAAGAATCCCTCCTAGAACCTGTCAGTATCGCCGGCCTGCGGCTCCAAGGCTGGCGATGCTTTCCCAGGTGTCACTGTCGCGTAGTAAACAGCCTGTCGGGCCCTCTGCAACCTTCAACCTTTCAGAGGGCGCTTGGCTGTGCCTCCCATCCCTTAAAGCAGACCCCACTCTCGATGCAGACTAAGACAGCCGCTCAAAGGCTTGTACTCAGGCATGGAGGCAAAATTACCCTTTGCTTTGTGATGAGAGTTGAGGCTAATTTTATCCCCCCGTGCGCCAGGGCACTTGGGAGTTTTCATGACAAAGTAATGACTTCTAGGAATGAAATAAACTCTATACACAATTTCATGGAAAATGGGTCATTTCTGGAAAATAATTAAAATGAATCAGGTGAAGTCTCTTCTAGCCGCGCCAGAAGATAGAAACGGGTCATCCGTAACGGGAGAGCACTTTGGGGTCAACTAACGACTATACTCGTGCTATTAATAAATGCTCTTATTAGGCCAGAAATGGACAATTTCCTTGTTGTCTTAGTTCCCTTAGTCGTGCTTGTCTTGAGACCATGATGCTGACCACACTGGGAAGGGAAAACATCTGAGCAGTGTGTGACAGAAGGATGGCTAACCAAAAGGAGACAGCTCTTTGCTCAAAGCTAGTTGGAAATCTCGAAAACGCGTCACTCCTTGCTACAGAACGATGGCACGGCTTCCCATTCAGAGCCGTCAGCTGTGGGGACGTGTTTGGGGTGTGCAGACACAGCAGCGTGCCTGGTGCCTCTGGAAGCGGGCGGGATGTTGGCAGAGAGTAAAGCTCAGCTGGGGCTCCCACTTTAAGACAGTGTCTGGCTAACATCTCCCCATGCAGCTTCTCCAAACTGCTCGTTAACATACCTGGGAGGACTCAGAAAAAGAAACAACCAGAAACATTGAAATCCACCAGTGTAGCCAGCCCCACCCCCCAGCCAGGGAAGGACCCCTTCTGGCAGGGTGGGGGCTGGATGAGGGGAAGCAGCCTGGACACTTGGGGGAAGGATGGGAGGCTCTTTGGTGGGGGGGACCCCAACTCGAGGGTCTGTGGCCATCCTGATGTCTGTGCATTTCTTCACACATTAAAAAAAAATAAAACAAAACACAAGGTCCTGCAAGTTTTGTTCAGATCCACCGATAGGACTTTTCCTTGACTGTTTTTCTCCCACACAAATTACCATTTGCTCCAGTGTGATGACCTGAAGCCTAAGGGTGCAGGCTCACAGACCCTTGGCCTGTGGCTCTGCTACAAAGTCGGTGACAGCATCTCATTGTCTGAAACTATTCCATATGCTTGAGAGGTCTTTGTTTTTTTCTAATATTCTAGGATAACATTCTCCTTTACTGCTATGCTTCTTTCTTCCTTCCTGGTGATATTTCAAATCAGCGCATTAAGCTCCAGGATAATTCCTCCTGAGAGCTTGTCCAGTTCCTTCCCTCTTTCCCTTGATGTATCCTCACTGGGCTCCTGCTTTATTCTGGGTCCTGGGCCCTCAGGAGTCACAAACAAAGGTCCAGCCTCCCAGGACTCTGGTGGGAAAGTCTGAAGACAATGGCGTTCTTCCCAGAAGTGGGACTGAGCTCACACCCGTCCCACCCCGCAGCCTGGGTGGCTATAACAAAATCCCACACACTGGGTGGTTTAAAGAACAGACGTTTATTTCACCATTTGGAGGCATATGATCAGGCTGTCAGCAGAGCCAGTGTCTGGAGGGCACCATCTTCCTGGCTTCCAGGCGGCCACCCACTCTCCATGCCCCCACAGGTGGAGAGAGAGTGGATCTGGGATTTCTTCCTCCTCATGTAAGTGTCTAATCCCATCAGGTGCCCCACCCCAGTGGCCTCATGTACACTGCCTAATTCTACCCCATCAGAAGGGGGACTTCAAGGTATGAATTTTGGGGGGATACAGACGGTCCATACGTACCCCATTCCACCCCTTTGGCAACGTCTGTAATGTGATGCCCTTCTTTACAGAACTCTTGCCGCTTCTTTATTCTGTCTGTTGATACACACTTAACACTTTTGAGACTGTTACCAATGTAAAAAGTGACTACTTTTCCTAATGTGTTTTTCTTCATTAGAGAGCTATTGATTACATGTGTTGATACAAAGTGCCAAGCTGTCTTATTATTTCTGGTCATTTTCCAATTTTCCTATTACATTTCTAGGTGACTAAACATACTGTTTCCAAACAAGGCTCTTTTCTTTTTCTTTTTTTTAAACGTCTTTATTGGAGTATAATTGCTTTACAATGGTGTGTTAGTTTCTGCTTTATAACAAAGTGAATCAGTTATACATATACATATGTCCCCATATCTCTTCCCTCTTGCATCTTCCTCCCTCCCACCCTCCCTACCCCACCCCTCCAGGCGGTCACAAAGCACCGAGCTGACCTCCCTGTGCTATGCGGCTGCTTCCCACTAGCTACCTATTTTATGTTTGGTAGTGTATATATATCCACGCCACTCTCTCACTTTGTCACAGCTCACCCTTCCCCCTCTCCATATCCTCAAGTCCATTCTCTAGTAGGTCTGTGTCTTTATTCCCGTCTTATCCCTAGGTTCTTCATGACCTTTTTTTTTTTCTTAGATTCCATATATACGTGTTAGCATACGGTATTTGTCTTTCTCTTTCTGACTTAACTTCACTCTGTAGGACAGACTCTAGGTCCATCCACTTCACTACAAATAACTCAATTTCATTTCTTTTTATGGGTGAGTAATATTCCATTGTATATATGTGCCACATCTTCTTTATCCACTCATCCGATGATGGACACTTAGGTTGTTTCCATCTCCTGGCTATTGTAAATAGAGCTGCAATGAACATTGTGGTACATGACTCTTTTTGAATTATGGTTTTCTCAGGGTATATGCCCAGTAGTGGGATTTCTGGGTCGTATGGTAGTTCTGTTTGTAGTTTTTTAAGGAACCTCCACATTGTTCTCCATAGTGGCTGTATCAATTTACATTCCCACCAGCAGTGCAAGAGGGTTCCCTTTTCTCCACACCCTCTCCAGCATTTATTGTTTCTAGATTTCCTTTCCAACGTTCACTTATTTCTGCGTCTCGTGGCCGACAGGGCAGCACAGTGAGAGCGTGTCTGGGCTCTGGACCCCGGTTCAGCTCCCGTCTCCATGTTTAACCACCAGACACTGGGCCGAAGTCCCAGATTCTCATCT